>NC_081417.1:21029688-21340576 GCF_949786415.1 Peromyscus eremicus
CACACACACACTCACACACACACACACACACACACGTAATTATTAAAGAAGATGTGAATTTGAGAGGGAGTAGGTGAGGCACAAAGGAATTGGAAGGAAAAGAGAATATTAGAAAGATATAACTCGAGTCTTCGTGAATGAAATTCTCAAAAAATTTAAATAAAAATAAATTCTTATATACTGAAAAATGAAAACATTAAGAAAATAACAACAATAAGATGGATAATGATTGCGTAGACATTTTCAGTCAGCCTCTGGCCTCACATCCATACCCATTTGTGCCTTCAGACCTGTATACCTCCATGGATACACAAATATACATCATTTATTTACTCATGCACACATATCCACGAATGATTAATTGGTTAAGATAACCTGTATAATCAAGAAACAGCCATCAAAATGACTTCTTTAAAATACAAGGACAGACTTCCAGTAGGAATGTGGCTGTGTAAATAAACAGCAGTCTTCCATAGGTTATTCAAAATGAAAACCATCACAATTCCATACCCAACATAAAAGAAGATAGTATAACCCCTAGTTTTATATGAGAAGTAAGGGCTGCCAACCGAGCTGAAATTAGTCAGAAGCTGTGCAGGGAAAAATAGAGCTGAGCAGCCACAAAGAGAAATCATAGCTTCAAGGGGGACTTTTGCAGCATGCCTCAGAAGGTACTAGCACAAAAAACCATGCTAAAATAGAAGCACTTGCTGTGTGGTACCCACCTCTGTACTATGTGTTATAGTGTCAAGATGAAAACAGGGTTGGCATGAGCTGAGCAGAATCAAGATGCTTTCCAGTATACAATGACATTTTGAGATTATGTAGATGTAAATTTATGCTAAAATATCTTTACAAATGTTTCCCCCTCACAAAATACTGCCAATCTGTTGAGAGAAAGAGCACATTTGTGAGCAATTGTTTGTAACCTTTTCATTAGTGTCCACCCTTGTGTTCTTCATCCACAATTCCTTCAAGAGAAAGCAAGTCATTCATGGTTAAGTCACTAAAAAAAATTAGAAGTGCATTAGATCCCACCAAATGAATTGACGATTGGTTTGTTTGAAGCCTTCTTGTAGAACAGGAAAAAAGATGAGAAAAATGTTTACCATCTGTTGAATTGGGCTGGTGCTGGTTTCTAAGTTTAGGATCAGATTTTGGGCTTGTTTGGTAAAGACAGAGACTGTGACAGAGTCCACAGTACAGGAAAGAAGTGACAAGAAATGGAACACTGGGGTGTACAGGTATTAGTTTTAAAGAAGTGGCAAAAGACAGTGCCCAAATTTTTAGACTGTAACTGTTCAAATGGACTTTTAAATCTGAAGATACAATAAAATATAGGATGAATGCAGCTCCTTTGTCTCTCCTGGATGTTTGTCAATGTACACTTTCTTTTAGACATAACTCTCTTCATCCTAAAGCACATGGACATTTTTCTATCTCATCTCTTCCAGAGTTTGAGCTACAACCTCTTCTCTCCAGACTTTCATTTTTATACTCTATCTGGCCAACTAGTTTCTCAGTTCAGGAGCCCCTCTCTCTGGGGTATTTATCTAATTTGTACATGGGGCTCCTTTTCTACTGGGGTCTTATTTTATAGAATCCATTGGCTCTGAAAGACATATTGCTCTTTGGCCTCATGCTACATGACACATGTCCAGTCATCTAAGCTATCTTAAATAAACTATATGGTTTTTGAGGACAACTAATGTTTTTCATAAACCACACCAATGTCTTGGAATGAAATTATGTATGGAAGTATGTGTGTGTGTGTGTGTGTGTGTGTGTGTGTGTGTGTGTGTGTGTGTTTCTCATATACGACAAATAAGTCATTAATTATTATTATAGAACCACAATTTAAGTTACAATTCTAAATGCCAGGCATATGTTCACCTTCTAAGTATGTCATAGATACTGCTCTGGTGCTTTCTGTGGTTTGTAATTCAAAGTTAGAGATTTTTAATTTTTTTCTGTTTGTAGTTTCTATTTCAGTGTTATTTCAATTATTTATTTGTGTCCCACATCTTCAGAAACTCAAATGCACTATGTCTGGACATTGGTTTCTTTATTGTTTCTTTCCTACGTTTACTGACTTTGTTATAAAATTATAAATGTGCATCTTCCCAACTTTTGATAAAATCTTTTACCCCACTCTCAATCTCATTTTTTCTCCATCAGAGGCTAATTATATATATATATATATATATATATATATATATATATATATATGTTGAGAATTCTCAACAATTATTGAGAAAAGCAGTCTTTTTATTTATACATAATTTCCTCTATCATTTTAACATACTATTGAGTGTGTCTTTTTGTTTTAAATATATATATATATTACACTTCTATTACTACCATAGGAATTTTAAAATGTCTCTTAGTCTTCGTTGTTTTTCTATATTTTCATTTGTATAAGCATATTGCATATCTTTGAGAATATTTATATCTGCCTTAAATATGCTGTAAATCACAGTTTGTCTTCTCTCTTGAGAATAGATCATACATTTCTGGTCTTTTTTAAACTTTTATTTATTCTTTGTATATTTCATATCATGTATCCCAATCCCATCCATCTCCCCATGCCCCTGCATCCACCCCCACTCTTGCAACTCCCCCTAAAACAAAACAAAATTTAAAAGAAAAGCCAAAAACCAGACTAAACAAACAAAACAAAACAAAAAAGAAAAAAACAAAACAAAGGAAGAGGAAGAAGAGGAAGAAGAAGAAGAAGAAGAAGAAGAAGGAGGAGGAGGAGGAGGAGGAGGAGGAAAAGAAGAAGAAGCGGCTCCTCACAGAAGCTGTCAGGTTCACGGTTCACTCTTTAGTCCTTTCATCTTCATTCACAATTGTTCATTGCCATGAGCCATTGGTCTGCCTTGAGGGCTCTGGCCTCTGCTATTCCATAGATAATGGACTCTCACTGGGGCTTCTCTTGGATATCCTGTCGTCCTGTGTCATGGAGATCCTATAATCTATAGGTTTGTCCCCTTCTCATGCTCCAACAATTCATAGATGAGGTGGATGTTAAGGTGAGCCAACACACGGACCTGGTTTTTAGGCTGGGTGATAGCTGGGCTCATCAGCCTGCTGGCTTTCCCCCAGCGTCACCACCCTGGAAAGTTCTCCAGCACAGCTTCCACCAACTCGCAACACAGCATGCGGCAAGGAGCAGAACCAGTCCACCTGTCAAAACTTTGGGTCTCACTCACTCACACTCACACTACCAGGGCCAGCTCCATTGTCTTGCCTGGATTAGGTGCAAGGTCCTCTTTCCCTCCAGATTGCTATAGGGGGCATACAAGGAGGCATGGGGTCAGTTCTGCTCTCATACCCTCCAGGCTGGCTCATCAGCACCCCCAAGAACAGGGGACGTTCTAGTGAGCTGCCTGGGCAGGCTGCAGCATCTACACTCGCCTGTGCACAGCTGGTAAAGGGCAGGGCTAGTTCTCCCACTCTTATGATCCTGGGGCCAGCTCTAATGTACTGCCCAGGTGAGGTGCCCCCCGTGGTGAGGAGTGGGTGTGGGGCGTTTACCCACCACCCCCACAGTTCCCCAGAGTTTTTTTGAGTGCGAGCAGCAGGAAATATTAGATAGAAGGATTTATTGCGGAGAATCTTGCGGAGATAAACAGATAGAAAATAAAGGATAGCCTCGAGAGGGCCTGGAACCTATTCCAACGGGCCCTGACTCTCTCTGCCCCAGGGTATTTATAGAGACACCAAGGGGTGGAGCAAAAGACCTCCTCCCCCAGCACAGCCAAGTGCAGACCATCCTAGACACCTGCACTCAGGCCCGTAGTCTAATCATCCTCTATGCGGACCTGCTGGGTAAAGCCATGAGGAACCCGAGAACGGGCTCCCACAAGTGGGGTCATCTTTCCTGAGTGTGGGGGCCAGCTCACCTGCTTCAGTATCCAGCCAGAGGCAGGGCCAGCCATCCCAAGGCCAGTGAGGAGTGTGTCCAGCTAAGCATGGCCCTGGGATTTCAACTTGAATGGCTCCTAAGACCCCTTGTGGTAACACGGGCTATGGCCATCAACACTGAAACCAGTGGCAACAGGACCGCGGACCTAGACATGGCCCTTGGCAGCAGCTTGGACCAGACTTCACCGTAGCACCCTAGATCAGTACAGTCCTTGGACACCAACATTGTCTCAGGTGGCTGACCAGCCCCTGGGCACCTGAAGAGCCCTTGATTGTAACAGGTGCCATGGACATCACCCCATACCCCAGCCTGATGGACCACAGGCCCAGACATGGCCCTAGGCCGCAGCCCTGGCCCAGGTGACACCATATCCCCAGTGACAGCATAGGCCCTGGTGGCAGCATGGGTCTTGGATACCCACATAGTCATAAGTTGTGGCCTAAACCCCTGACATCTATGAGTCCTTGGTAGCAACATGGGTCATGGACATTAATACATACCCCAGCTGTGATAGGACCATGGACCTAGACATGGTCCTAAGAAGCAGCCCAGGCTCAAATGTCACCATGACCCCAGGTGGCAGTGCAAGCCACCTGCATTAGCATGTCCCCCAAGGCAGCATAGCCCTAGGACACCAACATGACCCTAGGTGGCAGCAGAGACCCCTGACATCTACATGGCCTTCAATGATATCAGGAGTTATGGACAGCAACACAGAACCACGCTATGGTAGGGCCACAGACCCAGATATGGCCCTCGAAGCAGGACCTCAGGCCCCCTCAGCTGTTTTAGGGCCTCTGACCAATTGCCTATTGGCTATAGCCCAGGAATAGAAAACACCTTGTATTGCAGTCTTTGAGAACCAGTTCTAAGACTGCACTCAGGGTATGCAAAAAAATACATGATGTCAGTGAGAACTAAACTTTTCTATCTGAGAGATAAAGAAACACACACTTTCTGGTGGTAATTTTCTTTTACTTCATCTTGAAAAATCTCCTGAAGGTGTTTATCAGCTGTAGGATTTCCCAAATACCTTTCTATTTATATTTCTTACCTAAAAGCAGTTAGGCTGAGTCAATGTATTATAGGATGAATACTCAGCATTTCATAAGTGAGCTTATGTTTTGCCTCATAAGATTTATTCTCTAGCTACATTACAGAAGGCTCTTTCTTTATTTTTCCATTTATTGAAAATAGATTCTTTTCTCTAACAGTATGTCCTGATTACAGTTTCCCCCGCCTTTATTTCTTCCAGTTCCTTCCCACATCACTTCCCCTTTAGATCCCCTCCCTTTCTGTCTCTCATTAAAAAAGAACGGTCTTCTAACAGATAACAACCAAATATGACAAAATAAATATAAGATAAATGAGATAATAAATATGAGATAAAGCAAAAACCATCAATAGCATTTATAATTAACTATAAAACTTAAAACTGTTGACTAGCTTAAGGTGTCTACCAATTAGTTTTCTAAACTCTTTTTGTAACGTTTTAAATGTGATTATGTAATCTTTAGAAAGTCTTCAATCACAGTCCAGTGTTAATTACAGTTATGAAATTAGATTCTTACACCCAGTTTGTGTAACAGGTTATAAATGATAATGCAACTTGACTGTATCTTCCATTAGAGAAACAAGTAGACTCCTTTGGTTATCACTACATTCTTAGAAACAAACATAGCCAAGAGCACATAGTAGGTGCTCAATTGTTTTGGTACTTATTAAATAATTAACTAGAAAGAAATTGTGATTATAATCTCACCATTTTCAGTTGATCAAAAGGCAATAATAACATTGCCTAATTCTACAATGATGAATATAGGTAGATAGGTGATAGATTAGATAGATAGATGATAGATAGATAGATAGATAGATAGATAGATAGATAGATAGATAGATAGATAGATGAGTTCAGTAACATTTTCTCTTAAGTCAGTTTGTGGTTAGTCTTAATAAAATTGTTCCATTGAAGATATTACTGCTTAATTCCTAATCCTTTATCCTGTATGTCATTTTTTTGTTCTAATTCAATGCTCTACAATTAACAGGAATGTAGGTCCAGGACAGGAAGATATTGGTGCTGAGGTTACCCTCAAAATTCCCTGCAGTGATATAAGATGTTGATTTGGGGAATATGAGTTCAGTTTCCCAAGATTTAGAAATGGGAGTAAATAACAGCTCCTGGGGTGGTTAACCACCTAGAAATAAGACTGTAAAATGGTGGCTTAACCCAAACAGTACCTGTGAATAGGTCCACAAACTACAATGTGGTTCTGTGTTTCTGAGCCAATTAGACAGACTCTTTCACTCATGTTTTTCCTTTGCCAATCTGGAGTATTATGAAGTAGCACACTTGACAAAGCACCACTGTGCATCTGTATTAAAATGATTTCACGACCGTTTTCAAGTTTAATAAGAATAGATAAAAGAAATATTAGTGTTGACAGGAGTGACTGTAAAGTGTCTCTATCATTTGTCAAGACAGTTTCCCTACTTAAAATATCCAAATGTATCAAGTATACAGAAATCAGCGAGGATCTGGAAAATTTGGTGTGAGAAAAGAAACTAATAAAATTTTAAACAAGTTGTATAAATTATTTATAAATATTTTTTTCTAAAACCTTTGATGTACATTCTTTTTCCTTGTTTTTTATCTCTCTCAATTTCCGTTCAGAAAATGTTGTATAAAAAGTTTTCAAACATATATATGTGATTTGTTCCCTTTCTTTCAGCTTCGTTTTCCTCACACGAGTCTTAAATAATTCACGATTAAAGTTCTAGTATTCTTGTATGTATGGAGCTTAATAAAATATTGTTTAGCACATCATTATGTTCAAATAAGCTCTTGTCTGTCTTTTTTACCTACTATTGCCTTAATCCTTAATGAACACATGAGCCAAACCTGTAGGCATCTGCATATTATTTGGCAATATTTGGAAATTTTTCCTGAATAAAGAAAATGCATCACACACTTTAGAAAGACAATTGAAGAATCCCCATCACAATCATTTTTTTAAGTATCAGTATTATTTAAGAGATAAACAGAGGATCAAATATACTTATGAATATTTTGAGCATCCATAGATCTCTTTACTGGCAGCAAGTGGATAAAGGTTAATAATATGTGTAGCTGAAGTTTTTTCCAGTCCCACCCAGGCCCACAGCCACTCAGATTCAAATAAACACACAGAAGCTTATATTAATTACAAACTGTAAGGCCTAATGGCTCAGGTTTCTTGCTAGCTAGTTCTTACATCTTAAATTAACCCATTTCTGTAAATCTATACCTTGCCATGTGAGTCGTGGCTTACATCTTTACATCTTGCTTCTCATGGCAGTGTCTGGCAGCATCTCCTGACTCAGCCTTCATGTTCCCAGAATTCTCCTCTCTGCTTGTCCTGCCTATACTATACTCCCTGCCTGGCTACTGGCCAACCAGCATTTTATTTATCAACCAAATCAAAGCAGCACATTCACAGCATACAGAGTGATATCCACAGAAGATATATTTCAGCACACTAAGTAAGGCTTGTGAGTGGGGTTTTTGATAGGATACAAGAGAAAATGGATGTTTGTGTATTCCTTATTGTAGAAATTCACCAGAATACACCAGAGTGGTAAGGAAAAAGGGGCAAGAAAAATAAGCAGTCAGGAGAGAAATACAAAAAAGACTTAATGAACTGGCCACATCCTCACAAGAATATTTTTGAAGCTAGTCCATCACATGGTTTAAAACCAGATTGGGTGAATGAAAATATTGTTCTCAGTATTGGAAAGAGTTAGTGAGTCTTGAGGCTCCTTGTTATTTCTTATTTGAATCTGACTTAAATTTCCCCAAAAGGTGTTAACTTATATAAGTTCCATGTTGTGTTACTTGATTCTTTCAGACAGCCACTGGGAAAGGAGATTTACCATGCTCATCTGCTGTGACTACGCACTGTGGCTATCGGTGCTTCTGCTGAAGTTGGTGTGATGAAGGCATTGCTGGACATTGGTCTACATTTCCGAAAAAGGTTAAGATGATTCCTTCCGCAAAACGAGGCAGAAACAGTGTTGGCTGTATGATACTGCTTCTTTTCTCTGCTGGGGAGATAGAGAGTGGAACCAAAGTTTACAGAGCTGTTCTCTGAGAGGGCATGGCAATGCATTTAAACAAGAGTCAATGCAGAACATACCTAGAGCTATTCAGATCAGCTTCCACCCTTTTCTCACAATCCACATCAAAAATTAAAGCAGAATGTTTCTTTGAGAAGAATTGTTCAGATTGAAGTAATTGAGATCACTTGTAGAGGATGTTAGAGGGAGTTAGTTGGCAGAGCCAGTAAATAAAAAGAAATGGAATTCTTGCTAATTACATCTGCTATTACCAATTTCTTTTTCTTCTTAGTTTTAATTATTTTGAGAATTTTCTATATATGTACTATAGTCCTATCAATTCTACCTCCGTCTTCCAACCAGACCCATGCTCATGACTACTCCCTCTCAAATTCATGACTTCTTTTTCTTTAGTATTGTTACATATAAATATATATGTATATATGAATACAACCTGTTGAGTCCATTTAGTGTTGGTACAATGTACATGTGTTTAAGACTGAGCACTTGGAATTGGATAACCTTTCAAAGACATCTTTCTACATCTGGTGGTCATACAAATGTAATTATTAATGCATTTTTGGAGTCTTTCAGAAAGGTGTATCAGAGGAGTACCTGTACCACCACACCCAGTAGACACATTCAGCTCTAGGAATCCAGATGAGTCATCAACCTAATTCCCTAATTGCTGTTAGGGTTACCCTTCTGGGAGGGGGTGGAGTTATGAGAATAGGAAATTGAAGATGGACAGGCACCTCCGGGCAGAGACCCCAAAAGCTATGTACATCATTCTCCAGTCAGGAATGAAAGAACGAGTTCTGCTTTCATATATCTTTATAAATGAACACTTTTGACTTAACACTATATATGAAGGTGGAGGCTAGAACTGCAGTTCAGACATTAATCCCTTCTGGTGCACAGTTTTGGAACTGGATTACCAGATTTTCATTAAAAATAAATGAAGTCTATTCCCCAATTTCAGGTGATCTAAGTGATTTTAGAGTTACTTCAGAGGGGGAGATATTATAGTGAAGAAGAGAATCTGTCTCTAGCTGGAGCTGTGTTATTGTTTCTCCTGTAAGAGTGACCAGACTTCAGGAAGGTGAATTGTCCCTTAGGTGGCCTCACCTTAAACTATTCTAAAAAGATAGGTAAGTACTTATCCTTTTAATCAGGTAGTGTACTTTTCCTTCCCAGATTTCCTGCCACCTAGAATAGTAGCAAAATAGACCACACCCACACAGTTTCAGAAATTTTCCTGCTTCTCTGAAATACTCAGGGGGGAAAAAAAAAACAAAAAAAACCTTTTCTAACTTGTGTCTCATTTCTGAGCTTATTTTAACACCTGTGGCTTCCCTAATAGTTTGGGATTCCTTATTGATTCTCTGAAATCTCAATGCTCAGACATGACACCTACAGCTTGCTCTCTATGCATATTTATCTTTAACACTCTAATAAAATTGTCCTCTCCTTATGAAAGCCCACTGCAGAATCACAGGTATGAGCTCATATTTGCAGTTAAAGTTAGAATAAGCAACAATAGCTACCCTTGACCAATAAGGCTAGAGAGTTCCGGGATGACCTGGCCTCCTCATGCTTCAACTTTTATTTCATAAAAAGGCCCAGCCCTCTGAATGGTATTTCCCATATTCAGATCAGGTCCTCCATCTCAATTGCTGTTCCATTCTCTGGAAAAGCTTTATGAAACACACTTAGAAGTGTGTTTTACTAATCCCCTATGACATAATATCCCAGGCAGACATTCTGGAAAAAGAAATGATGACCAATCAACAAAATTTATTGAACATTTGCTATGCTCCATGCATAGAAACACAGACTCTCTATGTTTACTTTGAATAATTTAGCAGGAGAGTAATAATTTAAAATTCTTGCCAGCAAGTGATCAATATTAATTGATTGTTGATCTCAGCTATTGAGCTCAAGTACAATGGGAAAGGAAGACATTAGGCAAATGATGAAAAATGAATATAACTATACAGAAAATAAAGTAGTCATGGGGTCTAGTATAGAGTCTATCTGAATTTAAGCAATGTAGAAATGAATTAAAATAGAATGTTTGGTATTTTATACTATAGAAATTACTGGCAGGGGAAAATAAAATTTTACTAAATCTGGGAGTTAGAGTATGATTATTTGTGAAGACATTTCAAAAGGATTAAGAATTGTGAATCTAAATCAATATTGTTCAGATTACCTACAGTGGAGGACAATAGAAAGAAGTAATGAAGGGAGAGAAAAAAAAGAGAGTGTGAGAAAGGGAAGGAGAGGAGAGGTGGCAACAGATTAAAAACATGAACATCTAACCTATATTTTGATGTATATACCTCTTTATATTCAATAGTACTATTTTATGAATAGAGGTTTATTATTTACTTAAACCAGCTTGAAGATAAAGACATCACCATTAATATTGTATTTTGTCTTATAATGGATTTTCAAATTGGTGACAGTGGCATGTAAATTCAAATTCTGCATAAGAAGACCAATAATGAGAACACGCCCAGTGTTAACTGAAATCATGAAATGGGCCAAGTTGATCAGTCCTGGTTTCTGGTATATATTTTAGGAACTTTTGTAGTCCTAACCCTTGATAGTAGGCCACTGCTCTTCCGTGTAAAGAAGTTATTTTTGTCCTTATTGAAGATGGGATATGGCTTCTATATATAAAGAAAAGGTCTTTGTTGAGACAAATTTCTCTGTGTATTTTAGTACAACTTCATTAAATTAGTATTACTTGGCTCTGATTCCAACAAAGCATTTAGAGATCAAATCATATATTAGCTTTAAGCTTCACTGTATGATTTATGATTTTAATTTCAAATTCTTTTATGTTCCAAAACAATTGTGGTAAAATTGCTAGCCCTAAGGTCTAAGTCTAGGATATTTATCCTGCCTAGGTTACCATGTATGGCATCTATTTACATATTGGAAAGTGTCCATAGCTCCATTAAAGTGTTTGATGTTCCATTAAGTTTAATCAAAAGTCATTGTGACTACCACTAAATAGTTCCTATAAGACTGAATGCTTTCTAATGAAGAAACCATCTAACACTCTACACTCAGTTTTAAATCATCATCACATGTAAAGAGGTTTTTGCCCTTTTCTAGGTAATATGTGGCTTAGATGGACAATTATCTTTGAGCTATTTCTGCATTATGTTTCCTATTACAAGTTTCCATTACAATAGCAAAATAAAATGGTGAACTAAAAAATACATGGACCATAAACATAAATTTTATTGAATTATTAAAAATGAAGTTATATCATACTGACATTGATTCTATGTATCCTCTAAGATATAAAGTTTTATTTTGAGTATTAAATACCATTACAATGTTTTATTTTGTTCTTATTTTATTCAATTTTTGAATAATCTATAAATTATATGAACAGTTACTTTATTTCTAAATCTGCAATGAGCACATTTTGGGGTCACATTAATTATAAAAACTTTTGACTTATTTTCTGTCTTAGTTTGTTTTCTATTGTCAGGACAAAGTACTGTGATAATGGCAAGTTGTAGTAGAAGGCATTTAATTTGGGATCTTATGATTCCGGAGGTGTAGGGTCCATGAACATCATGGTGGGGAGCAAGGCAGTAGGAAGCCAGGAATGGTGCCGGAGCAATAGCTGGGAGCCGACACGTTGAAATAAGAGCCACTAGTCAGAGAGAGCTAACTGAGAGTGGTGAGAGTTTTTGAAAGCTCAGTCTCTCCTCCAGTGACACAAATCCTCCAACAAGGCCATGCCTCTAATCCTTCCCAAATGGTTCTACCAACTAGAGACCTAGTTTTCAAATATATAAACCTATGAGAGCTTCTCATACAAACCACCACAGATTTCACCATAAAAGAGGAAAAGAGAATAATAGAATAATAAACAACTATTTAATGAATAAGTGGATAGTTCCCAATCCTTAGTAGGCTAAATTAATACACATTTCCATTTATTTTTCATTAAGAATTGTGGTTTTCCTTTTGTGTGTGTTTTCTGTGTGAATGTTTATATGCATGCACGAGCATCACATACCTACCTTGTGCTGCAGTTACAGGCAAAGCCACTATGTCAGTACTGGGAACCAAACCTGAGTCTTCTGCAAGAACAGCGACTGTTGTTAAATGCTGAGCCATCTCTCTTGCTCCATACACTTTAAATATAAGGCTTATACATATTTGGTTGTTTTGTTATTATGGACATTGAAAGAATATTCTGCTTTACACTCCAGCTTGCTGTTTTAAATACTTTATTTAATAGTTTATTGAACTTCTTTTAAATCTGAAACAAATTTCATAAGACCGTTTTTACAGTTATGTGCTATGTTTTAACGATACTCCCTTTTTCTCCCTTGACTTCCCTTTCTCCCTCTCATTAATCCCCTTTGCTTTCCAGATAGTTTCACTTCTACTTTTATGTTAGTTATATTTAAATGATTTTATGTATCTATATAAAATCTGAGGCCCAGAAATAAGACATAATATGTAATATTTGTCTTCCTAAGACTGGTTTAGTTCATTTACTGAAATTATCTCTAGTTGTATACACTTTACTATAAACAACTTGTGTTTGTCCTTCTTGATGGCTAAAAAGTTTTATTGTGTTACTAGCCATCACAGGAATTAAATTTAAAACTGTTCTAAGGTTTTAATCTTTCCCCAATCAGAATGGAATGAAGAAAACAAATAAAAGCAAATTCCAGGGGTGGAGACAAAAGTAAACATCGTGTGCTTCTGGTTGGAATATAAACTAGTCCAGCAGCTTTGGAAATCAACATGGAGGTTTCTCAAAAAAAAAATAGATCTATCATATGATCCAGGGATACAATACTCAAGAGATTGCAAGTCAATATATCATGTGCATATTTGCAAATTGGTATTCACTACAATTCTGTTACCAAACATTGGGTCACAGTCTGTACCCCTAGAAAATCATGTTTGGCAAACCTGAAGAAATCAGTTAAAAGTGGTAAATTAAAATTAAAAAAAAAAAAAGGAAATTTGTTTGGTATAGCCTTATGGGAAAAGGGACAAAGGGATGCAGTAAAGTACTCTAGTACACTTTCAGGGTCCTGACATGAGATTGAAGTTTACATAGAGGTTTGGGATTGTACAAATCTAAGCAGCATCGTTTAGATGTGGTTCCTTCCCATTACTGGGCAAATATGTCTTGGCTTTGGTCTCATCCTACAGGGTAGTCTGACAAATTGTAACAACTGTGCAAAATCTGTTTTCTGGGAAACAAATTCCCTTTCTGGCTGGCCAGGCTTCACCCCTTTTCTTTTCCACACAAGAGATTCCTGGGAAGAATTCTGGTTTCATAGAATAGTTTGATAAATTGAGAGACACAGGTTTCATTTTAGAATATAATTATTTCTTTCAGGACAATTACAACTCACAATAATTAAGTCATAGAACTAATCTAGCTGTCCATCAATAGTAGAATAAAGAAATAAAGCATGGTACATATTTTACAGAAAATGTTGACCTCTTTTGATGGATATATAGAAATGTATTTGTTACTTTTAACCAAGTTTTTGTATCTTCTGTATAGAAATACAGTGTTTCATTAGAAAAAGAAATTTATAATGTATGATACAGGTTATCATAAACCTAATACATTAACCTTTATTGTAGAACCCATAATCAACTTATTTTATGTTATTAACTTTGCTGATGTATAGTTTTCAAATTATATGTAGCCCTGCCAATGTTTCAGAGCTAAGTGTTTTGAACTGTACTTACTTAGATGGAACCCAAAACAGATTATAAGATAAAAACCACTTTCTGTTTCCAAAGGAGTTTCAAAATTGTTCCCTTCCCATCCACACAATGTTCTTCTGGTAAGTCTATCACTTTACTTCATGCTGTGATATCCACAGTAAAATTCATTATCTTTCTAGAGACGAATGTCATGTAGCAATATACTTAAAAAAAATAACATGACTTTGTCTTTTGGATGACCACTACATAGATTTCCTGACTTTAAATTACTTTATGCTTTAGAAGTGGTTTGAATACTTTCTCACCCTAAATTGATTAAAGCAAACAAAATTCATTCCAGAATTTTATAGCTTATTTCAAGAAGAGTTGAAAATCTCTATTGTTCCTTAATCATGTTTTTTATAGATGTTTTGAAGCATGGATAGGCTGAAAATAACTTTAAAAAACTGCTTATCTGGTATCTATTTTATGAAAAATCTTTATAACTCAAAATAAAAATAAGCTTTATGCATTTCCTGAAAAATAAAGAATTAATAAACTTCCCCCCAACACACTTGAAGATATTCTCTGAGCATTGGCTCTCTTCATGCTCGACTGACTTGCTAGCAGGTGCACGTTATTGAATCTTTCATTCTTAGCCTGTATGTTTAGAATGCAGGTTAGCTTCTCATCTTATTTAACAAATTTAACTTGATGAATATTGACACAAGTGAAGAAGAACATATAGAGTGTTCACTGAATTAAATAATTGACAAGATAGTCTGAAGCCTTGCTATAAATAAAATTCCAAGCCTCAATGGTTTCACCAGAGAGACTCCATAAATTTAAGGAAGGAATAGCCCTAACCTTATGTGAATATTCCAGACATATTCAGGAGTCAGTATTTGTATTCTCCTCATTATCCATGATTGACATTAATTAATTACCAAATATGACAATAACAGAGAAACAAGAAATTACACAGGAATTTATTTTGTAGGTAACTGTTCATATTCAAAATAAGAATTTGGAACCAAAATCTAGATAACATACATAAAAAAGAACAGTGGATAATTTGTGTTCATTCAAAGCTTTATTTAGTTTGTAAATTCCATTAATAAAACATACAATATAAACAGTATTATTACAGTAGCCTTAGCAGCCACTAAAGTTTTTGGTCCTACCCTGGTAACACTAGAAAGATAAACATTAGCTTTACTACAGCTTAGGATTTAAATTGCCATAGGATAAAGGTGGTGGTACCTGAGCTTTTGGAGAGACATTAAAACAAAGTGGCCTTTTCCTGATCAAAAAAATAGAATGTAACTTCTACCTCTGGGTCTGGAGCAGAGACCTAATATCCTAACAGCCCCCAAAAGACCACATCTTATTGTCTCTTCTGTTTAAGACTTAATCCAACTTGGCATGGAAATCACATAACCAAGATTCTGATCCCCAGAAAAGCTGGTTTACAGGAAGAATAAACTAAGCACAAGGAATAATTATTAATGTACTTTTCTCCCAGAAGCCTTCCCTCATTGTACAGGCTTTCAAAGCTTCCATCACTTAACATGGAAGAACCTTCCTGCTTTTCTAAATAACTCAAAATCAATATAATTCTTTTCCTCTTTCTTTCTGTTTGCCTTCCTTTCTTTAATTTTTTCTTTGCTTTTTGATACTGGCCAAAGGCTTCTTTCTCAGATACCCATTTTCTCTCACTTTTATAAGGGTTGCATGTTCAGCATAGCTGCACATACATCATGGCTTTCCCTTTTTCTTGTCTTTGTTATCCTTCTGGCAAGTCCCAATGTTTAAACCTGTATGGTATGGTATTCTTCTCTCAGACTCAAATAAAATTCTTTTCAAGTGTTCTTCCAAGTCAATCTCTAAATTATTTTATTAACAAGATAAAAATGTGAAAAAAACAGAAGCCCAATTTCCTCAGTAACAGGATCATGAGTACAAGGTATTGAATTTGTAGAAGTTGTCAGCCAAGATTAACCACCAAACCACTAGAGGTCAAACTAGGCTAATCTTGTATATTGGGTCTTTAATCAGAATTCCTTCACATTCTCTAGTTTCTTTTATTGGAAGAAAGGATTAGAAATCAATTTTTAAATCTATGTTGACCTTGCTTTTAAGCTCATTAGCCAAAAGACCAAGGGAAAATATACATGTATAGTCTTCTCTCTCTCTCTCTCTCTCTCTCTCTCTCTCTCTCTCTCTCTCTCTCTCTTTCTCTCTCTCTGTGTCTGTCTTTCTCTCTCCCCTCTCATACACATACCCAGAGAGAGAGAGAGAGAGAGAGAGAGAGAGAGAGAGAGAGAGAGAGATAGAGAGAGAGAGAGATTCGTGTTTTCTGCTTGTTTCATTTTCTAATATATTTTCAATTCTATGATTATTGACCTGGACTAGAAGGCAGGTTATCGATGACAGGGCCCTAATTTGGAAGATCTGGGATTAGAAGATAAAGAAGAGAGGAATATTGGGAGAAAAAGCTGATGACTTATGCCAAGCAAGGTTGTTAAGAAGTACGGCATCTTATATAAAGTTTTTAGGAGAGAAATGGGACAAAGTCAGCAGAAACCCATCACACAATGGAAGGCAGTCAACAAGAAGCTAATGGAGCACTGTTGTATAAGGGGAGCACAGGATATCTCAAGGGCATCAGAAACTACAGCAGCCTTCGGACTGATAATTCCAGTCTCCTTAGGTCTCCTTAACTCCTTTAAGGCCATGGCGCCAGCCTCAGGCCAGAACTTATCAAGTTTGCCCCTGAGCAAGGACACAGAAATAGTTTCCTTTTATCCTTCTAATGGGACCTCTGACAACACCTTTTATCAATCTGGTTCTCAACAAATTAGTATATCTATGAACTCTCCTCTGCCAGTGAGAAACTCAGATCTTACTACCTAAATTCTATTTAATTGCTCATTTAATTGGTCCATTCTAGTATACAAGCATAGAGTTTTAGGTTTTTCTACAAGATGCTTATACTGGGAATATTATTATTTTTAAAGTAGCTTATGTGTGACTAACATTTCAATATTACATGGGTTGCGTTTGTCTCAGTAGCTAAATGGAAATACATATGGAATTAGGGCACAATAGGATTGAAGTATAGGCACAGAGGATACTCAAAACACAGAGCCTGCTTTGTAGACTTTCTGGAATGGTCAAAAGAAAATTATCTTCTCTTGTAGGGAATGTTTTCTGTGGCATTTAATGACTCTTGGATGTTTAATATCTGTTGAAAATTATTTAAGGAAAGCATTATGTTGATGAAATATATGAAACATTTCCATACAGATTAGGATTATATTTCCACATGATGTGATGGATTCAATACATCATAGGACATATAGAAATCTTACTCAATTTTTTTCTGGTCTTATTTCAGGATGACGTTTTTATGATGTAATTGTTAAGTTTTGGTGGTAAAACACAATAAGAGATTGCCAATTGTTTTCAACTTAGATATTTATCTCTCTTTCTTCCTTCTTTCTTTCTTCCTTCTTTCTGGATGTAAAAATCAAACACAGAACTTCAGGCACCTGAAGTATGTACTCCCATCTCCAGTAGCTGATAGTTCCTTTTTCTATTCAATTAGTTTGCATTTATTGCATATCTTCTATGATTTAGGCAACACAATTGGGACACACATTCAAGATATTTATAGTCAAAGAAAAAAAAGAACTGCAAACAGATGATTATCATAATATAATAGAATCAGGAAAACAACCACGAAAATGTTGAGCCCAGACTTAATGTTAGGAAACTTTCTGCACCTACTTTAAAATAGAACACAAAGGTCTCTCATGTTTCCTCTTGAACCCAGCACCATATTTGGATTTTGGAATACACAAAATAACGATTTATTGGATAAAAGCTTGAGTGATGTAATATATTATATTTCTCTTTCGTTTTCTACAAACTTCACACAGTCCACATTTATTTTCTACTCATGAGTACCTCTATCACCTTGCTCATTATATCATCCTCTTTTCTCCATCTTTGATATTTTCTGTATCTATACATCTGATTCATTTGCTGACGCAAAGACTCTGTTCTCATGCAAAGCGAATAAAGGATAGTTTATTCTGAGTGACCATGGCCCCGAAATACAGATTTAGGTTATCCCAAATTCCATGTTCCCACATAGACGCAGTTTCATGAAATTTTTATAGTAACAAAACAAAGAAAGTCATAAATCAAGACTTAAAAAAATACATAGGTGAAAACACCAGCAAGGCAGGTTAGAACCAGGCAGAGATTTTTGGCTACAGGCTCCAGAACTTCTGTTATTGTATTCTCAGCCCCTTGGTTGACAGAGAACAATGTTTTGTTAAGTTAATGCATTCCAAAGGTTTGTAACTGTTTATCAGCTTGTTAGACTATCACAGAGGTGAGCAAGCAACAGCTATTTGAGAAGCTAAACACTGCCCAGGATAAACTGTAATTAGGCTTTGGACCTGGAGCATTCTAACCTCTCCACATCACTGAGGTTCTAGTGAGTCAATCAGCTTTTGCAAACAACTTCTTTCCAGGAGTTCTTGTGCCTTCATTCGACACTATCCCTTTAGTTTATGATTCATTGATTTCTTACCATCAATGATTTGTCCTTTTACTTGCACATAACCTAAAACTTGCTGCCAGAACATATTCTTGATTTCTGTTCCAAGATCTTTCCGGGTCCTCACGATCTGCATTTGCAATTCTTGCATCTCAGCCATCAAGGAACTGCAAGATCTTTATCTAAATTGACTCTTTGTGGCTCACTTGCTCTTCATTGCTTTACAAATATCCTTAATTGGCCTCACTGGTTCATTATTAAAATTCTCTTCTCCAATACTTCTTTAAGTTTCTTCCTTTATTTTTCTTCTTTGACTACTAGACAAAATCAGATTTTGAATAAATTATAGTTTCAGCTGATATATAACTATACTTGGACAGTAGGATGTGACTTCATACACAAAAACAAACATCCTTATTGTTCCCCAAAGAACCTTTCACCTGCTTGGCAATATACTATGCTTTGGTATTCCATTCACTCTCCAATTTCAAGGCATTTATTTTATGTCTCTCCGTCACAAGTAAAACTTCAAATTTTTCTTCCCTTCTCTTTATATCTGCCGATAATCTCATCATATTTCACTGAAGAAGTGGAAGAAATTTAAAGAAATGTCATCCTATTGCTAAATCAGGTGATTCTCTGTCATGGTTCACCCTGCCTTCCATTCCACAAAAATGAATGAGTTGACTGCATTCTGCTTTTATGAGAAAAGTTCTGCTTTTTGGCTCAGTCACATTGTGCTCACCATTGCAAATGATGCTTTCAGATCATCGGTTCCTCCTCTGTCCAGAATCACTTCCCTGCCATCTCACATAGCCATCCATCAAAATGCTCTAAGAACTTAGGTTGTCAAGTGTGTAATGGTATGGTATTCTCTTATGATGCATAGACGTCCTTTTGTTTACTCTTAAAAAACTTTAAATTATTTATAAAGCTAATAAAACAGAAATGCCATGCAAATATTTGTTTCTATACTGTTTAGGAAATGATGGTAAAAGAAATATCTGTTTACATTTAATAGAGGTGAAAAGGTATTTTTTTTTTAATTTAAATCTGTTTGGTTGACTCTGTCACCAAACACACACAGCTATGGTGTGTTGACTATATTATAAATTGTCTCTTCTCATGTCCATCCCAAATAGCTATATATAATGCAATTTATAAATTTTGTATTTTCAAGTTAAGTTTACTTACAAAATAAATGCTGTCTCCATAAAACCAACTATACATAAGCTCATCACAAATTGCCCTCCATTTTAATCTAGATGTTTGTCTGATTTCATATTGGTAGAATCAGCTAATGTAAAAAAGAGTTCAAAGTAAAACTCAAGGAGAAAGTAGTGATTAGGTTTAATTATTTATCTCCAGACAGACTGGGTAGAAGTTGATTGAATTTTTCCCTTCTTCTATCACATAGATATTTCTTCTTCAAAAAACAAAGTTCAACAAATATGTGGGTTCAACTTTATGAACCTCACTGTATCCTTTCCAAGTGTAAAATAATAATGATTGTTTTACTTTATTTATAGAACTTTATGAAGAACTGAATATTTTGTTTCTGAACTTAAGTATTTGCTGCTTATATAGAAACCTATCAGAATCTTTTCACTGAATCCCTAAATACAGAATTTGTTATTTAATATTCTGAAATAGCACTGGCTATTTTTCTATTCAGCATATGCCATGTTAATAAATAGTAAGCAATTTACCTAAAAATTAGTTAGTGATTGCTAGTATGGACTTAAATGGGACAAATAACTCATTTCTCAAACTTTGAAACATTTCACAGACTTCTAACTATGCAACAAACCAAGTCATTCCCACATTACAGATTGCTGAGAATTCCCAAGGTGCTCAATAATGCTAACCAAATAGAATGAACATGTATATGATAAATATTCACATAAAAGAAATTTAAGTCATGGGAAAATCATTACCTCAATCCATGATGTTTATGTTAGCAATTAGAAAATAATACCATCACACAACAGAAAACTAGTGAAAATCTAGTCTAATGTCCTTTCACATTCTAGACAGGTTTTATATATGTGCTCTGCAAATAGACCATATTGTTAAAGTGGAGAACAAAAGCTCTAATAGGTGAACTTTGGACTACATCCAAAAACAAAGCAGAAGTTCAGCTTCCAGGGCTAAAAAACCCATGACAGCGTGTTTTTAAGTAAAACAGGGAATTGTGAAGACATAGCCTTTAATTTAGTATCAGGTCAAAATTTGTGAGTGAAAGAGTTTGAAGAAGCAAAGGTGAGTTAATCATTTAAGTTTCTACCCTTCAAGGAATAAATAGAAACAAAATAAATGATTATGGAGCATAAGTGGGCTTCTTTATAAAATGGGATACAAACACTTTTTTATTGTCAATTAAGGAATATTACATTTGAAATGCTTTTCAATATCTTGTTTTCTATTGGTTATGCCACATGAAATAAATCATAGAATGAAATCTGGAAGATTTTTGAAGAGAAAATAATATTTAGTCCTTATAGCAGCAACAGATGATAGAATCTAAATTCATGAATGCTGCTTTCATCCATTACGTCCAGATGTTCTGCTGACAGTGTTAGTTGATTGTCAGAGATTAATTATTTCCATCACCACTCTGAAGTACATGAATTATGTCTCCCCTTATCATAGAGATGAAAACCAGTAGGTAAATATTCACCTAGGACATAGTCAACGAAAGTGCTCCTCAAAGTTTGCACATATGTGCTGAGAATGTTGTTGCATGCCTGTACTACGAGTTACTGGCAGAGGCAGAAGGATTACAAATTCATTGCAATCCTAGTTTACATTGTAAAACCTGCCATGGAAAAAGAAAGCTTGTCACATGCTTTAGGATTGGAGCAGTAGGACAGGTAGTCTATATTAAGAAACTTCATCATGACTTTTAAAGAAGTTAAAGTTAGGCAAACCATGGAAGAATAGGAAAAGTCCAAGTCCAACATAGGCCAAGAAATCTATTAAGTGAAAAGCTAAAGAAAGTTCATGGGAGGTAGATGTAATTTTAGTTCTTTTTGACCCTTGATCCATTTTCGACAATGGGAGTTCATTATCTACACAGATCCACACAAGAGAGAAAGGAAAAAGAAAAGCTTAGAGAAATTAGCACACTGATATTTTCATATTAAAGAAATCAGCAACAAGGCCCAAATTAGGAAAGGACTATGGTTTGTGTAACATTGCAGAAGATAATGTGCTTATCAAAGTTATAAAGTGCAAAGATTATCAGTATTATTCAGAAATACGTTGGGTCTATTCTATCTACAACTTATTCTGTGTTATGTAACAGGTCTCAACTTACTATTAGCAACGAAGAGGATAGGATTTCCCAAACAAAGACCACATGTTATAAGCCAGATAACCATAATTATTTAAATTGAATATCAATTGTAGAATCAATGGAGAGTTCACATTAGCAATAGTTTTATGTTCTCCCAATATTTCAGTAATTGATAAATATGTATCTATTTAGTAGCAGGACTTGATAATATAGTATGCATGGAATCAACAGCACAAAGTTTCCCTTATTAAGACTTACCTAGCTACTACAATTGCTTAATATTCTCCAAGTAATTTTCAGAGACTGAAGTATAGTCTTCAACATGGCATTATTCCTCAAGGGAAACAGTAAACCACTTGGTAGAAGATTGACTCAGACTCCTTTTTGCCTGGAGAAGTGATTTGACAGATATGAGTACGTCTTAATACATCTCTGCCTTCTTGTTTGTAGGATCTCAAGTAGCACAGTTTAAAAGAATTCATTCAGCTGCTCAATATCCGTGCATAAAGGATTGATTCACTGAAATCGTACCCTATATAAATTGATCATTAACCCAAAGACAAACTATATAGCAAAGGAATAACAAGGTGGGTATAGGACTATAGGATCTACTGTCAAGTAACAAGCTTCTTATAATCTGCCAGTTTACAGAAATACTAGAGATAACATAAAAAAATTATGAGACAACATTTCCCAGTTGGCAGTACATACCCAAATCTCCATTACTCTGTGCTGGTGCTGAAACTCACAAAACGAAAATAGATCCAAGAAGCAGACCAGGTAGAAAGCAGCGGCTGCTCTGCAGTGCAGCTAGGGTCCCTCCACTAGATGAAGCATTTCTACCTCCTGCCCACAGTGTTTAGTCAGTCCTCTTTGGATATATTGGAGCAGATAAAAAGATATGACTCACCCAAGTGTGTATTCCCTTCTGAACTGGCTTCAACCAATGAATGGTTGTTCCCTAGGTATAAAAGCTCATCCATGACTCACCAAAAGTAGGCAGTTCTGAAAAGACAGTCTAACTTCACAGTTTCTAGCAGAGATCTAGTCCTACAGAAATCTGACC
This sequence comes from Peromyscus eremicus, assembly GCF_949786415.1. Classification (NCBI taxonomy): domain Eukaryota; kingdom Metazoa; phylum Chordata; class Mammalia; order Rodentia; family Cricetidae; genus Peromyscus; species Peromyscus eremicus. The sequence continues at coordinate 21,052,370 of NC_081417.1, forward strand.
TGGTCCCCATCTCATCACAAGGTTAGATCCTCTGAGTACTAGTGTACTTCTCACGAGCTGATTTTTACCAAGGTGGGCTTCTCAGAGAGATCAACTTAAAACCTACATAAACCCAGTTTATATGCTTATACAAGTATACACGTATATAATTTTTCACATGTAGATGCGTTGCATCTCAGTAGAATTTACTTTATTTTAACCTAAAATCTTAAAAATATAACAACTCATAATTTTTCCATGATTTTGACAGAATTGTTATCCATCTTAAATTCAGTTAGTTTTCAAAGTCCAATAATGATTCAGAAGATATTTTAAAGTAAAGAAATTTTAACCAATATTCATTTGCAGATTTTTGTCTGTGTCAGATATTATATATAAACACATCTTTGTGAAGAAAAAAATCTTTTTTGTAAGGATTTTATCTTGTATAATCAGAAGACTTAAGTCGAGCGCCTACAAAACACCTATGGACATGAGAAGGAACAAACCGTAGGAGGCGTGGGTGTCTTTCTGCTCACAGATAAACACTAGAGGAGCCTAGTTAAGCACACAGGGCTGTTCCTTCAAATGAAGGAAAGCCATACTTATTACCCAGAAAGCTGAGAGCAAACATGCCTGTTGATCTTTTCTCTATTTTTTTGGCTAGAGACTTTTCCAGGAAAGAACTGTATCCTCCCCCAAATCCTTATGGAAGCTTTATTTTTGTTTTCTCAGTTAATCTATAGACAGAACCTGTATTTACAGATTTTTTTAGAAAAAGTTTCAATGTAGTCCCATTCTATCTGTATTTTACTTAATTTGTTGTTCAAAGAGATTTCTATATTTTTTTGTATATTCACAGTATTGAACCAATCATCACTAGAATAAATTTTCACCAAGTTGTGTTATGCTTAAATATGCCTAAAATAAACTAATGAGAGTCAGACTCCAGAACTTTGAAACAACACTGGCTACTGAGTGAGTCATGTTGAACCAAACTGCCTCCTGGGGTTCATCTCTCTGCAGCCTGTTGAGGATGCAGAGATCCCTGTAACAAATCTTACAAAGATTAATCATTTATTTTGTGTACTATTTATGCCTTCTTTATAAAAAACATGAGATATACAGTCTATGTGTGAGAGTGCAAAAGACATGTTAGTAATGAGGGTGTGTAAAAAGCTTTAGCATAAGATTCATTTGCACTTATTAGAGAGAAAATTTTGTGGATTATTAAAGCTTCTGTAAAATAGAAAAAATTGTTTGACATATCTAAAACATTCATTTTTTTAAGCATGAGTAGCACATAGAGTATTTTGTAAGAATTTATTTATTTTGAGCCAGGTGGTGGTGGCACGTGCCTTTAATCCCAACACTTGGGAGGCAGAGCCAGGCAGATCTCTGTGAGTTTGAGGCCAGCCTGGTCTATAGAGTGAGATCCAGGACAGGCACCAAAACTATACAGAGAAACCCTGTCTCAAAAAACAAAACAAAATAAATTATTTATTTTGTATATAATTAAACATATGTCTTGTTTGTGCTTGTTATATATGAACACAATTACAAATAACAAAAATTCATATATATATATATACATATATATATATATAAATTATTTCCATAGTCAATAAAAGGTGATTGGAATTTGACTAGCAATATCAAAAAATAGTTGTCTTTACATCTTTTTCTATTGCTCTGATAAAATGCTTTGACTAGGGTATGGAGAAATAGTTCATCAGTAAGAGCCCCACTACTCTAACATAGTTACTTGGGGTTTCATTGACTGTGTGGTGACACCATGACCATGGCAACTTTTATAAAAGAAATCATTAAATGGGGGCTCGCTTACAGGTTCAGTGGTTCAGTCTGTTATCATCATGGTGGGAAGCATCACAGCATTCAGGCAGACATAGTGCTGGATAAGGAGCCAAGAGTTCTACATCTGGATCTGCAGGCAGCAGGAAGAGAGAGAAATATTGGGCTTGGCTTGAGCATTTAAAACTCTTAGTGACACATTTCCTCCAATGAAGTCGCACCTACTCCACCCAACAGGGCCATACCTCCTAATCCTTGTCAAGTAATGCCACTCCCTAATAACCAAACATTCAAATATATAAGATTATGGGGTCCATTCCTATTCAAACCATCACTTGCAAGAGTTTGGGTCCCTCTTGAAACTCAGAAGCTTTTGTAGAGCAAAGAATATGGTCAACAAGGCAAAGCGACAGCCTACAGAATGGGAAAAGGTCTTCACCAACCCCACATCTGACAGAGGACTGATATCCAGAATATATAAGGAACTCAAGAAATTAGACATCAAAATGCCCAACAGTCCAATTAAGAAATGGGCTTTAGAACTAAACAGAGAATTCTCAACAGAGGAAACTCAAATGGCTGAAAGACATTTAAGGAATTGCTCAACATCCCTAATTATCAGGGAAATGTAAATCAAAACAACTCTGATTTACCACCTTACTCCTGTCAGAATGGGTAAGATCAAAAACACTGAAGACACCTTATGGTGGAGAGGATGTGGGGCTAGGGGAACTCTCCTCCACTGCTGTTGGGAATGCAAGCTTGTAAAACCACTTTGGAAATCAATATGGTGCTTTTTTAGAAAACTGGGAATCAATCACCCCCAGGATCCAGCTATACCACTCTTGGGCATATACCCAAGGAATGCTCAATCATACCACAAGAGCACTTGCTCAGCTATGTTCATATCAGCATTGTTTGTAATAGCCAGAACATGGAAACAACCTATATGCCCTTCAACTGAAGAATGGATAAATAAATTGTGGTACATATACACAATGGAATACTACTCAGCAGAGAAAAACAATGACATCATGAGGTTTACTGGCAAATGGATGGATCTAGAAAAAATCATCCTGAGTGAGGTAACCCAGACTCAGAAAGACAAACATGGTATGTACTCACTCATAGGAGGATACTAGATGTGGAACAAGGATGACTGGACTGCTACTCACATCACCAGGGAAGCTACCTGGAAAACATGACACCAAGAAAGACACGGGGATCGCCCAATGACGGAGAAATGGATGAGATCTACATGAACAGCCTGGACATGAGTGGGGGTAATGAAGGGCGAGGGTCGAGGGAAAAAGAGCTTGGGAGAGCGGGAGATCCCAGCTGGATCAACAACAGAGAGGGAGAACAAGGAATAGGAGACCATGGTAAATGAAGACCACATGAGAATAGGAAGAAGCAAAGTGCTAGAGAGGCCCACAGAAATCCACAAAGATACCCCCACAATAGACTGCTGGCAATGGTCCAGAGACAGCCCGAACTGACCTACTCTGGTGATGGGATGGCCAAACACCCTAATTGTTGTGCTTGAAACCCCATCCAATGACTGAGGGATCTGGATGCAGAGATCCACAGCTAGGCCCCAGGTGGAGCTCCGGGAGTCCAATTAGCAACAAAGAGGAGGGTTTATATGAGCAAGAATTGTTGAGACCAAGGTTGGATAAAGCACAGGGACAAATAGATTACCTTGGGAAATAGAAATAGATGAGATCTTCTGAGTAAACTGTAGGTGAGGGGGGCAATAGAGGGTAGGAGATAAGGGATGAGAACATGAGGGAATAGGATGGTTGAGCTGGAACAGGGACAGAGTGGGAGAGCAATGAAAGAGATATCTTGATAGAGGGAGACATTATGGAGTAAGGAAGAAACTTGGTGCTAAGGAAGTTTTCAGGAATCCACAAGGATGATCTCAGCTTAGACTACTAGCAATAGTGGAGAGGGTGCCTGAGCTGGTAATCAGATTAGTGAATACCTTGTCATCATAGAGCCTTCATCTAGTACCTGATGGAAGCAGATACAGAGATCCACAGCCTAGCACCAGGCTGAGCTTCGGGAGTCCACTTGACGAGAGGGAAGAGGGATTCTATGAACAAAGGGCATTGAGATCATGATGGGGAAACCTACAGAGACAACTGAACCAAGTGGGAACTCACGAAATTTAGACCATCTGCTGTGGAATCTCCATGAGACTGAACTAGGCTCTCTGTGTAAGTGAGACAGTTGTGTAGCTTGGTCTGCTTAAGGGGCAGCAGGATCAGGATCTATCCCAGGTGCATGAGCTGCTTTCTGGAGCCCATTACCTCTAATAGGACACTTAGCAAAGCCATGAATCAGGGGGAGGGGCTTTGATCTGCCTGAACTGAATGTACCAGGCTTTGCTGACTCCCCATGGGAAGTCTTACCTTTTTGGAGGAGGGAATGGGGTGTGGGTTGGGGAGGAAGGCTGAGGGCATGGCAGAAGGAGGGAAGAGAGGGGGATCTGTGGTTATTCTGTAAAATGAATAAAAAATTTCTTAATAAAAATAGAGGGTGTTTGAGTGAATTGCAAAAACCAAGACATGAAATAACCCAGCATCACAATTTGTTCACCGTAATTTTCATCAAATATATATGTTTCTTTTGTATATGTGAGAGAAGAGCACCTTTGCCAAAAAATGAATGTAATTGTTTTTTCATAAGAGTGGAAATTTAGCTTCGTTTTCTATTAAAGTTCCAATACGATTACTGTAAATTTCAATACTGATAGTAAATTAATATTGAAGCAATCTGATGAAGAATAGAGAGATAAGTCTTTGATGGTTTTGTTGGAATGGATATTTGATTCCCGCCATAGGTAAAATAATAAAACAACCTGACCAGCAGCAACTGAGGCAGTGGAGAATGGGGAAACCAGGTTTAGTGCATAAGAAAAATACATATCATTTGAGACCTTAAAGATTCCTTCAGATAAGGGACATGGTGACTATGTTGACTGTTACTTGTTATAAGTAATTGAAACGTCTGGTTCTAGCTTAAATTTCTGTTTCCTAGAAGGAACATGAATGAGTTGAGATAACACTACAACAGGGCTTGTGATGGTACTTTTCCCAAAGTGGAAGATCTATTGTCTGATGGTTCCTTATATTTTTCTCAAGTTTGATTAAGTGTTTTTGTAAATGCATATGAACATCCATGAATGTACAAAGTTCCTGAGTGCTGTGAAGATACAGATCTCCCTGCTCCTGACAAAACATGCATGCACAAACGCATTCATGCACACAGTCACGCATGTATTATATCCCTACATTCTCCTGCTCATGTTTTTCTGACCTCCTCTGTACTCTAGGATTCAAAATCCAAAAAAGCTTCTCTCCAAAGTTTTGTCTCTGGCTTCTTATTGCAGCCAATTCAAGGTAAGAAGTCTGAGGCATGAGAAGAATAAGGAAAGTGTGCATTCCTTCTGTGCCTTTGTGCCCAACCCAGGTTTTAGCAATGGCTGAAACAACTACTCTCTGGCCTTTCAAGTGTTGTATAATATCAGTTTCCTTCCTTCAGGAATAGAGGTGATGAAAATTACCTTCTTTATGGCCATTTGAAAAAATTGCTTAAGCAGCTTTTTGGCTTGGCTCTATTTTTCTATCTCACTGTTCTTAAATAGTTTCTTCTTAAGTACTTCATTCAAATATATCATCTGGATGCTAGAATTATTTAAATAATATCTTTCTCAAATGTAGTAGTATTTCTGAATTTCACACCTCAAAACGATGTTGATGGAATTATTCTATGCTGTCTTTGTCTTGATATTTATTTTCTATCTAAGTGTAGAAATTAAACATCTATATAAAAATGTTTATGTTTTAGTTGTTTCACACAAATTTACAATATATGAACTGCAATATTGTTTTAATATCCCCAATAAGTACTATTTATATTAACAGTAAAACAAGCACTTACATGTGCAGTCTTAATAGTATGCTGTTATTACACTCTTTCTTCTCTTCAGGATATATAGTTTTTGCTTTATTATATACATACTTAATATAAGTATGCACATCATTATTTGACATATCATATTTTATACTAATCTATTCATTTTTAATTAAATTTTCATTGAACATCTTCTTTTCTACATTTCTAATTTGATTGCTATAATTTTTTTCTCTACACTTTTGTCAAACATCAGCCTGTTTACAAGACTGATGTGCTGCTTGTCTGCACTCTGCAAGCAGGGACTTCCTGATTTACTTGAAGCTAATGAGAGCATTTATCCTTTCAAAATTGTCCATATAGGTCTCATCAAAGTTAAAAATAAAAGTAAATTCCATCTCTTGATTTTTGTAACACAAGATAATCAACTTGTCAAATGTTTATCGTCTTCCTTCTTACATATACTTGAATATTATAAAAAATAATTTGAATCTTAAATCAGGTTGGTTAACTTCTAATTTTTTGTCACGTAACTTACCATTTGCAAATAATTTAATCATTTTCATATAGTTTCTATTTAGATAAGTTACATTTATTGAATTCTACTCTCTATTAACAACATTAATCTATAGTACATTTCCTATGCCATGTCTTCTCCAAATTAGTCATTTTCTAGCAGTCCAATAGATATTTTATACTTGGATATTTTTTAATTTAAGAGTAACTACTTGCTATACAGACTAATGTTATAGGAGTAAAGGTAAAGGAAAGTAGTTTGGATTCAAATATCTTGGTGTTGATATAGTAACTGTTACACACTGGGTGGATGAAGCTCACATAGCTGTGTGGCTTGGAAAGCAATTGCTGTTTGAAAGGAATGTAATAGATTTCTTCAGCTGTGTAAGTGTCTGTCATGTTCTAATGAGTTTCAGTTACAGTGGTTAATGTGTAAGGCTTCAAACATTCAAAGAAAAACTAATAACCCTTGGCAAAAATCTGTAGAAAGGAACATCTGCTCAAAAAAGAAGAGCTCTTCATATTTTCTTGCATGCTAAGAATCATTGTTGGTAAATGCTACCAGTCTCTAAAGAAGAAATCAAAGATCCCCACCGGGATCTATTTAAAGTTCAAGATTCAGAGCATACTTCCTGTTAACAGTGATATTGAATGTCTTACCATTTCCATCAAGTTCACTACCTTTAATAGGTTAGTAGTGTCTTCATTTCAACAGTAAAATTCAAGTTTGGAAAGACTGACAACTTATATACCTGTATATTAATACAAACATTCAATAGTTATTATTTAGTAACTGTCATTTTGTTTTCAGACATGATATAGATTTGACTTTGTGTTTTCATAGTGGGTCAAGGAGAGACTTTTAAGTATGAGGTCAATAAGAGGCAATGGACTTGTGTTTTCCTTGTGTTTCTCCTTAGATTTTGTAGTCTCCATCTGAAGTACTGTGGTAACTACCCATGCATATGTGCAATTTCACATTTTTCTTATATTCTCAGGAAGAGATTAGCTGATGTATACCATTATGTTAAGGCAGTAATCAATCATGCTAGTCCATTAATTTTTAAAGTTTTTCTTAGGAAGTCATTTGCATGGTTCGAACCCTTGAGAGTAGAGCCAATTTTCTATTGCCCATTATTGCTCATGTTCGACAGCATTTGCTAGTGTTTTAAAGAATCCAATTATATAGAACTGAAGAACAGAGTAAAGAAAATAGCTGAGCAATGTAAGACATTCACCCTATAAACATACATAGTAAAAAATTTCATTGTAAAAAAAAAAAAAAGGCCGGGCGGTGGTGGCGCACGCCTTTAATCCCAGCACTTGGGAGGCAGAGCCAGGCGGATCTCTGTGAGTTCAAGGCCAGCCTGGGCTACCAAGTGAGTTCCAGGAAAGGCACAAAGCTACACAGAGAAACCCTGTCTCGAAAAAGCAAAAAAAAAAAAAAATTTCATTGTACATTATTAGGAACTATTGTGAAATGCTTTATTAATAATCAACTATAAAATATAATTTGACAAACTTAGAAACTTGACAAATATTAGCCAGCCATGGTGTTGGGTACCTCGAAAGACAAAGACAGGAGTACTCCAAAGACAAAGGCAGGAGTATCTCTGAGTTCGAGGTCAGCCTGGTCTACAGAGTAAATTCCAGGACAGTTATGAATCCACCAAGAAACTACATCATGGAAAAAAATCAAAGGGGGGAAACTTGACAAATATCTATCAGCCTGCTTAGTAATTTTCCTCATTAATTCTTCTTAAAATTCACTGAAAATTGGTCTAATTGAAAACCAGTATTTGCAAATATATGGATGGATGGAACTGGGAAACAGAGTGAGGGCATTCCAACAGGTTGCTCTAGGTGGGAGGAGAACAGAATCAAGGGAATATTATGCAGATAAAAAAATTCATAGAGAGAGAAGTTAAGAAGATGAGAAATGAAGGGACGAATGGAAGGAGGCCTAGTCATAATGAAGAGCCACATAGAAATCTACTATGTAGACAAATTTGAAAATATAATTTATAAAATATAATTTATAAAAACTTGAAAATGAATTTGAGTATAGATATCATGACTTACCAGAAAAAGCTGGTCCTGAAAGATATGGGTGATTAAAAAAAACAAAACAAAACAAAACAAAAAAACCTGAGTATCAGGCATGGAATTCTTCTGTGTGAATTTTTGGTAAGGGAGATGCCTACAAATAATAGATGTACTTGCCATTCTTTTTTTGTGCCTCTCCAAACTAGATGATGTCTCTACTGTTGAAGATACCATATACCTTACTTTTATGATGTAGAGAAATCAAGTGGTTCCTGAGGCTGAAATTTTTTTTCTTGCTAGTTAGCTTTTCTAGTGCTAGAGGACGAAATGCTGCTGCTGGAGGACAAAAGACGTTCTGGTAGTTTCTAGCTATGAACCCTATTAATTACAATACCAACCTGCCAGGCAATATGTATTCATGAGTGCAATGGTGGGTGTAAATGGATGTTTCCTGTCCTGACTGCCTGTTCCCAAATACCCAGCAGCCATTTCTCAATTTACCACACAGAGGCTTATATTAATTATAAATACTTGGCTGATAGCTCAGGCTTATACTAACTAGCTCTTACACTTAAATTAACCCATAATTTTTATCTATGTTTAGCCACATGGCTTGGTTCCTTTTCTCAGTATGGCATTCTCATCTTCCTTCTTTGAATTTGCTAGTAACTCCCTGACTATGCCACTCTCCTTCCCATCATCCTTAGTTTTGTTACCCCACCTATACTTCTGCCTGGCTACTGGACAATCAGTGTTTTATTGAACCAATTTAAGAGACTTTTTTTTTTTTTTACAGTATACAAGATTATTCCATAGCAGGTGAGCATGACATTTATTGAGGTAACACAGCTCTCTATGATTAGATTTAAGACACATTTCACAGGAGAAATATAAACATAATAATTGTAAACCTTGTAAAAAGCCCATGGTGGACACAGTTATAGGCTCTAGAGAAGGATTGATTGCTCTTGTTTAGCTAAATCAATATAGCACCAAACTACCTTCTAAATCTCTTCAAATTCTTTTTTTTTTTTCCAGTTTTTCGAGGCAGGGTTTCTCTGTGTAGTTTTGCGCCTTTCCTGGAACTCACTTGGTAGCCCAGGCTGGCCTCGAACTCACAGAGATCCGCCTGGCTCTGCCACCCGAGTGCTGGGATTAAAGGCGTGCGCCACCACCAGCCGGCCAAATTCTTTTTAAAAATACTTTTTTTGAGTTTGAGAATTTTATATGTGTATACATTTAAGTATGACCTTATGGATTCATCCAGTTCCTTTCTTCAATCTTCCCATTTAGTTTGTTTATAAAAGAGCAGGTTTATGCATTGTCTTTTCACACTTCTGTGTTTTAGTTGATTCTCCTCCTTACTCTTAGCTTTTCCTGTGCCACACTGCTGGGGATGGTGTGAATGTGTTGCTCTGATTGGTTAATAAATGAAGTGCTGATTGGCCAGTAGCCAGGCAGGAAGTATAGGAGGGACAATGAGAGAGGAGAATTCTGGAAAGTGGAAGACTGAGTCAGGAAACACTGCCAGCCACCCCCATGAGGAGCAGGATGTAAAGTACCAGTAAGCCATGAGCCACATGGCAAGGTATAGATTTCTAGAAATGGGTTAATTTAAGATATAAGAACTAGATAACAAGAAGTCCAAGCCACATGGCCATACAGTTTACAAATAATATAAGGATCTTTGTATTTATTTGGGTCTGAGCAGCTGCAGGATTGGTGGGTAAGAGACACTTGTCCTAACCATGGGCCAGGCAGGACCAAGAGATAACCCCGCTACACCACACCCCATCACCATTTGAACATTTTCAAGCCTATTGTCACTCTCTGCTTTCATAGTACATATGATTTGGTAACCTCCCGAGGAATCCCTCTGCCTCACATCTAGTGTTTACATTCTTACTTCCTGTCATCTACATATACTCTGACTAAAACACAGAAATCTAAAATTATAAGCTAAGATCAACATGAATGGGAACATATAATACTTGTCTCTTTAATCATGGACTACCTCAATTAATATACTATTTTCCAGGTCTTATTATTTTTTTTGAAAATTGTATATTTTTATTTACTTATGAACAGAATTATGTAGAATATATGTACAACACTTTCACCATCAGTCTATGTTATGTAGACATTTAAGATTATTTAACTTCTAAAGTATTTTGAATAGAACAGAAATGAATATGAACAAGTAAGTATCTCTGTAGTAGAATCATTTTTCTGGAAACAGAAGATTTGAATGAGATGGAATTACAAACTAGTTTTAAGTTTCAGTTTCAGACCAGCTAAGAATGTTGTACATTTTTTAACTCAAGCCACACCCAGGGGCAAAATTTATTTCTTGTTGCCTTTGAAATGTTGAACTCTCAGCTTCTTCACCAGCATCATAACTGCCTGCATGTCACTATGTTCCACCATGGTGATAATGGACTGAACCTCTTAAACTGTGAGAAAGTCAGCCAATTAAATATTTTCCCCTTATGAGAGTTTGTGTTGTCATGGTATATCTCTTCACAGCAAAAGAAACCCTAACTAAGAGAGAACCTGGTACCAGGAGTGAGGTATTGTTGTGATAGTCCTGACCATGTTTTTGTTTGAAGGAATATGGACCTTGGGACTACTGATTAGAAAAGCAGTTGAATATTTTAAGTGTTGATTAATGGGCCATACTAGTTGGAGCATTGAAGACAGTGGTGCTAAGAGTTATTTGAACTGTGGAGGCACAGCTCAAGAGGTTTCCAAGGAGAAGAAAATTAATACGTGGCCTAGAGATAATTCATGTGATACTTTGATGAAGAATGCAGCTGCCTTTTGCTCTTGTCTGAAGAGTCTGCCTGAAACTAAAGTGAAGAGTTCCAGACTGATTTTCTTTGCAGAGGACATCTAAAAACAGCCTAGTATAGACTCTGTCATGTGGTTATAGAAGAAACTCTAACGAAGATTTATAATGAAAAGGAGCAAGCTGAGCAAGGAAAAATACAAAATATAAAACTTGAAGAGAAAGGTGCACCAGAAAGTGGAATGAAGCTATGTCCTGTGGTCAAAGAGATAAACAGATTAAGAAATAGAAGAAAGGAAATGGTGAGCTCAAGGAAAAATCCCACCCAGCTAAGTTTCCCATGTGTGCAAATAATTAAACACAAGCTTAGATCTGGGTATGGCATACACACCTTTATCTCAGCACTTGGATGGCAGAGGCTCACAGATCTCTGAGTTTGTGGCCAGCCTGGTCTACAGAGCAAGTACCAGGACTACTAACTTAAGCAGTAAAGGAAACCATGGAAAATGGAAAGCTATTGAAGATGTAATTGAATAAGGGGGGCATGTTCCATCCCTAGAAAACAGCAGAACTTGGCAGCTAAGTGGTTCTGGGTTTAAGAATAGAAAAAAAGGGAGTTATGATTCCACTATGACTAAGGAAAGCTGATGAGTTCAGGAATATGCCAGGGATGTTCATGAATGGAGTCTCAGAAAGACCATTATGTGAAGCTGTGAAAGAGAAGTGTGGGTTGCCTTGGAGACCCCAAGATGTTAAAGATGCCAGAGTCATGGGATATTTGCTGAGAAAAGCTGCTAACAGGGAGTGGAACCAGCCCAAACAAAGAACTGTGCTGCAGTCAACAAAGCTGAAAGGAGTTGGAGATCTAAAGAGCTTTTCAACATCAAATATAGAGATGCAGAGTTTAGAGTTTGTCTAGCTGGGTTTTGCTTTGCTTTGGTCCAGTATTTCCTCACTATGCTCTTTTCCCTACATTTTGGAATGGTAATGTATATCTTGTGCCATTATATGTTACAAGTATGTGATATGTTTTCTTATTTTGATTTAATAGCAAATTGTAATTAAGAAATTGCATGAATCTTAGAAGAGACTTTGAACATTGGACTTTAAACACTATTGAGACTGTAGTAGACTATGGTGACTTTTGAAGTTGGATAGAATGAATGTTTGCATTATAATATGGTAACAAGCCTTTGAGGGCCAGGAAATGAAATATGACGGTTTGGAAGAAAATGTCCACTAAAGGGAGCGGCATTATTAAGAGGTGTGGCTTTGATGGAGTGGGTGTGGCCTTTTTGGAGGAAGTGTGTCACTGTGGAAGCAGGCTTTGAGGTCTCATATATGCTCAAGCTAAGCTCAATGTCTCAGTTTACTTCCTGTTGCCTGTAAGATGTAGAACTCTCAGTTCCTTCTCCAGTATCATGTCCACCACTATGTCATATCATGATGAAAATGGACTGACTCTGAAAATGTAAGTCACTCCAATTAAATACTTTTCCTTTATAAGAGTTGCTGTGGTTGTGGTGTTTCTTCACAGCAAAAGAAACTCTCACTAAGATCTGTCAACTTTTTTTCCTGCTTATTTCTGTTTTATTTCCTTTGCATGATGCATTGCTTTAAGATTTTTAGCACTACACTGAATAGAAGAGCAGAGTGTGGACATTGGTTGGTCTTTTCCTTTATAAAACTCAGATCATCTCTCATTTGGCTTCCAATACCCTTCCTTTATTGAGTGTATTTAATACTTCAGTTATAATATGATATACAGAGTTTCTTTTGTGATCATGTATATTTTATATTCTGTGTTTCTCTTATATCCATAAAGGAATATCTTCTTATAGAATTGGAAAGTTCTCTTCTTTGATTTTATTGATGGTATGCTCTTTGCTATTCAGCTGGAATTCATCCCTTTTTTGCCCATAATTCATAGATTTGGTCTGTTTGTGGTATTCAGAAGTTGGAAATAGATCTCAACCTCATGCAACATAGTCATCTTATGAGAGTCTCGAAGTGGGTTGGTGGCCTGAGCACCATGGGGGATTTCAAGAAGTTGAAGCTGAGGGGAGAGGGACTCTTACCAAGGCTACAGGGACATCTGGAGAGACTTCAAAACTGGGGTGGAGGGTACTTCTGGAAATTGTTTGGCTATATTTGATAGATTAGAATATTTCTAAGTTGATGAAATCATGTCTGTTTAAATTTTAAGTAAGCCAGGCGGTGGTGGTGCATGCCTTTAATCCCAGCACTTGGGAGGTAGAACCAGGCGGATCTCTGTGAGTTCGAGGCCAGCCTGGGCTACCAAGTGAGTTCCAGGAAAAGGCGCAAAGCTACACAGAGAAACCCTGTCTCAAAAAACCAAAAAAAAAATAAATTTTAAGTATATAAGAATAATAAAAAGATATTTCAGACACAAATTAATATAGTGTGTATTTAATATTCTAATAAAATTATGATTTACTTAAGTCTTTAATTAAAAGAAATAAAAATGTAACCCTACATTTGGTTCAAATATATTTTTGTGAGTTTGGTTAATTTATTTTTTAATAGCTGTCTTCTGTTTGTAGTTCTGAGAAATGCTTTTAACTAAAAGTTGAAAAGTATTTTTCTGGCTTCAGAGATGAAAAATTATGAGAAACTCTGTCTTTCCAAATTTTACATTTTAAAACTTGAAAAATGGGGAGAGAGAGAGAGACAGAGAGAGATATAGAGACAGAGACAGAGACAGAGAGACAGAGAGAGACAGAGAGAGATTCAGTGAAATTATCAAGAAATAATAAATGAAATGCTATGTGGAAGTTGTGGTAGACAACCTATTTAAAAATATCTTGGTATATGTTAATTAAAGACTAAAAAATAAGTTGTTTTTTGATACAGGCAAAGAACCTTGGATGGAGAAGAAAGAAAAAAGAATTACATCATTCCTTTCTTCCTGTTCCTCCCTCTCACCCCGCCAACATACCACCCTTGCTTTTTCAGATTCATTGCTACTTTTAATTGTTGTTACCTATATAAATACATATATAATATATACTACATACACACACATGTATATCACACACACACATACACACACACACACACACACACACACATATATATATATATATATATATATTCCTAAATATAAAGTACAACTGGCTCCTGTTCACATGTTATCTTCATGCATATGATATCAGAGGTGACCACTTGGTATTGGATAACCAATTTGGGGGCTCTTCCCTGGAGAAGACCATTTTTCCTGCTCTCAGAATTCTCAGGTTGTCCATAGTATTTTGTCTAATGTTGAAGTCCTGAGAGCTTTCCCCTTCCTTTTTAGCATGTCCATTTGAGTTGTCATTGTTCAAGACTTGTTCAGGCTCCCACGCTAATGAGACTTTACAGAGGGTTTCCATCACAATTGATACATCTACAACTAATTCCTGCACCTAAGACTCAGATATCATTACAGAAGTGTAAAAATATTGCAAGAGTCAAAGGAATAGGAAGTTTGCTGTGAGACTGCATCTTTTAGAAATGTCCCTTCTTGTTTTAAAATAATATTGACAATGTAGTATATCTTCCTGATAACTAATGAGGTGTGTGCTTACAGCCAGCAAGGAGGTAGAGCACTGACCTGGGACATGGTTACCATACTTGAAAATTCTGCAGACATTTAATACCTTTCTTTAGAGCTTCCTAGACTCTTTTGTTAGATAGCCTTATCATGTGTAAAACTGAAAATATCCTCTAAACAGCATTGTATATTTTTTCCTACAGATGTATTTGCTAAAAAATAAATGTTGATTTAAAAAAGCCTTGTAGGTACTACAGATGAGCTAGCATTAAACCTGGAGCCTTCCTCGTGATATGAATAATTTCAGGGTTTAATGAGGTAAAAAATTTTAAAATGGTAGATTAAGTGGAATCTTTTAGTTTGTTGGGCTATTTAATATTTTCACTACATGTCACTTGGGTTGTTAAGATAAGTATTCTCTCAGAGTTGTGGAAAATTGTATCAAGGTGTACTGTGAGGTGATGGCCTTCTTCAAAAAAAATCACATAATAATACCTTCTGGCATACCTTCATCCTTCCAATGCCCACCCTAATCTTCAAGTGCAATGGGAAAGTGGTGCCTTAAGGATAAAAATATTAAAAAGAGAGAGATTAAAATTACAATTCAAAAGCCCAAAGCAATGCATGTTAATGAACTTTGCTTCCTTCATTAACAATAGTTTATTATGTTCTTTTTATTGTATTTTTAGTCTGTTTATAGGCAATTGTTTTTATTTGAGGATAAAAAAATGTGTTTCATATATATTTCATCATCTGGTTTTAATAATTTCCACTTACTCCACTTACTTATAGTGAAATATTTGAAAAGACATAAGAATAGCTTGTATTACGGTTGAGTTAGTACAAAATTGAAATATATGAATAACTGCTTGCCTTTCCTACATTGTATCCACTAGCTGTCAAATAGAAATGAATAGTGTAGGTGGAGATTTCCCATCCTGGGAGCTGCTTCCAAATTACCACAAAGAGGCTTATATTAATAGTAAATGCTCAGTCAATAGCTCAGGCTTATTACCAACTATCTCTTACAACTTAACCTATTTCTATTAATCTACATTCTGCCATGTGGTTCATGATGTTGCCTGTCCTCCTGCTGCCTCTGCAGCTTCTGGTGTCTCTCCTAACTCTGCCCTTTTTCCTCCCAAAGTCCTCTGTTTCTGATTCTCCCACCTATACTTCCTGCCTGGCTACCAATATATCAGCTTTTTATTAACCAATGAGAGTAATACATATTTGCAATGTATAGAAGATTATTCTATAGCATTTCCCCTTTTTGTCTAATTAAAAAGGAAGGTTTTAACTTTAACATAGTTAACATCAATTATGAAGTAAGAATTACAGGTATAATATTCACTCTATCTATATTTGTCAAAATTAGAGAAAATGCTCTTTTATCTATCTTATCTTGGTGAGTCTAAAGTTTTATATCTCATTTGCTTTCTATCACAACTAAGAAAAACTGTAAGTTTAACTGTTTAGTCTTCAACACTAAGAAAGTCCCCAGAAGGATGAAATGTTACCTAATGAGATGGACATCAGGCTGTCTGGGCAGTTATTCAAAGTTCCCTCTGTGACACTGGGACATCCAATTCTGGCCTACAGACCTAGAATATCTGACAAACTTTTCTGTGAAGCAGAAATTTTGAAGGACTGTCCTACCTTGTCTTGGCAAAGTTTGGCAGTCAACTTTCTTGCATCCTGCTGGTCCAGTTTGGACAGTAACTGTCAAAAATTGAGGCAAGGGCAGTTTCTTTGCCCATGTGGATATCTTTTACCATAAAGAAAATAAACTCCATGTGGAGTTTCTTAAACGCCCATCATCTTCTCTGAAGTACATTGGTGCTGCTAGGAGCAAATGTGTCTTACTGTCATGAAAAGCTGTAGGTTATTGAACATATTAAATGCCATATGTAAGTCTTTACGGTGTTTGAAGACTATCTATCTTTCTAAATATATCTGTTTATGACCTTGAAAGCAAACCTAATATGACTATAAGTTTGACTCTTGTGTACGACTATTAATCTGTATTTCTTAATTATACATTACATTTTTAAATGAGTTGTATAAGCACAATAATGCAAATAAGAGTAGAAACATACATACAGTATAACACAATTAACTTTAAATTTGTATCAATAAACTAAAATTCCTTCATGCAGTAATACAAATATTCTTATAGACAGTATATTAGAGATGCTCTTGTGCTTACCTTTGAAATGTTTTCATTTTGGTTCAGATTGATTATATTACATTGTGATCTGATTTTAAATTCAATGAATTCTATGGAAATAGATTTTAAGTCCTTTCTTGATGCTGATTTTCTCATTTCATGTAAGACAAACAAGGGGAGAAGAGGAACACCCATGCATTGCTGGTGGGGTCGCGAATTTGTACAGCTACCATGGAAATCAATGCAGTAGTTCCTCAGGAAGATGAGATTTGACCTACCTCAAGATAAATCTATTCTGATCTTGGGCATATATCCAAAGGACACTTCATCCTACCACAGAGAAACTTGTTCAACCATGTTTATTGCTGCTTTATTCATAACTACCAGCAATTGGAAACAACCTAAATTCCTCTCAACAGATGAATGGATTAAAAAAATGTGATACATTTACACACTGAAATATTACCCAGCTTTTTTAAAAAAAGACATAATGAAATTCGAAGACAAATGGATGATGGTACTAGAGAAAAAACATCCTAAGTGAGGTATCCCAGATCAAGAAATGAAAATATGGTGTATATTCACTTATATGTGGAAATTAGCTGTTAAGTCAGTAATAATTAAGCTACAATCCATAGAACAACAGAGACTAGGTATAGAGTATGGGATTAGAAGGAACAGATATATCTCATTACAAAAGTGAAATAGTATAGGTATTTATGGATGGAGGTCTGGAGTGGAAGAATCAGGTACGGATGGAAGGGGAGAGCTCATAGTGGGAAATAATATGTGGAGAGACATCTAAAAATAACAGGCATTTGAGTGGTACTATGGAAACCTAGTATAATAGAAACCTCCTAAAATACATAAGTATGTGGTGATATTGTGTTCCCCAATATATCGTGCACCTAATAAATTTATCTGGGGTCAGAGAACAGAACAGCTACTAGACAGACATAGAGGCCAGAAAATGGTGGCACTCACACCTTTAATCCTAGCCTTCTGGAGGCAGAGATCCATCCAGATCTCTGTTAGTTCAAAGCCACATTGGAAACAGCCAGGCATGGTGACTCATGCCTTTAATCCCAGGAAGTGATGGCAGAAACCAGAAAGGTATATAAGGCATGAAAACCAGGAACTAAGGCTTGTTAAGCTTTTCGGCTTTTAGTAGCAGTTCAGCTGAGATTCATTCCGGATGAGGACTTAGAGGCTTTCAGTCTGAGGAAACAGGATCAGCTTAGGAATTGGCAAGGTGAAGAAGCTGTGGCTTGTTCTGCTTCTCTGATCTTCCAGCTTTAACCCCAATACCTGGCTCTGGGTTTGATTTTATTAATAAGACCTTTTAAGATTCATGCTACATATGTATATGTAGGTAATCACCAAATAATGGGTAGACAGATTCAACTGGCCTAACTTTTGATGAATTCTACTTTTTGTAGTCAATAGTACAATATTTTCATTTCACTCTCCAGTTTGTAGCATTTATGGTTTTTGAGAATTTCAGATACTTTTATCAGTTACCTTTTTCTTAAGACAATGGACATCAAATTCACCTCACCTTTTTGAAATGATTATTATCTAGCATGAGTTTAGAGATTATTTACAATAATATTTTGAGTGGCAAGCACACTGTTAAGTTTCCTTTTTTCTGTTATAGCTCCTAAATTGTGAAATGTTGTTTAAAAAAAAAGCACATGGATTAAGATTTATGCCATGTGTGACGAAGACAACTGTTAAACAACTTGGAATTTCATTTGTACCCAAGTCTAGATTTTTTACAATGCCTGACTTCATGTCACTTTCAGAACTCATTCTGTATAAAGAATGACCAGCTTTGTTGTCTTGCTTCCCCAGGTTTCTCATGCATATAACTGTCAATCAGATTAATCCAGAACACTGTCCTTCCATGGAATTTAAATAATCTAACTTTTTCTTAACTTTCCACTTCTTTTCTTACATTTCATTCAGTTTACTGCTCCATTTCTCTTATTTCTTTAAAATTATACACCTTGAAATTTTTCCTGAATACATTTCTCTACACTCTAATCACTTATCCCCACAACTTTAAAAAACTGAGATGTCTTTCCCTCTCTTCTCTACTGAAAATTCTAATCAGTGACCATATCTTCTAAAATAAATTGTCATTTACTTTTCTTCTCTACCAGTCATATGTGTAACTTTGACAGATTGAGCCTTCTATACTTGAAATGATTTCTCTCATCTGTAGGTTCCCTAGTTTTCTTTCTGTTTTGCTCCTTATTTGATTTTCTCCTTTTCTACCAGTTTTAAAGAGTGGGAAATCTCATAGTTTGTCTTTTGTTATTTTTTTTTTTATTTTGCAATACAATTCAGTTCTACATTATCAGCCACGGATTCCCTTGTTCTCCCCCCTCCCACCCCCCTCACCTTCCCTCCAGCCCACCCCCCATTCCCACCTCCTTCAGGGCAAAGCCTCCCCCTAGGACTGAGATCAACCTGGTAGACTCAGTCTAGGCAGGTCCAATCCCCTCCTCCCAGGCCGAGCCAAGCGACCCTGCATAGGCCCCAGGTTTCAAACAGCCAACTCATGCAATGAGCCCAGGACCCGGTCCCACTGCCTGGATGCTTCCCAAACAGATCAAGCCAATCAACTGTCTCACCCACTCAGAAGGCCTGATCTAGTTGGGGACCCCTCAGCCATTGGTTCATAGTTCATGTGTTTCCATTCGTTTGGCTATTTGTCCCTGTGCTTTATCCAACATTGGTCTCAACAATTCTTGCTCATATAAACTCTCCTCTTTCTCCCTAATTGGACTCCCAGAGCTCCACCCGGGGCCTAGCCATGGATCTCTGCATCCAGATCCCGATTTGCCAATCAACAAAATGGATATCCACAGCAGGTTTATGACCAGATAAATCAATTAGCAACAAGGCCATGGAAATCCCTACCTAATAAAGGGGAAGTGAGCGGTAACCTTACTAAGATCCTTCAGGGACCTATGGAACCTTTTTCAGATTTTGTGGCCCGCATGGTCGAGGCCGCAGGCAGAATCTTTGGGGACCCAGATACTGCGATGCCATTTATAAAGCAGCTAGTTTATGAGCAATGTACCAAAGAATGCAAGGCTGCTATCACCCCTTATAAGAACAAAGGTCTAGAAGTATGGATGAAAGTATGCAGAGAATTAGGGGGACCTCTAACTAATGCAGGCCTTGTGGCTGCAGTTATGCAACTTAGTAACAAGAAAGAAGGGAACACTGGGGCATGTTTTCGGTGTGGAAAAATGGGCCATCTCAAGCGTAGCTGCCCTCAAGGAGAAGGTAACCAAGGAATAGGGAGGAGTCAATGCTCTACACGGCCTGGACTTTGTCCTAGGTGTAAAAAGGGGAAGCATTGGGCAAATGAGTGTAGGTCAGTCAAGGACATAAATGGTCAGCCTATAACAACGGGCAATCTCTCAAAAAATGGACAGCGGGGCCCTCGGCCTCAGGGCCCGCAAATATATGGGGCAGTGGAGAATCAGGAGCAAGGCGGGAACCCGGAGCAGTGGCCAACCCTCCGTCATCCGAGGAACCACGGAGAGCCACTACAGGCTCAGCAGGGTTGGACCTCTGTGCCACCACCAGACTCGTACTGACTCCGCAGATGGGAGTACAATTAGTGGAGTCTGATTTTAAAGGCCCTTTGAAGCTGGGCATGGTGGGTTTATTGATAGGAAGATCCTCCACCACCATAAGAGGTCTTAAAGTACACCCAGGAGTGATTGATCCTGATTATACTGGGATCGTGAAAATTGTGGTTGAGTCTCCAAAAGGAATTACTGCCATTTCACCAGGTGATAGGATTGCACAGCTAGTTTTATTACCCAGGTTACATGAATCCTATCCAGCCGCTGATTGAAACAGTGGAAATAAAGGTTTCGGATCCACAGGGACAGATTTAACTTTTCTGTCCCTTGATTTAGATCAAAGACCCACCTTGCAATTAACTATTAATGGTACCAAGATAACGGGACTTCTGGACACTGGTGCAGATCGGAGCATCATTGCCCGTAAAGACTGGCCTCATGGGTGGCCAGCACAAGTCTCCTCTCAAACTGTACAAGGGCTAGGATATACCATTTCACCAGATATTAGTGCAGGACAATTACAGTGGCAGGATGAAGGGGGCCATTTGGGTGTTATGCAACCCCATGTCCTTGAGCTTCCAGTGTCCTTTTGGGGAAGGGATCTTATGCAATCTATGGGATTCAAATTGAGTAACGAATATTCTAAGGAGTCTCAGGAAATTATGATGAAGATGGGATGTCATCCTAGGTTTGGTTTGGGGAAGTTTCTCCAAGGCAGAAAAGATCCAGTTCAGGCACAGAGTAGACCACCTAGGCAGGAATTGGGTTTTTCATAGGGGCCACTGAGGAAGGAATTCCCATTTCCTGGAAAACAGAGGACCCAGTATGGGTACCTCAGTGGCCACTTTCCTCTGAAAAGTTATCAGCGGCAGAAGAGCTAGTAAAAGAACAGCTTGAGGCTGGACATATACGACCCTCTGTGTCCCCTTGGAATACACCTATATTTGTCATTAGAAAAAAATCTGGAAAGTGGCGATTGTTACATGACCTTAGGGCTATTAATAATCAGATGCAGGTCATGGGTCCAGTGCAGCGAGGGCTACCACTTCTATCGGCTCTGCCAGCCTCCTGGCATATTGTTGCCGTGGATATAAAGGGTTGTTTCTTTTCCATTCCCTTATTTCAAGATGATAGTGCCAGATTTACCTTTATTCTCCCTTCCATCAATCATGAGGAACCTGATAAGAGATATGAGTGGGTGGTCTTGCCTCAAGGCATGGCTAACAGCCCCACCAATATAACTTTTAATCAGGTTGTCCCACAAAAGGTAGAGCTGAGGAAGGATCATCTTCATACTCTTAATGATTTCCAAAAATTATTGGGAGACATAAATTGGGTCCGAGGGAGTTTGCATATGTCCAACTATGATTTGAAGCCTCTTTTTGATATCTTAAATGGAGATCTGGCCTTGGATTCACTAAGAGTATTAACTCAAGAGGCTAGGGATGCATTGCAGAAGGTAGAAGATAGACTACAAAAGGCGTTCCTTACGAGAGTACAGAGTCCAGACAAGATTAGCTTATGCATATTGCCTACCCTTTTACACCCTACAGGGATTTTATGGCAAGATGGACCTCTGTTGTGGATTCACCCAAAGTTGTCGCCTGCAGAAACTATACAGCATTATCCCACTGCTGTGGCAGAGCTTGCCCAACAAGGAATCTTATTATGTGTGCAGCATTTTTGAGTGTCACCCAAAGAACTCATTACATCATACGATAGCAATCAAATTAGAATATTAACTGCCACAATAGATGCATGGGCCATATTACGTTGTTCATTTTCAGGGTCCATTGATTGTCATTTCCCTAAACATCCCTTGTTAACCTTTTTCAAGGAACATCCGGTAGTGTTTCCCAAAGTGACTGCCGCTCAACCCATTGTGGGAGCAAGCACTATTTTTACAGATGGTTCTAAAACTGGTGCTGGAGCATATATGGTGGATAATGGGACACTGGTCATACATCAATTTTCCCCAGGGACACCGCAACAGGTGGAGCTGCAAATTGTTTTAGAAGTTTTTAGAGCTTGCCCTTTTCCTTTTAATTTGATATCAGATTCCTGCTATGTTGTTAATGCTTTGAAATATCTTGAATGTGCAGGACTGATTAAACCCTCTAGTTCTGTGAGCTCCTTATTTCAGAAATTACAAAGTTTGATTTGGCTATGTAAACATCCATTCTTCGTTCAGCACATTCGTGCTCATACAAGATTGCCTGGTCCTTTAGTTAAAGGCAATGCCATAGTAGATCAGTGTACCCGACAAGTGTGGATGTTTATGGCTTCAGCTGTACAGCGAGCCTCTGATTTTCATAAAGAATTCCATGTGAATGCACGCACGTTGCAGGCTAAATTTTCCCTTTCCCGTACGGATGCGCGCCAAGTAGTCATGGATTGTCCTCAATGTGTTATTTTTCATCATCCCCCTAGTTTGGGAATTAACCCCCGTGGTTTACATCCCTTAAAAGTTTGGCAAATGGATGTTACACATATCTCTGACTTTGGGCGCCTCAAATGCATGCATGTCTCTGTGGATACTTGTTTAGGGATTATACATGCCTTACCTATGTCTGGGGAGAAAGCATTGAATGTCATTTCCCACTGTCTGGAAGCCTGGGCAGCATGGGGAAAACCTCAGCAGTTAAAGACTGATAATGGGCCGGCGTATACAGGACAGAAATTTAATTCCTTCTGTCAGCGCATGGATGTGCAGTTAACGCACAGTCTCCCTTATAATCCTCAAGGCCAAGGCGTTGTGGAGCGTGCGCATCGGTCCCTTAAAGAAATTCTTCAAAAACAAAAAGGGGGAATAGGCCATGACCAAACCCCAAGAGAAAGACTCTCTCTGGCATTATTCACCTTAAATTTTTTGAATTTGGATGCCTCGGGAAGTTCATCAGCAGATAGGCATCATAATCCACACAGCCCTATGAAGGGCATGGTGAAGTGGAAAGATATCCTCGCGGGCAGCTGGCATGGCCCTGATCCCATGCTGATATGGGCACGAGGTTCTGTTTGTGTTTTCCCACAGGACCGGCTAGACCCTATCTGGGTACCTGAACGATTGGTGTGACAGGCCCCTCAGACCGAGAGACGTGATGACACCCTGGAAGCTGATGTGCCTGATCCTGATAGCCCTGATTATGACAAGCGTGCCAGAGGGTGCAGCTAAGGATCGACTCACGAGCGGAACCTGGCCGGTGGAGTTTGATAACCTGACTTAGATCCTGCGCAATGAGATCATTGCAGTCAACTCCACCCGTGTGCACCTGGCCTCTGCTGCGGAAAGGAGTGGGCAGGATTAGGTGCCCTGGCAGGCCTACTGGTACTTGTCTCCCTGATGTGCCTGTGGTGCATTGTTCGTTTAAGGGTTTCTCAGCAACGCAATGCAGCCATGATTATCCAAGCCTTTACAGCCATAGAAGTTAGACAGTCTCCCCAGGCCTGGCTGGCCGCATTAAAAACTTGATCGCGCAGGATGCGAGGCTAGTGCACTGCACTTGGGTCTAGCTGTATTGCAAAACCCAAGAAGAGCAAGTCTAATTGCATGTGGGTTGATGCCTTAATTCCCACCTCTGCAAAAAAGGGTATCGGACAGGTCAAGTGTTCTCTGGGTGGATGACACCTGGACCAACACCAGTACAATGTCCAAGTTGTTTTTTGGCAGAGATTAGACCTCTGCTCTTGCCTGCTGCTTAAAACAATACAGGGGGAACTGTAGAGAGCCGTGCCGCAAGGATGGCACCGGCATCCGGCTTCTGCCTTCCCACTGGCAGATGCTCCTTATTTGGCTAAGGCTAGGATCTGGCTTGCTTCTGTGCACCTGGACCTAATCTGGCTTGCTTGTGTATGTCTGACCCTAGCGGCATTGTCCACGTGGCACCATGGGGTTGATTGCCCAGTGGCGATAAAGGGCATGGGCTGACTTTCTGGAGAGAGAGAGAGAGAGAGAGAGAGAGAGAGAGAGAGAGAGAGAGAGAGGAGAGAGAGAGGGAGAGTGAGAGAGAAGAAGAAGATGGCTTTCCCCGGGGTCAGAAGATTGTTCAAGGTTCCTGAATAAACTGCTTGGAGAAGAGCCTGGCGTTGTGTCTTCCTTGCTGGTCGAGGCGGACGCGACAATGTATGCTGACATTATGCCAGCCAAACACGAATATGCACTTCAGAAATTTCAGACAGATATTAGATGAAATTATATTTGCCATTAAACATGCTCAAGATTCCATGAGTAAAACAAATACAGCACAAGGCTGCAGGACTCCTCACTGCCATGGCTATAGACTTTACCTTGTGAATCACCAAGTTAAAGCATGAAGAATGTGCGATTCCTAACATTGTAACAGAGAGCTGTGTATCTTCATAGAACATCCCACTGAAAATTGATAATATACATATATATATATACACAAAAGATACATATATGTGTATGAATATATTTATATATGCATATATATATGTTTGTGTGTATATCTCCATAATTTATTTTTAGTGATTGGGAAAATAATTATGACATTAACATTGATTTAGTGGTTCTCTAGTAAATTGTTTTTATTTTTTCTATGAAATTACAGCATTAAAAGTAATTTTTAAAAAAATAAATAACTCTGTAAACTGAAAATATTGCATATTCAATGTAAATATTGACATAACAACACTTTTTCCTTATTCCTTGAACCTTATTAATGAAATGAAATAAACCAACTAATATTCATAAAAAATCATATTATTTAAATCAATTATATAGGTGTAATTTTCTCTAGTTCTATTTTTGTAAATGAGTATAATTCGAAATTGTCAACAGATTTTATGTTTACTGTGAAAATATTTAAAATTGATGAATTTTAGTTTTTCCTTCTCTAAAAATGTCCATTTGTGACTGAGAAAACATCTCTTTATAGCTAACTTCAAACTCAGAAGAATTTCTGACAAATATAATTTGTTACAGATATGATTTTATTTTAAATTACGCATACAATGTATTACATCAGATATTGTCTAGGAAGTCTTTTTAAAACAATTTTAATATTTTGATGTGTATATGAATAAGTCTTACTGTGTTCATTTCTCCATAACTCATTGTAGTGTCAGTTGTCAACAATAGGTGGCCAAAAAACAGATATCTCAAGTTTACACATTTTCACATTACACTTAAAAAACACTCTACAAAATTTCTTCCTCAAAATCAAGGTATTTCTAGGAAAGTATGTAGAAACTCAAGATTAAATGTAAGCACAGTATTTCAAAACTTTTAACTTGTTCAAGCCCATGCTTTTTGTTTGATTGCTTACATGTTTGTTTTGAGATAGGATCTCATGTAGCCAGGCTGGCTGGAACTTGCTGTGTAATAGAAAATGAGACAGGATCTCGTGTAGCTAGGCTGGCTGGAACTTGCTTTGTAAGGGAAAATGAGACCGGATATCATGTAACCCATGCTGGCTTCAGCTTGATGTTCAGTGGAGGATGAACTGGGTCTCATGTAACCCCAGTAGGCTTGAACTTGATATGCAGTGAAAGATGGCTTTGAACTGCTGATTCTCCTGTTTCCACCTCTCTGGTACTAGAACTACAGGTGTGCCCCACCACTCCTGGTTTTTAATTTAGTGCTAGAGGTAGGAACTCAGCTATGCAAACATTTTAAATGCTAGTGTCCTCAGACTCCACCCTAGATTTCTTTTTTTTGATAAGTTTTAATATTTTGTCATTTTAAAAATACATTTTCAAAAAGTTTGTTTTTATAACTTTAAAGTTGAAGATTATTTTTTCTTCAACTTCTTTGTAGGCATTTGTAAATGTCAAAATCATTTTGAACATATTAAAATTAATATTTTAATGTCTCATAGGACATTTTTTATAACAAAGTGACTTCTCAAAGGCTCGCACGTTCCTGTATTCTGACTGATGAGGAGCAGCAGAGAAAATTTACTGCAGAATGTGCCTTCTATCTTAATTTTGGTTTCTGTAATCAGTACCACCTTCATTTTGTAGCATATTTCCTCAATTTAGGTACTGAATAAGCATATGTAAGTTTTATAAACTCATTTCTATTCCAATTGGAAATAGAGATTTGGGAGGTTTTCTGGCTTTGTTGGTCAAAGGGCAGCATGCAGACCATTTCACAAGAAAGGGATAATAAGCTGGACTCACAGCAGAAAACAAAACCAAAAAGAGGGAGTTCCTTCACAAGATTCCCACTTTAACTTTGTTAAAGTGAGCACTCTTCCTGCAAATGCTTCTTACAGGCTACTGGTTGAAATCTTTGGAAACCTGTATATGAAGATGGGGAAGCAGCAGGAACATCTGGGCTGCATGTGGTTCACATTTGGGTCAGCACTCTATATTTTCTCTTAAGTGGGGGGAAGCCAGCCCCACAAAAGAAAGAGGCCAACCCTGCCAAGAGTCCTTGTAAACATGGTAATAATGTCCCACTGGCACACAAAATAATGGTTTTCACTGGACAGTTCTTATCTTTGGAATGCTTTTAGCAGAATGTGTCCCATCTATCTGAGTCTTTGTGGTAAAGAAACCTGGAAACTGAATCTATAAGGCATGGCTCCCTGAGAAATGTCAAGAAGACATATAATTATATAAGGGTGAATGAAGATGTTTCCTGGCCAAAATAGCACCTTCCCAGTAAGTGATATTACTTCATCTATCATTTGGAGACTGAGAATCTGACAGGAGAGTGCATTCTGCTACAGAGTTCAGGAACCTGCGACCAGAACACCAGGACTCCACCTTCTTCAGTGCCCCTGATGTACTGTGGCTTGCCAAATTATTAAAATTACTTGCAAATTTTCAAATGAGTAAAGTCTCAGATTCATAAGTCTTACTGGGAAATATAATCATTTAAACAATTATCAAAAAACACACATAAATTTCTGCTGATTTTAAGCATTTAAATGAAAAAATCTGGAGGGAGCCTGGGGCAGTTCTCTACTTACAGCTGGGATACTAGAGCAGATCCCTAATGAAGTTTAGTGACTGGGGCAGAATCCCACTCTTGGTTGCCTTGCAGACATTGTAACATCTGTTTACTTGATATTATTTGGAATGAGGCTCTCCTTTTAATGGAACATGACATATTTATCTACATAGAACTGGAAGGACTATAGCTTCTCTAAACGACAAGTGTGTTGAATGAGTTATTCATAAATAAAATATACTTGGTGTGGTGGTTTGAATAAGAATAACCCCCATAGGCCTATAAGGAGTGGTATTATTAGGAGGTGTGGGCTTCTTCGAGTAGGTGTTGCTTTGTTGGAGAAAGGGTATCACTGAGGGGTGGGTTTTGAGGTCTCAGAAGCTCAAACCAAAACTACTGGCTCACAGTCTCCTTCTGCTGCCTGTAGATCAAGATATACAACTCTCAGCTCCTTCTACAGTACCTTGTCTGCATGCCTCCATGCTTCCTGCCATGACAGTAATGAACTAAACCTCTGAACGGCAAGCCAGACCCAAATAAATGTTTTCCTTTATAAGAGTTGTCATGGTCATGGTGTCTCTTCACAGCAACAGGAAGCAAAACTGTGACACTTGGGTTTTTGATTACAGAAAAAGATGCTTTGTAAAATACCAGTGTCAATTTTATAGAATGTCAAATATTTGGAATTAAAAAACAGTTTTAGGTGCTCATATTTTGTGACCCATACAAAGGCTTGTTTATCTCTGGGTGTGCACTGTGGCACAAAGGAGAAAAACTTTTAAAGGAGCATATAGTGAAACATAGGTCAGTAGTGTTGCTAAAATTTTACCTCTGACTGAGAATTTCAAATTATTTGCCTTAATACATTCACCAATGTTATCATTGTTCCCTTAACAAAAATGAGTTATTTAGACAAAGAACAGCAATTATGGTAAATGTATTAAAATCAATAGCACATAAAATTGAAAAGATATTTATTTTTTCTGTACATCCATGAAGTCAAGGCTTTTCCCAGACCAAGAGAGCCAAGTATTCAGAAATGGTCACAGGAATGATTCAGTCTTCACTAGTTTGTTATGTTAGCTAAAAGCCCTGAAAGCATGCATATGAGCAACAATATACAAACTGTACAGATTGTATTTATGTACTTAGGGATATATGCATATACATGCATATATGTATATGTATATGCATATGCATATATGTGCATGAGGATTTCTGGGAAGTTCCCTTGCACCAGGTTTCTATCTGACCCTGAAATGACTCCTATGTTCTTTCAGACATAAAAATCCATGTTTATAACTTTAGTCTCACTTTTCCTAAGTCATGTTTACTTTTCAAATGTATTTATAGAATTTATTTTAAGACATTAATGTTTATCTATATCTGGGAGCACATCTCTGGCACTACATTCCCAGTTCATGGGATGATTGCATAGACAAATCAGTTAATGTTTCAAGATTGATGACTGTTGGTTTCTTTGGTTACATAGAATTCCCCATATATGCCAATTATTTTTTTTTACTTACTTATTTATTAATATGTTCATATTTGGGTGGAGTTCATCCATGATTCCTTACTGTTTTCTCCATCTATCTCTCCATTTGCTTTATGACAAAATTATTCAACTACTTTAAGAGTCTTATTTAAGTTTCAGTTGATTGCTTCCAAAACATTCGAATGACTATAACTAAGTGTTGGTAATGAAAAGCTTGAAATCATATCCTCTGATCATGTTATTCTATGTTGATTTTCTCCATTGGATGACTCTATGACTCTTTTGAAGGGGCTAATGTTACTAAGGAATACACACTTAACTTTAGTTGTGCTGCAAGCACTTATTTGGTCAGAGAATTCATTCTCATCTCAAATCATCATTCACATCAAGGCCAAAGCTACCTGCAAATATCAGACAGATGTCAATGCAGCATTTTCAGGAAAGTCACTCTGCAAAGAGCAAATTAAGAAACACAACACCCAATGTTTGTTAAAGAGAACGCAAATTTGAAGGAGAGCAGGCCTGTGAGGGTTAGGAGGGAGAAAAGGAAAGGATGAAATGTGATAATTAAATTACAGTCTCAAAAATAAAGACATATTTTCTCAACCACATAAATATATGTATGGAAGTGAACTGGGAAAAGTTTTTTTCCCCCAATCTCTTTGTTTTGGTTTCATGAAGGCCCTGTGCCTAAATTGTCACTCACAACACTCTACTCCGAGTAGGCCTTCAAAGATAACTCATGGAGAATTGCTACTATATTTCTCTAATCTTAATAGAAATATATATTTTCAGAAAAATTCATGCATTTGACCCCATGCCATATACATTCTGTTTATGTACATATTGGTTGTATAATTGATCTTAATTTAGTTGCTTAGATATATGTTTTTCATGTAGAAAAGAGATTAGGAAGATTAGCTTTTCACTGCTTCCAGATTCAAAGAAAATTGGCATAGACTTATGAGAAACACTACATCTCACAGAAATATTAATTTCCACTTGTTGCATAGGAGATCATCATGAAGCTCAAAGAAAAACAATGATTTTTCTCACATTTCCACAGGTTAGAAGTCAGGTTAAAATTGACGTATTTCCTCCTCTGCTTAGTGTCTCAGAGGTGCTGACAAAAGTGCCAACTGAACTGTATGTTTTCCTTGAGACTGACTTAACCAGGGAAGTCCTCTCCAAGACTGTGTGGTCAGCAAATGTATTTCTGTTATGGTCTCATGTGGGTTCTATAAGAAGTTACCACAAACAATATGCCTTCAAACAAACATCATTTATTCTCTCACCATCCTGGAAACTGAAAGCAGGTGTTTACAAGGTCATACCATCTCTCCCAAGGCTCTTATGTTGATTCTTTCTTGTGCCTTCCAAATTTTGGCTACCAGTGGCTTCTCTTGGCTTTGGTTCATGAACATAAGACTAATTCCTGCCACCATCTTCATATTCATCTTAGCTTCCTCCTCTGTGGGCAGGAAACTAATTTTGAGTTTCTTCTGGAGGTTTCCCTTATGTAGTAGAGTCTAGCTGTTCTCTTCCATGTGAATATTTCAAAGAAATACTTATTTCATCAATCCTGAGGGAAACTTCATCTCTCACAGCACTGAAGACTTAATCTCTGTTTTAACGACATTTATCCAATGATGTGAGGTCCACCTAGTACTTATATAGAATCAACTAAAGTAGGACATTAATTACGTGTGTAAAATTTCTTTATCTTTGGAATATTCTACTTGTTAGAGGCAAATTGCATTTTATTTCCTGTCCTGGTCAGTGTTGTATTGCTGTAAAAAGACACTAAGACCAAGGCACTCTTAAAAAAGAAAGCATTTAATTTATGGCTTGCTTACAATTTTAGAGGTTTAGTTCATTATCATCATGACAGGGAGCATGGTGGCATAAACAGTGCTGGAGAAGTAGCTGAGAGCTACATCCTGATCATCCTGATTGACTGGCTGAGAGTGAGACTCTCACAGGCTTTTGATACTTCAAAACCCATGAGCACACTTCCTCCAAAAGGCCACACTTCCCAGTCCTTTCAAATAGTGCCAATCTGGTGACCAAACATTCAAATCTATGATCCTATGAGGGTCATTCTTATTCAAACCACCACATTCACATTAAAAGGGACTAGATTGTTTAGACATGAACACCACAGAAATGGGATTATGGGAGTCTAGGCTAGGGTCTGTCTGTCACAGTATCACCAATAATTTTTCATTTTCTGTTGTCAATTTTTCTGTCTAAGTCCATTGAACCAAAATTTTACTTCTTATTTTAGTCTGTAAAGGTAAAAAGGAAGAATTTAGATACATGTACCTCAGCTGATTATTTGAATTTCATCAAATTCACAGAGAATGGGAAGGACTTCAGACTGTCTGATTTAGTTCTCTCTCTCTCTCCCTGATGCCAAAGACAAGACTCCATGTGACTTAGTGACTTGGTGTTACAGCTTCTGTTTAAAAAGCCCAATGCATGAGCTCACTGTGTCATAAAGCACTCTATTTTCACTGTAGATGGTAAGAGTTTTTTTAAATGTATTAAGTTAACTGAGTATTTTTCATTACTGAAAAACAAGTAAATAAATCCAAGTGTGCTGGATTGAATAGTATACCTCCTAAATGCATATCTACCTGAAGTCCCAGAATGACATTTTATTTGGAAATAGAATTCTGCCAGGTGTGAGCATTTAAATGAGGTCAAGGGATAACAGTGGGTCTAAAATAATTTCTCTCCTCCTAAGGGGGTCCTATGGAAACACAGAAAGAAAGAATATGACTGTAGAAGTAGAGATTTGAGAGATGCTCTGGAAGACCTATCAAGTGCCAAGAAGTGCAGCAGTTAGTAAAGACTTGGACAAAGCAGGGATCATTATTCACTTAAGACATGAGAAGAAAAGCTTTCTTGATGCCTTGCTTTTGGACTTTCAACTTTAGAATTGAAAAAGAAAATATTTCTGCTGTTTTTTGTTATCCAGTTTGTGTAATTTGATCTGGTAGCTCTAGGAGACTAACACACAAACAAACAGACACCTTCATCTTTTACTCTAAACATCATCTTACAAGCTTATTCCATTTTACTTATAACAGTATATTAAATATCAACACTAATCTTTGACTACGGCTTTTTCCAAGCTAAAGTCAACAGTTCCTTAAAACTTTTTTTTTCTTTCCTGTAATACAATTATATTCTAGTTCCTGAGTTTCAAAGACATGTAGTACGTCAACCCATTATTAAAACATCATGGCCAAGACAGAATGGACCACATTCTTGTGCTTTTCAGGGCAAAATAGAAAATGACTGAATTTAATCCTGGAACAGAAATTTTCAATGTAAAATGTTAAATTTCTAAATAGTATCTCATACACAGTATTGGAAGATATTGTCAGTAGTTTCTTAAAATTATCAAAATTTATTTTATGAGGGTTTTTTATTTGTTTGTTTGATTTTTGAGACAGTTTCTCTGTGTAGCTTTGGAGCCTTTCCTAGAACTCACTTTGTAGCACAGGTTGGCCTCAAACTCACAGAGATCCGCCTGCCTCTGCCTCCCGAGTGCTGGGATGAAAGGCATGTGCGACCACCACCCGGCTATACTATGAGTTTTGTGAATTATGTGCCCTGTATACCAAATGTTGTGTCAGATTTTCACATCAATATATGTATTACCCTGTGATGCTCTAAGTTGATCTCAGCCTAAAGCTTTACTCTTAGCCCCTTAATGTCTTCTAATGTGGAGTTTGAATGCCAGTGAATGCATCTGTTCTCTAATTTTCTGTTACTTGAGGATTTGAAAATCTTGCTTTCTATGTTTTCATTTAAGGTACTGTTAGAAATGCCAAGGAAGCTAGGATACAGTTCTTTAAAATGTAATCAAAATAGCATTTAGTGGCATGAAAACAGTGTTTCCTCTAAGAGAACCTCACCAAATCAAGTTTCCTTTGGAAACTGTCTGGTCAAGGAAGAACAAACAAAGCAACATTAGTATCAGTCAACATTTGCTTATATAACCCATCAGATGTGCATAAACTGGCTAGTATATCTTGTGTTACTTAAACATTTAAAAGTACTTATATGATTACATTAATTAGTCCATAAAATTTGCAATTAAAAATAAAATCAAGTTATTTTGGCAGAATTAATTTGTGGAAATTTTTTTTGTTTAAATGTTCACCAAGTGTTTATAAATCAACCATATGATAATTTTCATTTAGAATTCTTATTTTTAATAAATGTAATGATTCTAAAGTGAACATTTTTATCACCCTCTTAAAAATCATCTGCCCTTAGAAGTCTTAGCTTATCAGTCCTTTCAAATGAGAAGAATGGGATTGGTAATTTCAGTCCCTCCTTGCTCAACCTGGTATCTGATGTGTTGTTTGTGGTGATGGCTCTAGGCTTTCTAGTATGAGAACTGTCACTTGAAGGGAAAGACTAAAGCACAGATGATGCTGCCTTGGCTTGTTTACCTGATGTGCTACTGAAGGTTCGTTTGCTTTCCGTGAACAAGAATCCTAGTCCACCCTGATTCATTTTTCTTCAAACACAGCAGGCAACACTCTTCAATGCCTCCAAGGAGACCTTGTCTATAATGATCATAGAAGCACTTCTCTTTGTGACATGTACATTAATGCCATCTGCATCAGTTTGTTTGCTTAACCGTTCCTATTTTTAGGAGTCTTCTAAACATGCAAAGTTTATGAACTGAACTGTGTGAGTAAATTTCCTAAATTGTGTTTTATGAATCATTAGCATTCTTAAACAACCCATGTAGTTAAAATATATTAGCTATATTTTTAAATTAAAATGTCTTTATGAATTTGGAAAATACCTTATGTACTTCCTCTTAGTATATCACTATGTAGTAAATTTTAAAAGTGTTAATGTGAATAAATAGAAATTCTACACCAAAGAAAATTCTTTAATTGTGAAATACATTGTGTTTCATACAATTATAAAACCTGAGCACAAGCCAGGCATTGGTGGCTTATGCATGCCTTTAGTCCCAGAATTGGGGAGTCAGAGGCAGGTGGATCTCTGTGAGTTCCAGAGCAACCTGGTTTACAAAGTGAGTTCCAGCACAGCCAGGGCTATACAAAAACATTGTCTAAAAACATGAAGAAGAAGAAGAAGAAGAAGAAGAAGAAGAAGGAGGAGGAGGAGGAGGAGGAGGAGGAGGACAAGGAGAAATTGAGCACAAAATATATTTCCTAATACTTATTGAAGGAATATATTTAAGCAATCATTGGATTACATCATTAGCACATAAGACTTTGGTATGAATTACTTGACCATATGAGTCAGAATGACGCAGAAAGATTTCATCTAGACTGCTCTTCAAAGACAGCTTTCTGCAGCTGTGGGGAGTCCAGTCGACACTGTCTCCAGCTGTCTGTTTTGGGAGCAGCTATCCTTAACTTCACAGCTCCCCAGGGAGACACATGTGCTGACAGAGCAAGTCACAGGCGCATGGATCTGATCATTTAGGGCTATATTAGCATTTGTACCACAACTTCCTGCTGTACTGGCCAAAGCCATTTCAGGCTTTCACTACAACTCAACCTCTTTTTCTGCTTAAGACTACTTCCTCCTCCTTCTTTCAACTGACAATCACACATCTGACACCCAAATTGTCTTCTCACTATCTGTTTTTTGAGAACGTAATAGGTGCAAGGAAGAATTTCTTTTAGAAAAAGTTTCAAGACAATTTTTCTTTGAATAAATTATTTTAGTGAGAGTTGGGTAGAACAGATATACTGGGCAGAGCAAGGTGAAGCAGAGCCAGCATGGATCGTTATACTCATGCATTAGTCAGGAAGTATAAGTTATGGAAACACAAAGGCAAGATTGGTTAAAAGAAGGAAAGAAAACAAATATGTAAGGACAGATATAGCTTTTTTTTTTTTTTGCTGACTTAATTGTAGGTCTCAATGTTCAGTGATTCTTTGGTTTTAGAGCCAAGAAAAAGCCTAACATTAACTTTAAAGGAGAGTATAAATTAGGGTCTAGACCAGATTATCATCTATTTTATTCTATTGCTTAATTTCAAACCTCTGCTAAAATTAGCCTCATGGCTACCTCCAAGAAGTGGTAAAGATAATTCAGCAGCAATATTTTGGTGCTCAGATTTACATGAAAAACAACAAGTCACTTTAAGGAAAAATAAAATTGACTTGTATCCCTTGAGTTAAACTGAATTATTCTGTTGGGCCATTTAAGCAAGAATGTTATTCAAAACTCTAGCCAACCTGAACAACCACTGTATGAAAATACTACCAAAATAAACATGCTTAAATTATATCTAAATCAGATATAAAATGTGACTTTGCTTCCTACATGTTTGGTCAAGAAATTCTCAAATTTGTTATATTTCTGTATATCTATTATTTTTCATAGCCTTCTAGTGGACATTGGGATGGTTTCACTTTTGTCCTTTCATGACAGTCTCTTTCAAAGAAGCATGTATCATTTTGAAATATTTTCATATACATTATTTATATACAATATATACATATTTCCATATATCTATTTGCATATAAATGCATATATGTGCAAATAGATATTTTAATCAAGCTCTAGATAGGAGAGGGTAGTTTATTTCTTCTTTGGTGACAACACCAAGACACCTACTGTGTATTATAGAAGCAGAAAATAAACAGACTATTTGCCAAAAATACTATGACATTTTGCATTAGGCATCCATCAAGAGTTATTTAGTTCACTCATAATGCTTGACTTAATATTATTCTTGTAAAGCTAACAGACATGAATCAGCATAGAAATGTAATAAACAAAGTTTACTTCTCTGTTTATCCACAAATTTGAATGTTGAACATAATTTTAGGAAAAAGATTCTCTCAACACTATGCTCAGATTCATGTTGACATCAAACATGAAAACTTAATTAACAAGATATGTAAAAGTATAGTGTATTTAATGCATTTTCATTGTTTAAGAGAGTCAAACCCAACCCAAGTGCAGCTCAAGGAACATTGCATTGTTTCCTCTAACAGTGTGGTATACAGCTTCCTATGTTGACTGTTTTGGTTAGTGTTCTAAGAAATATGACTCAGTCAATTACTTCTTGGTAGATGTTGGAGCATTATGAAAGCACCCAGGCTCCTACAATCACTGAAAAGATATGGAATCATATCCTTTATATAGTGGTAGATGAGGGATATTTTTAGAAAGTCATCAATGTGGTTAAGAAGACATTAATACTCTCCTAATGTCTTTGTGTTAATCTGCTAAGTGAAATATATACATCACTGCAGCGTACATAACTACTGCAATTAAATAGGTACTGATCCAATTTTTTAGCCAAGATAATTAGCAAGTTGCATAATATTTCTGAGACCTCTAAGCTTCTAATTTATGCCGACTTGACTTGAACTTTAAGCTCTGAAGTGTGTGTTCTTTTTACTTCATTAAGCTCCCTCTATTAGTAAAGCGAACCATGAAGAAACAAAATTGAGCGTAGTGGTTCCACTCCATGAGTAGAACTCAACTGTTTGAACAGTTGTTCTTGATTTAATTGATTGCATTTTAATGACCTTAGAATTGTTTCCACTTTTGGTATGCCACCTGGAAGGTGAGCACTAGTAAATTACAGAGTTTTTTTTTCTGGTTTGTAAAGAATGGAAACAAATAACACGTACTAATCAAAATATTTGTGCCATTCATTTTAATCCAAAAATGATGGTTTATTCTATGAACTCTAATAATAAAAAACTGAAAAATGACCCTCTGCCCTTAAGTATGTCTCCACATTTCTTTATTTTCATCATCATCATGGACTTGAAAACACAGTTTGTGTCCTAGAAGAAGAAAATAGTGCAGGACTCTGTTTTGTTGCCAAGGATACTATAACAGCCCATATTTGTATCTTCTAGCAAAAATCAAACTATTTTGTGTCATCATGGAAAAGAAACAAAAGAAAAAAATATTGCTTGGGTGATGATCTTTGCCTACTCAATGCAAACTGACATATCAAATCTTTGGCATATTCTCAATGTTTATTGAGAGTACATCACCACTGCAGACACTTTTTAGGGTTTCTAACATCTCATAGTACTATCTGATAATATTTAGAACACCTTTTTTCATAAAAGAGAGTCTGGTTTTATCCACTTTCTGTACCTTTATAATAATTACTTTTAATATATTTTAAGCTCCAGTTTCCTTATTTTTTTCGTGGTTCACAAACTTTTCCTTGATTTTTTTAAATGAATAAGATTTTGTTCAGAAATGAATCTTCTCCACTAGGCCACAATTGACATAAGTGTCATTAAAGACAAAGAAAGTGACATAGATATGTTTTTAAAATTAGATATTCTAGCCCCTGTGGGAAAAGTCCAATAGTAAAGCGTGTGCTTAACGTTTTTAAAGTCCTGGGTTTATTTATTTATTTATTTATTTTCGAGACAGGGTTTCTCTGTGTAGCTTTGTACCTTTTCCTGGAACTCACTTGGTAGCCCAGGCTGGCCTCGAACTCACAGAGATCCGCCTGGCTCTGCCTCCCGAATGCTGGGATTAAAGGCATGCACCACCACCGCCCGGCAAGTCCTGGGTTTGATCCCTCGCATGTCAAATATTTTATTAAGATTCCTTCCTGAACATTCCTGGGCATAATATTCCTTTTATTCTCCTGGCAGCAAGTGAAGGTCAGCCTGGTTAGTACAATGCAGGTGAAAGAAATGTGGTCTAAGGAATTCCAATTAATTCTGCTTCAACATCCTGAACTGTCTTTTTGAACGGACAGGGCCCCAGACAGTGATAATGACTGCTTGGTTAAATGGGCTGTGTGTCAAGTCTCACAGTAATATACATGAGCTAAAGAGGTAGAAGTATTTCTTTGTACATTTTATACAAAAACTGTCCCTTATTTGCCTGACCCTTCTCAACAAATTGATGGGTTTAATAAAGGCTGAAGGAAAAGACAAGTTACAGGTTTTAGAATTTGGTTTTTAGAACAATTTTGGGGATGGGTATATAAAACTATCATAGTGTTACCTGGAGAAAGAAACTTCTGACCCAGAAAGTGTTATGATGGGAAAGCACCTTGAATGTTCTCTTATAAAGAAAAACATTAATATGGCTTCACCAACTACTATATAATGCATCACAGCTGACTGCTGTAATCCCATCAGGTCACTGTAATCATGATCTGAACAACATTTGTCTTCATCTTACCAGAAAGGCTATTAAAATTGTAGAATATTGCTTCATTCTTGCATCTTTCATGAAAAAAAGACTTCTTAGTACTATCAGATAGTTTCCTGGAGTCTCTTCCTATAACTGATACTTGTTTATTCCCTATCTAAACAAATATTTCCTGGATAGTAACATTAACAAACATAAAAAGTAGAATGGTTAACATCAAGAAGTTCTATCTCTAATAAGATCTAGTTATAATTATTTAAAGTGAAATTATATTGTCCATTAGCTGATCAGATTTCAAGGTGAAAGAAAGGACAAAATAGAAGTCCAGTTCATGAAGGTGGTGTGACGCTTCACTCCAGGAGATGTAGCCCAAACTTGACATTACTTGGATGATCAAGAACTTGAGACTAGATAGCCCATGGACCTAGAGTAAAACCAAATAATACTGGTTGGCTAAAGGGGCTCCATGGGAATCCCCCAAGTCCCAGGCTGTTGTCAAGACTATAGGTTGTTCTCCACAAACTGACACCAAGGCCTCATTGTCAAAGTCAAACCTACACAAATCATTAAAAGTGGAGATGTCAAGGTAGCGCCTACATAGAGCCTTCTCCCTTATGTTCTAGTGTCTCTGATACAGCAACATACTCTGCATGCTCTCAAGAGAAATGTAAACACCAAGTCATCATAAAACCTTTATCTTCAATATTGTACTGCCTGCAAGAAATGATAGGGCAATGGTGGCACAAAGCTTGTGGGAGTAACCAACCAATAAGTAATTTCACTCAAGACACACTCCATGATATGGGACCTGTACCTAACACTGCTTTGTTGGCCAGGAACCTGAGTCTAGGCACCCCAGTGACCTAGGGTAAAACCAAATAATACTGATCTTAAAAAAGAAAAAAAAACATATACGGATAAAACAACTCCTACTGATATTCTTCTATACTTGTTCATCAGTGCCTTTCTCAGCTATCAGTTGAGAAGCTTCATTCTGCTGCAGATAAGAACAAAATAAAGACCCACAGACAGCCGGGCGGTGGTGGCGCACGCCTTTAATCCCAGCACTCGGGAGGCAGAGCCAGGCGGATCTCTGTGAGTTTGAGGCCAGCCTGGTCTCCAAAGCGAGTTCCAGGAAAGGCACAAAGCTACACAGAGAAACCCTGTCTCGAAAAACCAAAAAAAAAAAAAAAAAAAAAAAAAAGACCCACAGACAGACATTACAAAGGGAGTGACAGACTTTAGAACACTCAGCCTTAGTAAAAGGGATGTCTCCATCAAATCCCTCACCTCAGAGCCCGGAGAATGAGGTGGAAGAAGAGGCAAATAGAATGTAAGAGCCAGAGGGGATGGAATAGACCAGGAAAATAAGGCCCTCTAATTCAACATGAGCAGAGCTCATATGAACTCACATAAACTGCAACAGCAGGCACAGGTCCTGAACGAGTTTGCACAAGGACTTCTGCATGAGTACTGTGGCTTCCAGTGTAGTGTTTTTATGAGACTCCTATGTGAAAACAGGTGAGTCTCTGACTTTTGTGCCTGATTTTGGGCTCTTCTCTTGCTGTAGGTTTGTTGCTGATAGCCTATAGACATGTCAGAGGTGCAGCAGATGGCAATTGAAGTTCAGGTGTCAATCCACCAGAAGAGTATCTCTCAGATGGATATGACTCTCTCAAGCAAGGATTATGAGAATACAGACTTCAGGATGTATTTTGCTTCTGTTGTGTCCCTGCATGCTTGCTGCTACTATGTATTTGGTGTGAGGAGTCTCCCACTGCCTATATTGTAGTGTGTTCATCTCATACTGGGCACATTTGTGTCTGTAGATTGTCTAAAAGATGACTCCTCCTTAAGCTATATAATTTTAATGAATAAAAATAATGTTTCATAGCTAGGCCTGTTGTTACACATGGAGCCTGTGAGTCACACCTAAAGGCTGTTTTGTATCACAGCTCAGGTTGACATAGGAAAGTAGTTGAATTTCCACAGCCATCAAGATAGCTGTATACTATTAGCTGATTTAAGACTTCAAAATAACTTCAGATTAGATCAGATCCTTTGAAAAGTACCTTGCTAATGGGCTTTAAGATACTCATTCCTAGGAAAGCAGCCCAGTTCACAAGGACAATATAGACAGCTGTCTGACTTGTTGATCCAAGGTTATAGGTACAAAGCAACGTTATCTCAGCACCAGCCTCTCTCTTGGGATGGCTAATAATCTAGGACAGTGATTAGCTCTCTGCACAAATTCCTAACCTCAGTTTTATGACAGGAGATTGAAAGCTCAGCCAACTAACTGTTTTTATGCTAGGTCCTAAAATTGCCAGGGACAGACAAAACAGCTTTTGTTCAGAGACACCACAGGAAAGTTCTTCCAACTAGCCAGGGCTACAGAATATAATCTGGTTCTTAGCCCCGAGAACAAGTTGCAGGTTTCCTTTTATATGGCCTAAAGTTACATGCAAGACATAAAAATATATTTCAAGATTTAAATTTTTTTAATGTCACTGTGCTTTGGAGGATGCCAAGAGAGATCATATTAAGAGAATTAAGGTAATAAATGACTGATTCTTTCTTTGCAGCTACCAGTTACAGCCCACCAATTAGGAAGTTGAGATTTATTACTTGTATGTTATCAAGATGGCTTTGTCTCTTATTGTTTACTGGAATGTGACCTTAAAAATGTAACTGCTATATTCACAATGAAAGAGTCTATTGGATATATGTATCTGTTAAGGACAAAGAAAAGCTGAAGCCAACATGAGAAAACAGAGAGGAGCCAACATGAGAAAATAAAGTCAAGTGACCACCTGGGGAGATGGTGTGAGTTTCTTTTGCTTTCCCTAAAAATCCCTCAGGTAGAAAAAGTCTGTTTTGCAACCCCAGGCCTTTACTTTGAGGCCTGGTGAAGCCTGGGGTTGGTTCCTTGGGACTGCAATAGCTTTTCTTTTCCAACTTTCATGTGATAGTTTTTTGTTTTATCTTATTATATTGTATTTTGTTATATTTTTAAAAAATGAGTGAGCGAATGAATGAAAATCTAGTCACAAAGGTAAAATTAACAACTGAACTGTCATTTATACCTTCTAGGAGAGGGAAAACCAGTTTTCTCAAAAAAGAGTAACAGTGGGTAAATCAACAACTCCAGGAAAGGTCTCATGTTCAAGAATAGTTGACCAACATATAATGGATTCCACAGATTTTTGGTGGTGGTGGTGGTGGTGGTGGTGTATGTAATTTTTTTTATAAAGAGCTTAAAGTTGAGTGGCTAGGGAGGGGGAAAGGACCTGGAAGTATGGGACAGGGACAGAGGAAGAATATGATCAAATATATTTAAATTTAAAAACTATTTTAAATAATAAAAATACAATTTAAAAAAAGAAAGGCAAGAATATGCTCTACCTTAATTCATACCTCTTATATATAATTCACACATTGATTTGCCTTTTTCTCAAAATACTGGTTCTGTAATCCTCAGTGTAGGTTATAAAGCATTTCATGTGATGGAGAAATATAGGTTAAATGTGTCATGTTTGTGTAAATACAGAGGCTGTGATTGATAACACAGACAAAGTTCCAAAGGTTCACTAGCAGTTAGAGCTATGATAGGGGCCATGCATTAAGAAATGACTGTAGGAAGTACATCTCTGTTGTAGGCTAAACTGATGACACCTTGTCACTGAAAGACATGAAAGTTGGTGTCAACTCATTGACCTAGAACACTTCATGGATGATAAAGCTGCCTAGGCATTCTTGCATGCTAATGCAGTCAATGTAATTACTAATGCAAACTGATGTGTTTGGATTAATGTCTTGGGAAATATGTAAAGGTCAATGAGGTAAGTGAACAATGAAGCCACTTAGTTTCCAATACAGATACTTCATGGTTTATGGGACTTATTCAGCAGGTTGAGTCTTGGGCTCCAGACATATGTTCTGAGGTTAATTCTTTCTTAGGTCTCAGTACATTGCTTAAAGTCTTGTTGATATAATCTTTCACTGGGTGCTATGTGACAAAATACTGTTAACATATAAATCAGACTTTGATAGAATAAGGAAATTTGCCAAAAGCCAAATTATGATAGCAAAAAAATTATAATGTAAGTCTGGCATGACTGTAATACCAGTACTCAGTGGGCTGAGGTTTGATGATCATGAATTTGAGGTCAACTAGGGTGAAACACTGAGACCTTATCTCACAAGAAGGAAAAGAACTAGAAAAAGGATAGTATAAAGTGAGAAGTAAACATGACTGAGGGACATAGGATTCCACGCCAGGCTTATTCTTTTAATATCATGAGCAGAGGTACTGATGAGTGTTTTTCTTTTCAAGAATGTTCACCAAGTGTTCTCTAGAACAAAGAGTTAGTGTGCTCACAGCCATGAAAGGTACTATTAGTCACTTCAGGACTAAAGTCTGGCTTGCTTACTGCCTGCTGTAAAATGCCCCCTAACCTTAGCATATCTCTTCTGTGACAGAGGCATATTGCTTTATTTCTGCAATCTTGTAAGGATCTAGTGTAAGAAGATGCTGACACACATCCCACTTCTATTAGTACATGAAATAAAGAATTTTTCTCTTGAATAAACATATCTTTTCAGTAATCACATATCAACTCGCTCTCATATAAAGCAAAATTATAAACACTAAGGGTCTGTGTATATAATACTATTGTAAAAGCTATACAAGTAACAGTAAAAGACATCATTTGTAGACCATGGAAAATGTGTATTCATTAGGATATAGTCATTCATTTGATATAAAGCTACTAGAAAGATGGGCATTGCAGACCCCTTTTTATTTGAAATCCAACTAGTAAAAGAGTTTTGTTTTGTTGTAACAAAGGAGGCACATTCTATTAGCTACTTTTGTGATTACTAAATAAAGGATACAGTTAATAAGAACCACATAACCAAGCCAAGTGCAAAGAAATAGAAAAATGAATGTGTATGCCAAGCAAATGGAAATATTTATAATCAAATGAAACCAGCAAAATACAGCTAGCATTTTGATAAGTGAATCTGAGGAAGATAAACTTTCAATTGAATTATTTCAGAAACATGCTTAATCGTTACAGTTTGTTATCTGTTCATAACAATAACCACTCAAATTTGATTATTAAATATAGTATATGTGCATCAAGTCATTACATAGTATGCCTCAGATTTGCTACCTATGTACTATGTACATTTAAAATTGTAAACATGTAACAAGTATCCCGAAGAGAAGCAACAAAACAATTTCCATTGCAAAGCTTTATTACATAGGAGGTTATGGAACACAGTGAAGAGAGTAGAGGGATGGTATACAACAATCTAAGAAAAGAGGAGTACTAACTCAAATTTCAACAAGATTATTTCCATCAATCATTCTTTTGAATGTATGGACTGAAGAACAATGGTCTGCAAATAGGAACTTTTGAATATATATGTTGTATAAAGTTTTGCTTAATGTACCATAAAATTCATATAGTCAGCTTCATTGTGTTTAGTAAGTTGTTCTGTTACCCTCATGAAAATGAAAATTATAGTTTCTTCAGCAGATATATTTGAAAGAATCTCAGGACCAAAATAGTAAACCAGATAAAGGAATATTTCCTTATACCAAATGACTGCTGCCTTAGTGATTAATTTAAATAATTATCTAATATCAATTTATTCTAATATTCAAAATTGGAATTATAATATTAAAATGCCAGTATCACCAAGGTCAGGTGCTGGAGGATATCTTTTTGTACACTGTGAATATACGTTGT
Organism: Peromyscus eremicus; assembly: GCF_949786415.1. NCBI lineage: Eukaryota > Metazoa > Chordata > Mammalia > Rodentia > Cricetidae > Peromyscus > Peromyscus eremicus. Next base: position 21,096,104 of record NC_081417.1, read on the forward strand.
TCCCATTGGTTAATAAATAAGCTGCTTTGGCCTATGGCAAGACAGCTTAGAGGCAGGCAGGAAATCCAAGGAGAGGGACAGGAAAGAGAAAGGCAGAGTGGAGGAGAGGCCAGACTGCCATTCTAGGAACAACATGTAGTGGGATGCAGGTACAGTCATGGAACACATGGTGATATGTAGATTAATAGCTATGGGTTGAGTTAAACTATAAGGCTAGCAAGCAAGAAGCCTTACGTAGGCCATACAGTTTGTAAATAATAAGTTTCTGAATGATTAATTTATAAGTGGCTGAGGGACCATGGAGCCAGGTGGGACTGGAGAAACCTTCCATCTACAGTCAGTTCATGCTTGGAGGTCATTGTTGTCAGGGATGGGACTCTGCAGAAGGCATATTTGGCTGACCCTTGACGGGTTTATGCAGAGAAGGTGTGTTATCAGGAGTGATAAACTGCCTGATTTTGCCTAGAGACTGGCTCTATATTTTCTGCACATTTTTAATTTCATAATTGACAGCAGGAAGCTTTGATTTCTAAAGTGATCTGTGATTAATTATGATATCATGATTAAACTAGCACTTTCCTAAAATAACAGATTTTGTAATATCTTGCTAATGTATCAGCCCACATATGCTAAATTGTAGCTTTCCATTTTTTCAAGACAGATACTTAAAATAAACTCCCATTTGTATTTTCAGTAGTTATTACTTCATTTACTTAATGACAAATTTAAAGTAAAATTTCTCACAGTCTTTACTCACAGTGAAATCATTTCAGTTTTCCTAAATCTGTTGGATGGATTGATAAATAGATAGACAGACATGTGGTAACGAAGCAAGAACTATCAGAAGGCTCTGAGCAATTAGACTTTGCCCAGTTTCAGAATCTTACTAAACCTCTCTGAGAAGATGTTAGATTCTTGTTCCTGTTTCATTGATAATCTTAAAAAAGCATTCCATATCTAAAATGCGGTGCAAATGCATGACGGGATGACAGGGGTGGAAGAGCATCATCCTGTTGGGCTCCAGAAGCAACATGCGAGTTGTCGAAGGCTCTTCTCGATTTTCCCTGATTGGATATTTTTTTAAAAATATATTTTATAAAGATATATTTTCTTTATAAATATAAAAGATACTTTCTTCACCTGATATTTTTGACATTATTTAACTGATTTTTGACAGTGTAACCAATCCTCTATTTTTTTCAAGTTTTAGAGAAAAATCACTTACAGTTTATATGACTGATAGTATTTAACCATTTCCAAATTACAAACTATAAATGAAGAATTCAAATTTTTCGATTACCATCGAGGAGACTGTAATTTATCTTAATGATCACAAATTCAGAGATCATTAGTGTATAAATATTTTGCCATAATGTTCCAAGAAGGTTTTTAATGCATTTACAGTGGAAAGTCTAATAAATTATTCATTGAACACACAAAAATGATTTCTGCTTCCATTTTAAATGTTTTAAGTAAAATGCAAATGTAGAAGCCTTGCACACACTTTCTGCTGACACCAAACGGAGCTTCAGTGGACAAAGCATTCTCTTTTTGCAAACATATACTATAAGTAAGAGCAAGCTACAGTATTGATTTGAGTGACCCTGATAGGTTTTTCTTCACCTTACTTGCTACTGATTACTTATTTTTTTTTTAGATAGAAAATTGATGAGAAGGTAGTCACTGTGCAATTCAGAGAAAATGTCTTTGGCAGAATTAACAGGAGTAAAAAAAATCACCATTGATAGTAATAATGAAGTACATTACCAAAAAAAATTTCTAAGTAGAAAACACATTTTAAAATGGTGATTAATTTTAAGAAGGTCATGAGGGGTAGAAATCTTAAGTGGAGAGTTTTAGAAATTGAGAATAACAGAGAAAGGGTTTAACTGAAAAGGGGACGGGAGGATAGTCAGAAGAGTAGGTAGGGGAAAGATAATTATTACTAAAATTATTTGAAAGAGTCAAATGAAAACCTACTATTTCAGAGTTTAGATGGAGATACCCTATACAGGATGGCAATGCTTCTCCCAGAAACCATAGTTTATCTATACAAATTCTATGACAAGGTATGTAGAAGCCCCCAAAACATTAGGGTTTATAGAGGTTCTCTTGTTTTCTCACCAGAACTTCATGGTGAGATGCTGTAGCTCATAATTGGTCAAAGGACATGACAAAACCACCCAAGTTCTTTTTTTTTTTTTATGTCACCAGCATTCAAATGCTTTCCTTTTTTTCCTGTAAGACAAAATAATTTTTTATTTTATAATTTAATTTAATTTTACATATCTGCCACGGATTCCCTTGTCCTCCCCCCTCCTGCCCCTCCCACCTTCCCCCCAGCCCACCCCCCCATTCTCATCTCCTCCAGGGCAAAGACTCCCCTGGGGATTGAGTTCAACCTGGTAGATTCAGTCCAGGCAGGTCCAGTCCCCTCCTCCCAGGCTAAACTAAGTGTCTCTGCATAAGCCCCAGGTTCCAAACAGCCAGCTCATGCACTGAGGACAGGTCCTGGTCCCACTGCCTGGATACCTCCCAAACAGTTCAAGCTAATCAACTGTCTCACTTATCCAGAGGGCCTGATCCAGTTGGGGGCTCCTCAGCTATTGGTTCATAGTTTATGTGTTTCCATTCATTTGGCTATTTGTCCCTGTGCTTTATCCAACCTTGGTCTCAACAATTCTTGCTCATACAAACCCTCCTCTTTCTCACCAATTGGACTCCTAAAGCTCCACCTGGGGCCTGGCTGTGGATCTCTGCATCCGGTTAGGAGGATACTAGATGTAAAACAAAGATGACTAGACTGCTACTCACAACTCCAGGGAGGCTACCTAGAAAACAGGACCCTAAGAAAGACACAGGGATTGCCCAGTGACAGAGAAATGGATGAGATCTACATGAACAACCTGGACATGAGTGGGGGTAATGAAGGGCAAGGGTCCAGGGAAAGAGAGCTTAGGGGAGTGGGAGATCCTGGCTGCATCAAGAACAGAAAGGGAGAACAAGAAATAAGAGACCATGATAAATGAAGACCACATGAGAATAGGAAGAAGCAAAGTGCTAGAGAGGTCCACGGAAATCCACAAAAATACCCCCACAATAGACTACTGGCAATGGGTGAGAGACAGCCCAAACTGACCTACTCTGGTGATAGGATGGCTAAACACCCTAATTGTCATACTAGAAATCTCATCCAATGCCCAGCCTAGTTGTTACCTGTAAGGTTCTTCTCTGCTATTTGGCTTTCACAATGCTGGAAGATGCTATGCAGGCTTCCCAGAGGGAAAGTCACTAACAGTCTTTCCCAGGTGTGACCCCTATGAACTACAGCAACAACAGACCTGATAAGAAAGGCCCATTGGAAACACCCTAATTGTCGTGCTAGAGACCCCATCCAACTACTGAGGGATCTGGATGTGGAGATCCATTGCTAGGCCCCGGGTGGATCTTTGGGAGTCCAATTGGCGAGAATGGGGAGGGTTTGTGTGGGTGAGAATTGTTGGGACCGGGGTTGGATGGAGCACAGGGACAAATAGCCAAATGAATGGAAACACATGAACTATGAACCAATGGCTGAGGGGTCACCAACTGGATCAGGCCCTCTGAATGGGTGAGACAGTTGATTGGCTTGGTCTGTTTGGGAGGCATCCAGGCAGTGGGACCGGGTCCTGTGCTCATTGCATGAGTTGGCTGTTTGTAACCTGGGGGCCTATGTAGGGTTGCTTGGCTAGGCCTAGGAGGAGGGGACTGGACCTGCCTGGACTGAGTCTACCAGGTTGATCTCAGTCCTCGGGGGAGGCTTTGCCCTGGAGGAGGTGGGAGTGGGGGGTGGACTGGGGGGAGGGTGGGGGGGCAGGAGGAGGGAGAACAGGGGAGTCCGTGGCTGATATGTGGAACTGAATTGTATTGCAAAATAAAAATTAAAAAAAAAGAAAGGCCCATTGGTACATTAGTGACATGAACATTATGGGGTTAACCAATCACTCTCCGATTGAATGTAAGGCCCATTCCACAAGAAGGAATTTATACCAAATTCTATAAACCTGACGAAGAACTTGTGGCTGAAGTTTATAATCCCTAGAGGAGAACCTCACAACTATTTTACTAAATGGAAGTAGTATCAAACTGCTTCATAAATATTGATCTTTATAAACATAGATTGCTGTATCTCTGAGCTCATATCAGATAAACTTTATACACTGGAGAACAGAAGAGATTCATAATAGTTTAAAATGGAGAGAATATGTGACTGTGGGCTACTGGACCTTAAATAAGACATCTTTGTCACATAAGCATACTCAAGGACCAAGGGATTTTGTAGAAAAGGAGTTAAAAGATTTGTAAGAGGCAAGGGTGTGGACGGCTCTTCTGGACGTGGCATAAGCAATGCACTCTTGAAGTCACTGCAGCTATGGTTATTTGACAAGACCTAGAAGTGGGTCCCTTTCCTAGTTTACCATAGAAAGGGAAGGACTCTTGAATCCTGACTCTTCCAAGAACAACTGTTGATGGATAGTGGTGGCTGGATAAAATGGTGTCATTGTTTTACAATGTTGTAAACACTAATATGTGGCCCATGCTGTTGCACGTAAGCTCAGACTCATGCCCGTGCATGCAGATCCACTTAAACTTAATAGAGATTTTTGTTATACACACATACACACAAAGACATGGAAGCAGAACAGGATTTTATTGTGAAAATGGTTTCAGTAGAAGAAATGTTAAGAATTAAATGGGTAATACAGGGTAAGAGGGATTAAAATTTGTTATTTACATGTATGACATTTTCAACAATTAGAAAGTGGTGATATATTATTTTAGTAGTAAAACAACTTGGGATAGTCATACTGTGTAGACAAAATAATATATATTTTACCTAGTTTTAATGTGATCACCATCATAATAAAACCATCAATATCAATATTCATTTCTAACAAGAGAAATGGAAAATATCATGTGTGACTAGAAGAATTACCATTGCCACAATATTGTTTTCATTATTCTGTTGCCTAACATCTGTAGATAGGTATTGCTGCCATTTTACGAAAAAAAAATTACTCAACATGGTTTATGCAAGGCACTCTAACAGAACACAATGCACTTTCATCCCGGAAATCAAATCCTCAATGTTAGGTTGTTCTTCCCTCATATTATGCCATTTATTTCAATATTCCATGCACTTGGTGAAAAGTAAATTGTCACTATGTCCTAAAGGGAGGAAAGCCAACTTAAAGACATAGGAATAACATTCTCATGAATGATCATTAGCATTGGAAAAGAATGGAATCCATTTGACAAGCTCTCACTATTTCGAGCTCATCTAAATTAACAAAATATAGGCAGGTAAATATGCAAATGGCAAAACAGTGGTCATTGTGGTTTCCCCCAACTAGAATCTTAAACTACTCTTGCATAATACACTTTATTATATTTGTAATTGACAATGATTTTCCATGCTTGTAAAGTATATTTTGATATTTTAAAAGATGTATACATTATTCAATGGTGAACTAGGGAAATTTATATACCTATCACACCCAGTGTTTATTATTTTTCTTACAAAAACCAAAATTTCTCTCTTCCAGGGCTTTTGAAATGTAAAATACATGGCTGTTATAATCCTCCTGTTACCCAATAGAACACTGGGATTTGTCTCTTTTATGAAGATTTAAACTTATGACCCTTGCTAATCCTTCCTGTTCTATCTTTCCTCTTTCACTACTTATTTCACTGTGTTCAATCTCCCTTCCAATCAAAAGCCACCCTCCAAGACTCTTGTTATCTTCTTAACATCTATGTGCCTTCCAAGTGAAAAACTCTGTGCTGGTTAGTGTTGGTTAACTTGACACAACTTGTATTGGCTAAAGAAGTAAACTGAAACATCCGTTGGTATCTATGTCCTTTCAGAAAACATTAGAGAGATTTGCTATTTTTCTCACTAAATAATTTTTTGTTTTAGAAAAATCTAGTATTTTAATAAGAATATGTCATTTTAATAACTTTTAATATAGCACTGTTATACTAAAATTCAATAATTTTAAAAATTCTACTCTTTAAGTTATAATGCAGTAGATATTAATAGTTATTATCCATATATAGAAAAATCCTTTGGTGTCTTCCATAATTTTGAAGGTTGTAAAAGGATCCTGAAATGAAAGCTTTTGAGGAAAACCATTGTTACCTTCAAAAACACTAAATAAATTCTAATTAAAATACTAAAATAATTCTTCAGTTTTTCACTTTTAAAACTGTAGGTACTGCAAAAAGTAAGCAGACTGTGTAATTGCCTATTTGCTTCTAAGTCACTCAATCAACACTCAGTTCTAAAATGACACTCATTTAAATTAAGTATTTTAACTTCCTGTCTACTCACAATATGTTTCCCTGCATGGTTTTATCATTTAATTTACAAAGCACCTAAGAACTGTTAGATTGAGAAGCTGACAACATACAAAGCACAACTCCCATCTGCTCACTCCACCAGAGTCGTTACTCACTCATCAGCATCCCTGGAGAGGGCTAGGGTGAATGTGGACACTGATCAATAAAGCATTTACAGTATTATGGGAACCATTTCTCGATTGTTATGTATTACTTTTTAAAGGAAGAATTGATAAGCTAGCATCTTGAATTACTTTCTCAGGATCCAGACTGAAATAAGATTTAAAAAAATAAAAGTCAATGAAGGACTTCAAAGACAATATTTTGCTAAATGTCTGAAAGCTGTGTTTGTGTTTCAAGACGGTCAATGTAGACATTAAAACAGTTCAAAGAAGAGAATGTGAAACAGAATTTACTTTCAGAGTCAAAATACTGAGCTTCATTAACTTACATGTAGATAAATTCGACGAATTAGGTGTACACAAGAGAGTAAACTCCAAGCTTGGCAGATCAATAAAAGAACAGTCAATTGTTTTTTAGAACAATGCAACAACAAGAACAAACTTGATCACATCTTAATTTTATTGAAGCCAAGCGACCATTTTAAAATATGACTTGAAGGAGTAAAGAGATGGCTCAGCAGTTAAGAGTATTTACTGCTCTTGCAGAGGATGTGATTTCAATTCCAGTACCCACACAGTGTCTCACAACTGTCTGTAACTCCTGTTCATAGGGTTCCAACACTTTATTGTGGACTCATCAGACGGCACACGTATGTGTTGCACATGCACACATGCAAGCCAAGCATTCATATACATAAAACCAACAAACCAAAAGTAACATGAACTATACTTTATTAGGAGGAGTATTAAAAAGAAATGTCTAATTCTGAAATTAGATGTTACAGATTGTTCAAGACTAGACAGGCTGTTTTTCTTATTACTTTCATACTGTCTCTACAACAATCCACTGTCAAAACAATCCACACATATGGTATTTATAAGAAAACTTGAGTTTACTTCATATGATTTTATTTTACTTGGGACTGCCTGCAACTCAGCTGTTCTTCTTTTTCAATTATTGAAGATAATTTAATAAGATGTTTTCTTAGACAAAGCTCCATTCATGCTTTAACATTCAATCACATACTTTATAGAGCTTCAGGGATAAGTAACATTTCATGTAAGCTTCCTGAAACCATCTAACTGTTATATTTTTTCCACGTAAAGTTCAAGGATGAAGAAAATAGAGAAAAATAATTCAGGTGCCAGACACAATAAAGAATCAATTATTGACTTTAGGATGTTGAAGCAATTATACCTCTGGAAAATCCTTCTACAAAAACAAATAATGCTTTAACTGTGTGTTCTTGTGTCTTCAACAAAATAAAATGGTAAAAAGTTTGCTATATAAAAAATTGAAATACAAGATAAAATCAACAGGATCAAGCAGAGATAGTAGGGTTAAGCTTAATTGCAAAGACAACATTGAATTATAAAGAAGACATATTTCATTGTTGTATTGACTCAAATTGAGACTAAATTAGCATTTGCATTTGGGTGATCCTTCACTTTTGAAATTGGCTAACTTCTACTGTGCTGTCTTTTTGTACATTTTAGTCTGTCCAGTTTGCAGCTTCAAACATAAAATATCATCCTATTGTTTATATTTTCATACAGCATGAAAGATGGTATAATGAAGATAAGAGCTGGGGTTTACAGCTATTACTACTTTTTAGCAAAGGGTCTCAGGCAGTGTAACAGTGACTCTTATTAAATACACAGAGGTATCAGTGTGACAGAACACAAGTACTTTGGTCTTTCTGTTTAATCTGCCGATTACACACCTCACTATATACTTGAAATAATGACCTTTCCAAAGGTAAGTTGTTAAAAGTAAAGACTGTCAGGTTTAAGAAGAACTCCAAAGAACTGTTCATTCAATTATATGATGATGCCAAGAAAAATTAAAATGTAGCTAAATATAAAATATAGTACTGAATTAAAATCTGCTTTACAAAGTAAATGAGTTTATATCAGTGCTGAAGAATAGGAAATCTCTCCAAGTTACAGAGTAAGAAAAAAGACTAAAAAAAAAAAAAAAAAAAAAAAAAGACTACAATATAGATGGTAGCTGTGGAGAGACAATAGATAACTCAGTTTATAGGTTGAGTCAGGAGGATAGAAACAGAGTAAGTGGTGTCAATGAAATAAATAAGAATGTAGGATAAATGAATAACATCTGAATATTTTGAGCAAAACTTGTCATTTTATTTGAGTCAATAACAGTGATAAAGTTATACAATTACATATGTTTATATATCATACTATATATGAATATCTTTTCTTAAATTTCTGATAACATTAAAGAAAAATATTCTCAAACTCACATGCTTGAAAATAAAGAGTTATCCTATAGCAAATGAGATGCATGCAAATAAAATGATAGATTACTGTTAAATGCAAATGCCAATGAATAGCAGAGAATTACACATTCATTTTGCTGGTGAATTTGAGAATAGTTTAATCAAAGGAAAGACATTAAAGCATTTGTCATATTCTTTTGACTGTCCCAATGATGGCATGGACATTACAGTATGAGGTGTGTGGGGTAGAAGGTAAAGTATTTTCTGTTCAGGATTCTGAAGTATTATTTCTGAAGTCTGAGGAAAGGCAGTGGTATTTTGATAACATAAGAGTGAAAAACAATTTTTTGATGCCTATTCAACTTCATTCTTACATAGACTCAAATGCTCTCTTGAAGGGTGTGTCAAAATTTGTATTTCTAAATAAAACTGGAGTCAGGAAGGCTTCAAGTCCCTTCTAGTCTCATTATCAAATTTTTAGTGAGCAGTCTCCCTGCAGTTATCATTCCATGCACAAAAGCCATTTAATTACACTTCCAAATGTAGTGAAATTATCATTTCTGGTAGCTGTCATCTTGATCCTAAAATAACCACTGTCTGCTTCCTGTGAATGTTAACATATAATCAACAATAACTGCCCAAAATTGACCTTTTTGTGACCCAAAGCTGAAAAGAAACAGTTGTGTTTTCTTGACTGAATAACCTGCTTCAAAATGAGCAAACTCTAAAGTATTGAAGCTGTGGCTGAGGCTGCTGTCACAAACCTCATTTCTCAGCAGTTTCTTAAGAGACAAACTGTGGATGTAACCAACTGTCTTATTAAGTAAGAAACACAGAGCCTATTCAGAGAAGAAATCCAAGAGGTCAGAGCTAAGAGCCTCACCCTTCCTGCTTCAGCAATCCTCTTCAGCCAAGAGAGCTCTCCGAAAGGGAGCTACTTCCTGTGTGTTTGTCTTTATAGTCTTTCTGTTCTGCCTTCTCATTGGTTGTAAACCCAAACACATGACTGCCTCGTCACTGCCTGTCTGTAGAGACTTCCAGGTCTTCTATGGTTGGGATTGAGATTAAAGGCGTGTGTCTCCAATGCTGGCTGTATCCTTTTACACACAGAGGTCTACCTAGCTCTGTCTACCAAGTGCTGGGATTAAAGGCGTACGCCACCACCGCCACGCTCTTGCTATGGCTCTAATAGCTCTGACTCCCCGGGCAACTTTATTTATTAACATACAATTAAAATCACATTTCAGTACAAGTAAAATACCACCATAACAAACCATATACAGCAATGAGAGGTTACACAGTTTGGCTCTGCCCCATGAATTTTTTTTCTTAATTTTTTGAGACAGGGTTTCTCTGTGTACTTTTGGTGCCTGTCCTGGAACTCACCCTGTAGACCAGGCTAGCCTCAAACTCACAGAGATCTGCCTGGCTCTGCCTCCTCCCGAGTGCTTGGATTATAGGTATGTGCCACCACCACCCGGATGCTTTATGAATTTTATTATGTGTTCAACTATAAATTAAAAAATCATCAGGTCCAATAAGGAAACCTAAGACTTTATGAGTGTGAACTACATCTCTGCCTGCTATGGCAGTTAAACACCTGACTATCAGAAGAACTGTACTTACACTACTGTATGCTGTACTTTCTGATATCACAGGCAAGCTAGGTTATTTTCAACGAGTGTCTCACTAGGGTTAGATTGTTGGTGTTTAAATTCCATTTTAATAAACTTCTTTCAGGAAGGAACAGCTCCTGAGACCAAGTACTGCCAGAGTATATTACATTTAATAAAATCTAACTCAGGTATTGAAATATTACGTTATGTTCCTTCTTTACCTCAGATGCTATAAGAAAAAAATGTTAGTTAAATAAGCTTTAAAATTGTTTTTCTTAAGTTCATGTTAATGAGTTATTTCTGATATCATTGCCCTGAGCTACTGACCACCATCACCCTGCCAAAATCCCTAAAATGCACTTAGGTATTTTTCTTCTTTCTTTTTATATTTTTTTTTACTTTTCTTTGCATACACTTTATTGAATTAATCTTATTCTCTAACTCATAATTTACTTATTATAGGAACTGTCAGGAACTTTCTATTTACTTCAATGTACTCATAATTTTCATGATACATTTCACATAGGGGACATTCTGTTTTCTATGTATCCTTAAATATTCAGGTATCTTTGTGAAGAGTACAATTTTGCATTTATTAAATTTCCAAAAATGTTGTAACTACATATATCACAATGATTTTTTCTCTTTCATGGCATATTTTATTTTTGATCCACATTGACTGTTATTTAATATTCTCTAAGAGTACATTATACTTTGTTTGTTTCACTCACAATAGACATTGACAGTCATGCTTAATCTGGTCTTTGTTGACATTTTTAAGACACACAAACAACAAATAATGATGAAACTACAAAATGCTGTGGAATAATGACTCCGGTACACTGTAAAGATTTGTCACTTGAATTGTTTTAATAAAAACACTGATTGACCAGTAGCAAGGCAGGTGACCAAACTAAGGAACCTGGGATGAAGAAAGGCAGATTCAAAAGAGTCACAAGGAGATACAGAGAAGCTGGATGAGCATGCCATACTCAGAAAAGGTACCTAGCCACATTGTAAAGCATAAATAATAAATATGGGTCAATTAAGGTGTAAGAGATTAAGTATAAGAAGACAGCTATCTGGTGAGCATTTATAATTAATATTAAGCCTCTATGTTAGTTATTTGGTAACTGGCAGGCCAGATAGAAACTTCTACCAACAAATGGCATTACAACATGAGGCTGGAATTTCCTCATAAAACCTTAGAAAGGTTAAAAAAAAAGTTCTAACACCACACAAAATTGAGTCAAACACAGTTTCTTGGTAACTGCATTTTCTCAGGTAGGCTCTATTTGCTAGTGGTAAGCAGAGAGGAAGCTACAGCTTCCTGGCTCAATGCTAGCATCAAAACCCAGCATGGCTCTTTGAGAGGCCCTGCTACTGAATGGACACTTGGATGAGGTTTGTGAGCAGTGGGTGGCAGTGTGTTACTCATTAGCAGTGTGGACTCAGAGACTCCTCAGAGTTGGGGCCATAAACCTGGCTCATGCCAGTGCCTCTGCATTGAAGCTGAGCTCTTAGGTAACCAGGTGGGGTGGAGTCATCTTCTAGGGCATAGGCAGAAGTTCTAGCCACACCACTTAGAAGTTTAAAGACTTATGCAGTCAGAAAAGGATTACGAATACTCAGTAGAGATGGATTCAGAAAAACTCTGAATGGGTTACAGTGTGTTTAATAATATACATAGTGTTGGGATAGAAAAGAAAATGTATAAACAGCCATTACACACACACACACACACACACACACACACACACTCACACACACACACACACACACACACACAGAGAGAGAGAGAGAGAGAGAGAGAGAGAGAGAGAGAGAGAGAGAGAGAGATTTAAAATAATAAAGTCCTTAAAAAGCAAATAAACTAATATAAAAGAAATAAGCCATGTAAAGATAGAAGATACACAGAGCCTCTGGAACTCTTTTTCTGTTGTCTTTGAATCTTTTTGGATGCTAAGAGACACTGTATCATTAAAACTCTTAGATTAAACAAAACTGTATATTTTTAAAGCCTTGAATTCAAAATTTAAGTCAAAAGATGTGTTACTTTGGGAGAAAGGCTATGCTTTTAATTTCACAGGAAATGAGAAGCTGTGGATTCATTCTGGGTTAAAGAAAACCAGGTTTGATAGAGGAAGACCTCCTAAAATCCTGACTACACACATAAAGAAATTAATGTAAAAGAACAATATATGTGATGTATATTTTACCTGCTCAAATGTATATCAAAAAATCATCTTTGGCTGAATTATGTATAATGTACAATCTACACTTGTATTGATAAAAATATGTATGTAATATTTAAAAGTTTTTGTGTTTTCAGAGCAAGGGGACCAGACACCAGTAAAAACTGATGGCCCAGGTGATCCAGCATCCAAATCAGCTTCAAAGCTGCTGAGATTATCCAGTCTCACAAACTACTCCAGCCAAGACTTACCCATTATCCTAAAATTTTTCAGGGTCTTTCAAAGATACCAGTGCCCCTGCACAAAAGGAAGCAGTCTAGAAAGAAATAATGCCCAAATTCACAAAAGATTGGATATGGATATTTATTATCTTTTAAGGATGCTTGGTTATAAGTTGTTATTTATAATGTTCAGGAAAAAGGCTAAACAAAGGATATTAGATTCAAGGATCTCTTTCTGAAAAGAAAAAAGGAGGATATAGAAATGATAGGATAAAATGATATATTATTGTATCTACTTTAATCCAGAAAACCGCTATTAATCTAAAAATATTTTACATTAGAATGGAGTTTAGTTTATTGATACAAATTTAAAGTTATTCCTGCTATACTACATGTGTGTTTCTACTCTTGTTTGGAATATTGTGCTTATGCAACTTATTTAAAAATTTAATGTATAATTAAGAAATACAGATTAGCCGGGCGGTGGTGGCGCATGCCTTTAATCCCAGCACTCGGGAGGCAGAGCCAGGCGGATCTCTGTGAGTTCGAGGCCAGCCTGGGCTACCAAGTGAGTTCCAGGAAAGGCGCAAACCTACACAGAGAAACCCTGTCTCGAAAAACCAAAAAAAAAAAAAAAAAAAAAAAGAAATACAGATTAATAGCTAGTCATCTATAATAGTCAAACTTATAGTCATGTTAGGTATGTTTTCAAGGTCATACACAGATATATTTACATAGATAGATGGCCTTCAAATACTTTAAAGACATACAGAATATGGCATTTAATATGTTCAATATTGTAAGACTTTTTAAGATAGTGAGACATGTCTACTCTTGGTAGCACCAATCTTCTTCAACAAAGATAATGGGCATCGAAGAAACTCCATATGGATTTTATTTTCTTTATGGCAAAAGCTAGCCATATGGGCAGAGGAACTGCCCTTGCCTCAATTACTGACAGTATATGGTATAAAACTGGACCAGCAGGAAGCAAAAAAAAGTGACTGCTAAACTTTGCCAGGAAAAGATAGGATAGTCCTTCAAAATCCCTTGCTTCTCAGAAAAGTCTGTCAGATATACTAGGCCTGTGGGCCAAAGTTGGATGCCCCAACATTACAGAAGAACCTATGGTTATCAGGTAGGCAGCCCAATGTCCCTGTCATTATGTAACATTTCACCCTTCTGGGGTCTTTGATGGAGTTAAAGACTAGATAGCTATATTTGTTGTTTTCTTTAGTTATGATAAAAGATAAATTAGGTTCAACTCTTTGGGCTCACAAAGATAAGATAGATAATAGAATATTTTCTTTAATTTTACCAAATACAAATGGGTGGATAATGTAACTGTAATTCTTACTAAATAACTGTTTTGTTATGTATAATTTTACTATGTTAAAATTAAAACCTTTTTTTGATTAGACAAAAGAGGAAAACGCTATGGAATAATCTTCTTGTATGCTGTAAAGATTTGTCACTGAAATTGGTTTAATAAAACAGTGATTGGCTGGTAGCCAGGCAGCAAGACTAGGTGGGGCAACCAAACTAAGGATGCTGGGATGAAGAAGGGTAGAGTCAAGAGAGTCACAAAGAGAACCAAGATAGGCATGCTGTACTGAGAAAAGGTACCAAGCAACATGGCAAAGCTTAGATAAAAAATATGGGTTAATTTAACTGTAAGATTTAGCTAGTAACATGCCTGAGCTATTGGCCAAGCACATATTATTAATATTAAGCCTCTGTGTCAGTTATTTGGGAACTGGCAGGCAGGACAGAAACTTCAGTCTACAGCAAGAGTACAAACTTAGGAGTAGATTCTTTAGCCAACATTTTCAAAGGAAGGCAGTCAAAATGCAGTATTATTTGCAGATTGGAGCACAGAGCACAGACATCTGCCTGGCCCTTGGTGGTAACACAGATCATGGACATCAACATAACCACTGGCTACAGCAGGATGAAAGACCCCAACATAGCCTCCAATGGCAAGTTGGCCCACAGACATTAACATGGCTTCAGGTGACAGCACAGACCATGGACATCTGCATGGCCTTTGATGGTGCCATAGGCCACACATATCAACATGGCCACTAGCTGCAATGGGAGGGCAAGAAAATTGCTTTTGCGGTGGTATTGATGACTGTAGACTCATTGTTGAGAAATAGGGACATAAGATGGTTCTTTGACAACCTTTATTCCCATTCCAATCTACCCCCCCCAAAAAAAAATAGAAGTAACAGCTTAGACATAAAGCCAACAGAGAACTCTTAAAACTTGTGATAAGGAGGCTGAAGTATTCATCTCCACTATTGATAGCTTCTGGTAGGGGTGAGGTTGGGGAAGGACTCAGATTTCTTTAAGGGGCTGGCCACTGGGAGTTTGACCATGATTCAGTGAGTATATTCGCAACACAAATTATACTTGTCTTTTTTTTCTCTCTCTCTTCTTCTTCTTTTTTTTTTTTTTTTTGGAGAAGGTCATAAGAGTGAGGGGGCAGACCTAGGAGGACTGGGAGGTGGATGAGATTAGGGTACATGATGTGAAATTCCCAAAGAATAAATAAAAATACTATGTGGGAAAAGAAATAAAAATAGATACTGGAACTGAAAAACAAATGAGACCAAACGGCATTAAACTATGACAGAATATTACTTGAAACACTTGGCATGGATTTTAAAAATAAATAGAACTTTTAAATTTTCAATAAAATGCATTCTATAAAAACATGCAAAAAATGAAATGAAGAATTAAACCAGTCTATGACATGACAGGACTTCCGTGGGTATATTAAATCTAACCACAAAGAAAAGCGCAGACTCAGTTTATAAATGAGTTCTAATAAATTAAAAAAAGAGAACTTATTCTAAAGGAGACATTTATTTGAATCTTTTACAAACTTTTGTTATCAGACAATGGCAGATAATGCAACTCCTCAATCCATTTATAATAATGGCAGTATTATAGTCCAGATAGAGCAAGATCTATACAGAAACCATAAAAAGAGATAAAACACAGAGAATGACCACTCATCATCAATAATCAGATTCAGCTGTAAACCATACATGCAAAAATACTGAACTTCCTGGCCATATTATTTGCCATTTTTTGTTTATCCATAACATATTGCATCTCTTATGTATGCTGCATAAATTTGTTAATGTGCCTCATTTCCTCTCAGACATGGTCTTTTTGTTTTCTATTTAAAATAGACTTTTAAAATACAATATATTCTGATAGTGGTTCACCTTCTCTTATCTCTTTCCAGATCATTCCCACATCCCTACCCACCCAAACCTACATCTTTCCTTGGTCTCTCTCTTGAGAAAACACACAAACAACAGGTATCTAAAAAATATAAAAGAAAAAATAATAAATTATAAAAATAAAAACAAATGAACCTGAATATGATAAAAACAGACAAATAAACAGAAAACAAAGACCCAGTGAAGAAGCACAAAACACATATAGATGAAGAAACATACACTTTACAATCACAGAAATACCATTAAAGCACAAATGTATAAACTATAATATATAAGAAAAGACCTGTAGGGTAAGGAAAAAAAAGAAAAGAAAAGAATTTTGAGACAAAGTGTTATGGGATAAAAAAAAAATATCCAAAAAAGAGGTTGAGTTTGTTCTGTGTTGGCCATCTACTGCCTTAAGAGTAGTCTGTATACCCAGTGAGATTACTTTTTCTGGAGAAAACTAATTTCTTACCTGTCAGTGGTTATCAATTAGAGATAGCCTCTGAATTACAGATGTAGCTTAGGTCCACTTCTACTCTAAGCACTGAGACCCTAACAGTCTCAGACTTGTGGAGGCCCTGTGCATGTTTCCACAGTCACTGTGAGTTCATATGTGCTTTGGTCTTGCCGTGTTTAATTAGAAAGCCTTGTTTCCATGGTATCCTCCATCAGTTGGGCTCCTACCATTTTTCCTTCTCATCTTCCACAGGGTTCCTTGAGCAGTTAGGGGAGGGACTTCATGGAGACATTCCATCTGGGACCACATATTCCAAGGCATCTTACTCTCAGCACATTGTCCAGCTGTGGGTCTCTGTATTTATTCCTATTTACTGTAGGAGAAAGCTTCTCTGATAATGGCTGAACAAGACACTGATCTAAGAGTATAACAGAATGTCATTAGGAGTTATTTTGTTTCTCTAATCCTGTAGCAGAACAGTAGAATTTGATTTTTCTCTAGGTCTCTGGCCTATCTGGTTTCAGGTTCCTGACCACCTGAGCAGTATTTAAGATGAGTTCCATCTCATAAAGAGGGTCCTCTATTCAACTGATACTGGTTGGATAGTTCCACAAGCTTTCTAGAACTATTGCACTAGCCTATTTTGCATGCAGGTCACCATTGTAGGTTGAAGGGTTTGCAGTTGGATAGGTGTTTACCTTTCTCATTTACTAGTATGCAGAGCAACTTCTAGTACCCTGAACACTGTCCATTAGGGACAAATGCTCTAGGGAGGCAATGAGCTGTATAGTTGTTGTGTTCAGCAATAGGGCCTTACCATCAGTTTGAGGAGAACAACCAACAGACCTAACAATAGCTTGGGTTGATGGTCTCCTGTGGGGATCCTGTGGCCAACAACTTGATTAGATTTAGCCAACAACTTGATTAGATTTAGCCCACTCACAGAAGGTGGATCACCATTTAGTGATGAGAAATGTCCAGCTAGGGTTTAGTCTCTGCAGTTACTTGACAATCCCATTGATATCACTTTTGTAGCAAGCTTCTGCTGTACTAGGTCTCCATCCATTCCCTCAAATGTCTCTTAATTTTAACTACCCATCCCTCATTCCCTCGTTCCCTTTTCTCCCCCCTCCTCATTTGATCATCCCATTGCAGCCTCTCCTTACTTCCAGTTGCATCTATCCATATCTATCTGCTCAATTTCTCCTTTCTAGGGAGATTCAATACTTCCCTTAGTCCCTTACTCTGTGGTTATACGATTGTAGTCTGCCTACTTATCAAAATTTAATCACTAATATCTGCATGTAAACAGACACATACCACATTTGGGTTTTTTGAGGGGAGGGTGGGTCTGGGTTACCTTATTCAGGATGATTCCTTCAAGCTCCATTCATTTAAATGAAGTGTAATGATGTTTTATTTTTTTACAATTGAGTAATATTCAATTGTGTAAATGTACCATGTTTTCTTTATTCATTCATCTGTGGAGGGACATCTATGAAGCATTAATCTAATTAATCTTATCAATAAAAATCAGGAGTCAGATATTAGGGTAAAAACCTAAAAGATCAAAGAAGCAGATGAGCAGCCACAGTTACTTCCCACCTCTCTGGTTCCTCTGACCAAAAGGACCAAGATCCTCTCTCAGCCCTGCCTTTCTACTTCCTATCTCCTCTTCCTACTCTCCTCCAAACCTCTATGGTCAGCTAGTGGCTGACTCTGCCTTCTGACTCCAAGCAAGCTTTATTTTTCAGAATAGAATCAAAATATCACAGAACGCATCTAGGTTGTTTCCAATTTCTGGCTATTAAGAATAGAACAGCAATGAACATAGTTGAGCAAATGTCTCTGTGGTAGGACGAAGCTTGCTTTGGGTATATGCCCAAAAATGGTATTAGCTGGATCATGAGAAACATCTATTTCTAGCTTCCTAAGGAACTACCACACTGATTTCCATAGTTACTGTACAAGTTAGCACTCCCACCAGCAATGGATGAGTGTTCCCCTTACTCCTCCTTCTCACCAGTATGAGCTGTCATTTATTTTCCTGATTTTACCTATTCTGACTCAATGTAGTTTTGGTTTGCATTTTTCTGGGTGACTAAAGATATTGAGCACTTATGTAAGTGCTTCTCCGCCATTGCATTTCTACCTTTGAGAATACTCTGTTTAATCTGTACTTCATTATTAATTGTGTTATTTTATTTTTGGTTTTTTGATGTCAAGTTTTTGAGTTCTTTATATATTTTAGATATTAGCCCTCTATTGGATCTGTAGTTGGTAAAAATATTTTCTCATTTTGTAGGCTGACACTTTGTCTGAATGATAGTGTCCTTTGCTGTACAGGAGCTTTTCAGTTTTGTGATTGCCCATTTATTAGTTATTCTTAGTGTCTATGCTAACAGTATTCTATTAAAAAGTCTTTTCCTCTACCAATGAGTTCAAGACAATTCTCCTCTTTCTCTTATATCCATAAGTATGGGTCTGTTCACATCTGCTACATGCACTGATACAGTTTGAACAGAATCATTTGCTCAAGAGGCTGGGTTTTTTTTCTAGTTTATTTCTGGCTTCTTTGTAAAAAAAAAAATTAGGTTTCCATAGGTATGTGGACTTACGTGTGAGTCTTCAGTTCAATCCCAGTGCTCTTACATGTCTGTTTCTATGCCAGTGCTGTGCTATATTTATTACTAGAGCTCTGTGGTACAACTTGAAATTGGGAATGGTAAAACCTCCAGTATTTCATTTATTCTTCAGGATAGCTTTAACTATCCTTGTTTTTTTTTTTTCTTTGTGTGTATGTTTCCATATGAAGCTAAAAATTATTCTTTGAAGGTCTATGAGTAATTGTGTTGGAATTTTGATGGGGAATTGTATTGAATCTGGTAGATTGCTTTTGTGAGAGTAGCCATTTTTACTGTATTAATTTTACCATCAAGGGGCTTGGGAGAACTTTTTCCTAATTTCTTTCTTAATCTGTTGAAATTTGTATATAGGGCTACTGATTTTTGTGTGTTAATTGTATATCTGCTATTTTGCTGAAAGTATTTATCAACTGTAGGAATTTCCTGTGGAATTTTTAGGGTCACTTATACATACCATCATACCATGAGAAAATAAAGATATTTTGACTTCTTCCCTTCCTATTTGTATCCTCTTGATCTCTTTCAGTTATCTATTGTTCCAGTTAAGGCTTAAAGTACTATATTGAACAGGTATGGAGAGAGTGGAAAACTTTGTCATGTTCATAACTTTAGTGGAAATGCTTTGATTTTTTTCTCTGTTTATGTTGAAGTTGGTTATGGGCTTTCTGTAAACTGCCATTATTATGTTATTATAATATGTTATATGTCCTTTGTATCCCTAGTCTCTCCACTCCAGAACTTTTATCACAAAGGGTCAAACACTATTTCCTCATTTAATTGGGTGATTATGTGGTTCTTATCTTCCAGTGTGCTTATTTGGTTGGTTACACCCTGCATCTCTAGGATGAAGTTACTTAAGCATGGTGGATATTTTTGATGTGTTTGCATATTCAGTATTTTATTGAGAAATTTTGCAATTATGTAAGGAAAATCGTGTGTAATTCTATTTCTTTTTCATTTATTTATTCATTTATTTGCTTATTTTACATCTAGACCCCAGTTTCCCCTTCCTCCTTACCTCCTATTCCATCCCCCCTCAATCCACTTCTCCTCCTCTGTTTCTATTCAGAAAGTGAGGCCTCCCATGGAAATCAACAAAGCATGACATCTCAAGTTGCAGTAAGACTAAGTGCCTCCCTTGTATTTAGGCTGGGCAAAGCAACCCAGTATGAGGCTCCTAAGAGCCAGCCAAAATGTTAGGAACAACCTCTGCTCCCATTGTTAGGAGTTCCACAAGTAGACCAAACTACACAATTGTCACATATAAGTAGATTGCTTAGGTTGGTCCCATGAAAGCTTTTTGGTTGTTGTTTCAAACTCTGTGAATTCCTGTGAGCCAGGTTAGTTGTTTTTGTGGGTTCTCTTGTGACGTCCTTGACTCCTCTGGCTTCTACAATTTTTCCTCTCTCTCTTCAGCTCAGCCTAATGTTTGGCTGTGGGTCTTTGCATCTGTTTTCATCACTTACTAGATGAAGGCTCTTTGGTGACAATTGGAGTAGTCACTAATCTGATCATAGGAGATGGCCAGTTCAGGTTATGTATCCACTATTGCTAGGATTCTTAGCTGAGGTCATCCTTATAGATTCCGGAGAGTTTCCTTGCATCAGATTTCTATTCAACCCTGAAATGCCTCCCATCTCCAGTCATCTTTCAGTACTCTCCCCCTCCACCCCCCTCAACCCACTCCCTCAAGTATTGCATGAAACCTAAGTGGTCTTATAATAAAAACAAACAGCCAGATAAAATATGGTAAATACAGAAAGATCAGAGGAAACAAGCCACAGCTACTTCTCACCTAGCCAACTCCTCAGCTGATAGGAGAAGATCCTATCTCCATGAATCCTCAGACTGAATGCCTCTGAGTCCTCAGCTGAAGGGGGCAAAACTTCTGTCTCCTCCCATTTTATATTCCTTTCTCTGCCCAGCCATATCACTTCCTGCCTCAACCTTCCTAGTGCTCTGGTTAAAGGTGTGTGACTCCCAAGCACTGGGATTAAAGGTGTCAGCCATCACTGCCTGGCTCTGTTTCTCCTTTAGACTGGATTTAATCTCCTATAGTCCAGAATGGTCTCGAACTCACAGAGATCCATCTGCCTCTGTTTCCTGACTGCTAGGATTAAAGGTGTGTCCCAACACTGCCTGGCCTCTATGGCTAACTCTGTGATTGGCTCTGCCCTCTGGTCTTCAGAAAAGCTTTGTTTATTAGAACATATATAAAATATCATCACTCTCAAGTTTCTATCCTCACCTTCCCCCACACAGGAGAACTCTTTTGTTTCCCCTTCCCAGAGACATACATGTATCTTCTCTGGGGCCCTCCTTGTTACCTATCTTCTCTGGGGCTGTGGATTGTAGCATGCTTATCCTTTACTTGACAGCTAATATCCACTTATGAGTGAGTACTTACCATGTTTGTTTTTCTGGGTTGGGTTACCTCATTCTGAATGATTTTTTTTCTAGTTCCATCTACTTGCCTTCAAATTTCCTGATGTCATTGGGGTTTTACGTGGTTTTTGTATTAGAGTTATTGTTGCTTCATAAAAATAATTTGGCAATGTTCCTTCTGTTTTGTGGAATAACTTGAAAAATAGTTTTATCAATTCTTCTTTGAAAATCTGGTAGAATATAAATAGAATATATATGTGTAATATTATATATAAATAGACTATATATACATATATATATATATATATATATATATAGAGAGAGAGAGAGAGAGAGAGAGAGAGAGAGAGAGGAGAGAAAGAGATTAGACTCTAAGTATCAAAGCCCCTCTCAAGTGTTACCTTCTCTATGGAGCCTTTTGTAATATTTTCCAAGCAAGACGAATAATTAATGATTGGGCTGCTTTTTGATTTCACTATAGGAAATTTGCTTGTAGTTTTGATGACATCTATAAGGTTCTCATTGATATTTTAAAATGATATTCTAAATTTTTATATTTAGCTTCTGACTCATCATTATAATTGTTGGTTCTTTACCAGATAAAATTTCTTCCTTCCTTCCTTCCTTCCTTCCTTCCTTCCTTCCTTCCTTCCTTCCTTCCTTTCCTTTTGCTTTTCACTTTATGTTTTGTTTGTTTGTTTTTTTTGTTTTTCAAGAGTGTGTTTCTCCAGATGAGATCTCCACAAATAAACTGGGCATGGGGGCACAATACAGGGGAGGAGATGGGGGATGAGAACATGAAGGAATAGGATGGTTGAGCTGGGAAGTGGGAGAACAATGAAAGAAATATCTTGAGAAAAGGAGATATTATGGGGTAATGGAGAAATCTGGTGCTAGGGAAGTTCCCAGGAATCCACAAGGATGACCCCAGATTAGACTACTAGCAATAGCAGAGAGGGTGCCTGAACTAGCCCACTCAGGTAATCAGATTGGTGAAAACTTTAACAGTTATCATAGAGACTTCATCCAGTAACTGATGGAAACAGATGCAGAGATCCACAACCAAGCACCAGGCTGAGCTCTGGGAATTCAGTCAAAGAGAGGGATGATGGATTATATGAGCAAGGAAAGTCAAGATCATGATGGGGAAATATACAGAGACAACTGAACCAAGCTTGTGGGAACTCATGAACTTTATACTGACAACTGTGGAACCTGCATGGGCCCGGACTAGGTCCTATGCATACTAGAGACAGTTGTGTAGCATAGTCTGTTTGAGGGTCCCCTGGCAGTGAGATCAGAATCTATCCCTGGGGCATGAGCTGGCTCTTTGGAGTCCATTGCCTATGGTGGGATGCCTTGCTCACCCTTGATGCAGGGAGGAGGGGCTTGGTCCTGCCTCAACTGAATATGCCAGGTTTTGCTGACTCCCTATGGGAGGGCTTACCTTTTGGGGGAGGGGACAGAGGGATGGGGGAGCAGGAGGAGGGATGAGAGAGGGATCTGTGGTCAGTATGTAAAAATGAATAAATTTTTTTAAATAAAAAAAAAAGACTGGGTTTCTCTGCAAAACACTGTTTGCCCTAGATCCGCTCTACAGGCCAGACTGGCCTTGAACACACAGACATCCACCTGACTCTGTCTACTGAGTGCTGGAATTAAAGGCATGAGCCACCACTGCCTGGCTAAATTTCTTATAGTATAAGGAGATTTTAAATGATTAAGACAATGCTCTGTATATATGGTGAACAACATCTATTAAGGCAAACTGTAACACTGGAAAATTTGCCTTGATAATCTTTGTATACAAGGTGAATTAATATGTCAGAAGTACTTATAATGACTGTATTTCAGGGAAATAGTGAAGTTTTTGTTGAAGAAATCCAAACAGAGAACTCATGACTAGCCTACGATCTAAGACATTTTCTTGTGTGTGTTTATTATTATCTTGTTTCTTCGAATTGGCTATAAAAATCTCTACTTTATGAACTTTAAAATTCTTCTTTTATATAGCTAGTAATCATGCATCTTCCAGTTTCACTTAAAAGTTAAAAATAAAATGCTTTGATAAATTCTCAAAGAAACAAAAATATTGAACACTACTACGAAGGCAAGCATCAAATTTTTTTTTTTTTTTGGGCTTGAGAACTGGAGAAACAGAGCTGTGGGTGAAAGAAAACTTAACAAATCGTGCAGAGAGCAGAAAAGTGCACCTCATCCCCCATGGCCTTTACCAAACAGCCGGCATAAATCTTCAAAAGCCCTTTCTGCTTCCCCAAGGAAAGTTAAAAATGCTTCCTTATACTATAAAGTAGACGCTAAGCACTGAGGCTGCCACGGAAAACACTGGGTAATAAATAACTGACAACTCTGGGAGACGGGATCCCTTCCATTAAATTTTATGTTTTATCCTCCTTTCAAGCAAAAATAAAGTGACAGATTATATTTTCCTAGCAATCTTTTATTAGCAACCTTTCTCAAAAAATTATATCCCAACATGAAAGTTAAATAAATATTTTAAAATGTATGAAGCTACAAATTTATTTCTATACATATTAGGATCTAGAAAAGTATGTGAATTTTAAAAACATGCCTAAACTGAAGCAATGGAACATCCCTAATTTTTAACCATGGTACTTGTTATTCTTCTCTTGATGAATTCAGAATTTCCTTTTAATTATAATAGGAAATTTGCTAGCTTAAAGATGAAATTTTATAAGCATATAATTTAAGATTTAATTGTACAATATTACTTTTGTCAATTAAAATATCAATTTCTCTTACTTTAGATGTACATATATAACACTCTTCAAAGCAGATGCTATATATTTGAGATACTATCCACCTAGGTTTACTAACTGGTAGGATCACAGGACACTATTTAAATGATCTGAAAGTTATTTTTTTTTTATCTGAAGAAGACCTATACATTTTAAAATTAATCATTCCTTTAAATGAGTGTTCTAACCTTGTATTAACTTAATATATCTTGTCTGGTCAATGAAGAGAAAAGTGAGAGTAACAGATAATCCGTTGTCTATATTTCTGTCTAAATCTGAAAAATTTAAACAAAAGCTGAAACAGGCTGACCTTTGCTTCCTGATGTCATCAGCTGATGTTACTGAACTTAACACCCCATTCACTGCTACAGAATAGGGCAAGTTTGCACATCCTCTACTGATTGTCACAGCACAGTATTATTACCACAAAGCACAATCGTCTTGCGCTTCTTCTAACACACCTCTAAAAACTACAAGAGTAAGTTATATGAGTGTAGTTCAACCAACTGTGAGCTGCCAAGTGTTCCACTTTACCCAGCAGGCAAACTGTCCTTCCCATCAGAATTTTACAGAGGGAAAGACAGAGTCACTGGGAAAAATTCTGAGAGCAGACACGACTAACAAGAAAGCTTTCTATGCTTTTGTTAATGTAATAGTGGATTCCCCCCGCCCCATTCCAGCTGAACGAGGATCTATCACTATGTTTGTTTATTTTTTTCCCATTTTAATTTTTTTAAAAAAAATTTTCCCTACACTGAAAATTGAGGAGGAGATAAGTGCAATATGAAATAAGAGTTATTTTATATTTCTGCTTGTGATTGGAGTACAATTTCATCTTCAGGAACAGCTTTCTGGCACTTTCACAGGGACTAAATTTCCTCTGGAAAAACAAAAGTTGAAAACCACTCATAGCCTTATACAACTACATGGGAAAAGCTTAGTGTGCTATAAACTTTCAGAATTGGTCCAGGCTAGTTCAAAAGACTTCCATAAATCTCCCTTAACTTAGTACAAGTTACTTCTCCAAATGGTTCACACATCTGTAGTTCCTATTTAAAGCTTTTGTTTTCCTTGTCAGATGAATTTTCATTGTGCTGCCAAGGAAAACATAAACCTTTTATTTCTTGCCATTTGGAAGAGAAGTGACATCTAATGACCAGGTTGGTTGAGGGTAATTATTCTTAAGGGATCACACTTCCAGCTCTCCCCTAGAGAAAGCTATACTTGGAGGAAATATTAAACTTTGTGTACTATAAATTAGGAAAAAACTTTGAAAGATTAGCAGGAATCTGAACTTTAATCAACAGAAAACTCTCATTCAACACAGGAAACATACGAATATCTAACAAAATGACTATGTCACTCCAGTGAAACCATTCTTCTCATCCTTCTTATGATAGTCATGTTGAAGATTATGCAATTTGCAGGAATTATTGTCTCTTTAAATCGTATTGATCTTAGGTTTCATTTTCAATTATGCATACAGCAGAAAGAATGGCTAAAGACAATTGACCAGTTTATGGTAACAATGGCAGATCGAGCCCAGGACCCAAAATTAGGTTGCCATAGATTAAAAGGGATAAAAGGCAGGGCTTTAATAATAGCAAATTGCTATTGCCAGGTGAAGTATTAATGACCTAAATTTTTAGGTGGGCCGAGAAGCTCCAGATAGGAAGGTGAGTTGACTGATAATACTTGTAGACTGGTGAGTTGACTGATAATACTTGTAGGCTGTTGGGATCCAGGAAGCTTCTGCTAGTAAGATCAACATAACAACGCCAGCTAGTCCCTAGGACTTTTTGACTACAGGAGAACTGACCTGCAGATAGAATCATCCTCCCCCAAAGTTCACCTTTTCTAGCCTATTAGACCTCCAATCCCCCTGTGCCACATGTGCACAGTCTCTACTTGCATGGATATACTGTGGTTCTTCAGTTGTTCTGATTAAAGGAACAATTCTGGTTTTGGAGAAGTGGGTCTGTTTCTTTTATTTTAGGTCACCTTCATTAATCCTGAGGAAAAGACTGGATTTTTTCAGCTTCCTGAGCCTTCTCTCTCTTTTGCAGATGGTCTTTTTCTCTGTGTGTTTGCTGCCCATTTGTGTTTCCTCGTTCCCAATAACCACCTTTTTTCAACTGCTGATTCTGTCTGCTGCTCTCTGCTTCTGTCTGCAATGCATGAGACCTCTCCGCTGCTCCCTGTAGTGCTCCTGTTTTCCTGCCTTTTCATTCTTTAACTTGCAAAGAGAATGAACCTTATCAAAACACCTAGACTGTACTTACACAAGGTGTCTCTAGAAGACTTACACCTCCTATCACCAAAGCCAAAACAACTCCAGAATAATAATGACTGAAAAGACCACCTTCAAGAATAATGATAAAATAATCTTCAGTGTCAGTTGGACTAGACTTGGATTCATGTAAGTAATTCTTCACTGTTTCATTGAGAGAGTTTCTAAAGAGGTTTAAGTGAGGAGGGATGACACCTTCTGAATGGAGGTGGCATCATTCGATCGGCTGTGATTCCGTGATTAATAAGAAAGGTAGAAGTAGTCTGAGAATTGGCATCATTGTATTCTGCTTCTTAATTGTGAATACAGTGTGAGTAGCTGTCTCACATCCCTGTCCATGATGAGAACCACTGTTGCCACCAAACATTACTCACTATGACTGATTGTTTCCTAAAATTGAGTAAAACAAATTCTTATGTCCATAAATTGCTTTTGTCATACATTAAGAAAAATAATCAATACAGAAAATTGATACTTAGAAGTGTGGCCCTTGTTCTGGTTTTTGAAACATGTGTTTGAAAAGATTTTGGAACTATATTGTGGATGGAATTTGGGAGAGTTTATAGCTGTGGCACACAAAGTCACTAACATGCTATAAGCAGAGTTCAGTAGACTATTCTGTTGAGAGAGAGGTTGATCAGAATTCTGAGAGAAAATGCACAGTGAAGTTCTGGTCTGTGAGACTTCAGAAAGCATAGGATACTCTTGAAAATCTGTCTACAATGCATTCATGTCATCTTCTGGCAAAATTTCTAAGTGCTTTCTGCCTGTGTACTAGAAACTTGAGTGTGGCCTAATTGAAAAGGCAATGGATTAAGTAGTATGGGTAAAGAAACTTCAAAACAGCATAATAGCCAGGTAGTATCATAGTTGCTCTTCACTGCACCAATGAGATCTACTCTGACAGACAACAGAAAGATATAAAAAGAGAAAAGGTGTGTAAATATATTTTAAATTAGAGATAGGCTAAATGCATAGAAAGCAAACTTAATTGATAAACGTTACAGAGAAACCTCAGCTCCCGAGCCTGGATGATAACAAGGGTTAGTGGAGAGCAAGTCCCTATCCATCAAAGGCTTTACCTTATAACTATGAAAAATGCCTTTCATTTGAAAGAAGAGAGCTTAAACTAAAAAGTCAAATGAGGGGTTTACTGCTCCAAAGGAGTATCTGGAGAATGTTTCAAGATACCCAGAGGCTGTTTCAGGGGTGTGGTAAAAAGCTGTATTTTGAGCTTGCAGCAGAAGCTGTTAATGTACTATCTGTGCTCTAGCTTTACAGACACACAAAGTACAAGAATCATTAGGGTTAGGGAGGATATCAACAAGGACCCAGAAAGCTACCTAAGCAGACAATGAGTGGCAAGGTCAGGTTCCCTGTAAGTAGACCCTGACAAGCCACTGTATGAGGTTGTGAATGTGAAACCTAAGTTACTCCAGGTTATAGAGATACTAGTGTAAGTACAGTCTAGGTGTTTTGATAAGGTTCATTCTCTTTGCAAGTTAAAGAATGAAAAGGCAGAAAAACAGGAGCACTACAGGGAGCAGCGGAGAGGTCTCATACATTGCAGACAGAAGCAGACAGCAGCAGACAGAATCAGCAGTTGGAAAAAGGTGTTTATTGGGAACAAGGAAACACACATGGGCAGCAAACACACAGAGAAAAAGACCATCTATCTACAAAAGAGAGAGGAGGCTCAGGAAGCTGAAAAAACCCAGTCTTTTCCTCAGGGCTGGTCATTTTACAGTTTCTGAAGAGTCTTCCTCCATGATTTAGGTTTGGTCAGTTTGAAGAAAGATAGGATGAAGACATCCTAACGTTTCATCACCTTTATTACCTAGCCACGATTCCTCTACCCATATGTCTGCCTACCAGGGAATATGTCTAACTCCTAGTCTTCACCAGGACTGTGGGATATCTCTCAAGCAAAGCTGAAAGTACAACATGAGTCAGCTCAAGAGGGGCTGCATGTGCTGCAGGTAGCGTGACTAGAGAGGAGGGTCAATTCCAGCTCATTGGAGCATACATAATGTCATCATGCACACTGTTACCAGATACAAAGTTGCAGGATTTGTTGTTTGGCATGTTCTGTTCCACTCTTGCATTTGTCCAGTCTTTCCTAGCTAAGTCCCATATATCAGTTTGGAATGGGAAACTTTACTCTGTGGCATTATATTATAGAAATGTGTAATTCTTTTTAATTTTTTAGGAGTTCACAGTTAGGAGATTGCCTATGTGCTAGCTTTCTACTTAGGGGTTTGAGACTATTTTGGAACTATTGAAATTTGGGGATTTTATGGATGTTGTAAATGCATCTGCCTTGTGAGATGTCCAGAAGTCACTGAGGAACAAGGGTAGAGCTTGATTGGCCCTCAACAATTGGGAAAGATGCCCTGATGCAGTTTAAAAGTGATGTGTTTGGGCCGGGTGGTGGTGGCGCACACCTTTAATCCCAGCACTCGGGAGGCAGAGCCAGGCGGATCTCTGTGAGTTCAAAGCCAGCCTGGGCTACCAAGTAAGTTCCAGGAAAAGGCGCAAAGCTACACAGGGAAACCCTGTCTCGGAAACCCACCCCCCCAAAAAAAAGTGATGTGTTTGGGTGTCAAGTTGACAAAAGGTGTTGTGATGGTTAACTATTTGTTCTTTGACTGGGTTTGGAGTCTCCATGGAAATACACTTGTGGGTGGGTGAGTCAAAGACAGATTAAATAAAGGAGGAAAAAAATGAGCTGAGTACCAGCATCTACCTCTCTTTGTCCTTAACGTGTCCTTAATGAACAGCTCTTTCTCATGCTGTTGCCGTTCTCTCTCCCATGCCTCCCTGCCACGATGGACTGTACTCTGATACTGTACAAACCCTTCTTTACTTAAGTTGTTTCATAAGCTGTTTTATCACAGAAGCGAATAAAGAATGTGGACATTTTCAGGAATTTTAAGAAACATTTAATCTAGCATATAAATCATTAAGAGGCATATATTTTTCATTTATTTTTGCATGAAAATTTTTTATACTATACATACCATTAATATTTAAGCACAAGACAAGTTCAAGGCTTAGATTTTTATTTCAGAAATTTTTAGTCTGTATTGGAATTTTGAAGGTTACAGTTTATATGCATTCTGGAAACAACAATAAAGAAGTATAATTGTCTCTTTCCCTCCCAAGTCGGTGTGAAGCAGCACATCACAGCATCATTGACTGTGGGACCAGCTGGTGTTTTTGTACTCTCTTCACTGCTCACATGCTGAAAATATGTCTTCAACGTTACATATGTGATAGCTTTTACTCTGTTTCAAAATTTTAGAACTGTAAGTGTGACTAATGTTTTGACCCCCCTCCAAAAATACATATCACTTCTTATAAACTTAGTAACTCAAAAGGAATAAATATTTGCTTACATATGCCATAGGAATTCTATAAAGCATACACTTAAACACAATTTAATAAAGGAGATTTTGTGTGTGTGTGTGTGTGTGTGTGTGTGTGTGTGTGTGTGTGTGTGTGTATGGGCCTTTTTCCTAATGAGTGAAAGGATTCAGAGGTGGGTTCAACAGAGCACAGATGGATTGTTGGGGTTAGGGAGTTTATTAGAAGAGCTATTAAAAGATATGGAGATAAGGAATTTATTAGAGGAGTGGACAGAGGACAGATGGATAACCACTGATAGGGGCACTGAGGAGAGTTCAGACCCCAGTTCTAGAGACAGACAGAATGGAGACAGTGAGAAGTGGAAGTGAAGAGAGGAAATCAGGACCCAAGTGGCACAGTAGGGACTCTTCTTATAACTTGCTGAGGATAGGAGATGTTTCACAGCACAAGCTGCATTCAGACTCTCTGATGGCCAGGTAGGAGGAAGAAATGGGTGGTAGGAGGAAGAAATGGGTTTTAGGAGGAAGGAATGGGTAGTATGAGGAAGGAATGGGTGGTAGGAAGAAGGAATAGGTGGTAGAAGGAAGGAGAGAATGAATGGTGGGGAGCAGATTATGTGACCCACAGTACCTACTTTGATACAAACACACTGTACTGGATGAGAAACCCTGGCAACCAGTCCGTTAGCTAGAAATTAACAGACATTGTCTCAGTTGGGTCCATCTTGGTATCAGTGAGAGACAATGACTGCTGCAAGTATTGTGGCTTGAGTACCAGCTAGATTTCAACACTTCATTCATTAATTCACCTAAAATAATTCAATTTTTTTTTTTTTTTTGGTTTTCTGAGACAGGGTTTCTCTGTGTAGCTTTGCGCCTTTCCTGGGACTCACTTGGTAGCCCAGGCTGGCCTCGAAGTCACAGAGATCCGCCTGGCTCTGCCTCCCGAGTGCTGAGATTAAAGGCGTGCGCCACCACCGCCCAGCATTCAATTTTTTGTTACTTTCAAGTATAATTTCCACATCATTTAGGTGGCTTGTAGTTTAAGTTGATTATTCAAAGGAATTATTATTTTTCTTTCAATTATCTGTGTTGTTGTAGTTATCTGTTACAGAATGTATTTTAACATTGTTGAGTTTAGAATTGACAAATATATAGTTGAAATGAAGATGTTTTGTTAAATTATAAATAATCTTGCTTCTGATAATGAATGGAAAACCTTAATTTTCCTTCCCAAAGCATAACATCCTAAATGCAGCTTTGAAGGCAATCAATGTCATTCAGTGAAAATCAAGATCAATGAAATACAAAGCAATCTCACTCAGGATGAGAACAGGTGAGGACCTTTGGTGTCTCTTAAATGATTTCATATGTCTAATTTTAGCAACCTTTCAGTTCATGTTTCCTCCCTGATAACATTGTTCTCTAACCAATACCGAGGTTGACTTTTTTCTTCATTTTCCCCCAGTGAAAATAAAATCTCAGTTGTGTTCACACAATATAAGCCTTGATACACTATTTATGACCATTTGATGGGCAGTCATGATAATTATTATTCTAAGTTGACTCATTGCAGTGTTTTTATGATTAAAATTTGGTGGCTGATTCTTTTATGAATCTTTCTGTGTTGTCTGTTGTGCTGGATAGAGCCATAGCTGAGAAAAGAAATTCAGTGAAACTTAGTAGACATCAGTATATTTTTAAATCAGCTTGCCAGAAGGGTGAAGGACTATAAATTCCCCTTGCTTGCAATTTGGGCTTTAAAGTGTAATCCTATCATGAAAAGCCTTTGGGACCTTATCAAAAGAAGAGATCAATTGTACACTGGTAGATTATTTAAAGGTTATTTTGTCACAGGTAATTTTGAATGGGAATCAACACTATATTTACTCAGGTCCTTTTTAAATGACACAGAAATATCTGTATGATTTTTTGTACATTATTATTTTTCCCAAACTTAACGCTTTCATTTCTTTTTTTATTAAGAATTTTTTCATTCATTTTACACACCAGTCAAAGATTCCCTCTTCCCTCTTCCCACCCCCCTAGTCTTTTTCCCAACCCATCCCCCGCACTCCCTCCCACAAGAAGGCAAGGCCTCTCATGGGGAGGCACATCTAATAGAGGCAAGTCCAAGCCCTTGCCCTTGCCTCAAGGCTGCAGGAGGTGTCCCATCATAGGTAGTGGGCTCCAAAAAGCCCCCTCATGTACCAGTGATTGATTCTGATTCTACCACCAGGGGCCCACCAAGCAGATCAAGCTGCACAATTGTCTCACCTTGCAGAGAGCCTAGTCCAGTCCCATGCAGGCTCCACAGACATTGATCAAACTAGTTACCACTAGTTTAGTTTGGTCATCTCTGCAGGTTTCGCCATCATGATCCTGATGAACTTGCTCATAGAATCCCTCCCTCTCCCTCTCCTACTGGACTCCTGGAGAAGCTTCTGTAAGGCAAAGGGCATGGTAAATAAGACAAAATGACAGCCTACAGAATGGCAAAAGATCTTCACCAATCCCACATCTGACAGAGGGATGATCTCCAAAATATATAAAGAACTCAAGAAACTAGACATCAAAATAATGAATAATCCAATTAATAAAATGGGCTAAAGAGCTAAACAGAAAATTCTCAAAGGAAGAATTTCAAATGGCTGAAAGACATTTAAGAAATTGCTCAGCATCCTTAATAATCAAGGAGATGCCAATCAAAATGACTCTGAGACACCATCTTACACCTATCAGAATGGCTAAGATCAAAAGCAGTGCAGACAGCATATGTTGGTGAGGATGTGGAGCAAGGGGAACACTCCTTCACTGTTTGGTGGGAATGCAAACTTGTACAGCCACTTTGGAAATCAGTGTGGCAGTTTCTCAAAAAATTGAGAATCAATCTTCCTCAAGATCCAGCTATATCACTCTTGAGCATATACCCAAGGAATGCTCAATCATACCATAGAGACACATGCTCAACTATGTTCATAGCAGTATTATTCATAATAGCCAGAACCTGGAAACAACCTAGATGCCCCTCAACTGAAGAATGGATTAAGAAAATGTGGTACATATACACAATGGAGTACTACTCAACAGAGAAAAAAAATGACATCATGAAATTTGCAGATAAATAGATGGAACTAGAAAATATCATCCTGAGTGAGGTAACCCAGACTCAGAAGGACAAACTTGGTACATACCCACTCATAAGTGGATACTAGGAGTAAAGCAAAGGATAACCAGACAACAACTCACAGTTCCAGAGAGGCTAGCTAATAAGGAAGATCCAAAGAGGGATGCATGGACTGCCCTGGGAAGGGGAAATAGATGAGATCTCCATGAGTGAACTGAGGGTGAGGGGTGGGCAATGGAGGGTAGGGGACGGGGATGAGAACATAAGGGAATGAGATAGTCGAGCTAGAACAGGGATGGAGTAGGAAAGCAATGAGAGAGATATGATGGAGGAAGATATCATGGGGATAGAGAGAAACCCAGTGCTAGGAAGTTCCCAGGAATCCCCAAGAATGACCCCAGCTTGGACTACTAGAAATAGTGGAGAGGGTGCCTGAACTGAACGGGCTTGCCCCAGAGATTAGTTCGGTGAATACCCTAACTTTCATCACAGAACTTTTCTCCAATGACTGATGAAGGCAGATGCAAAGATACACACAGTCTTTCATTTCTTAATATCTTCATTATATAATTAGGATATAAAAATACATGTAAACATACCAAGAATTAATTTATGTTCACAACTGATACAGAATGTGGCTGATTTTTAAAAACAGAGAAAAGGTTGTGGGGACCACTTACAAAAAGGGATTACTTTCTAGTAAGCAATAGTTAAGAAAAGTCTGTTTAAAATGTAGGTAGTACATTTGGCATAAATTTTAGGCTGGCCCAAAGTAAGAAGCAGAGCATCTCCATTCAACACTATGGCCCCACATAAGCATTGGTACTTTTCTTATTGCTGTGGCCAAATGTCTAACAAAAGCAACTTAGAGGAAGGTTTTACTTTGATTCATGGTTGAGGATAGACAGTTCATCATGGCAAGGAGGCACAGTAGGAGGCAGTATGGGGGCCGAGGGCAGAAATGAGGGGTCTCTTTAAATCTTGAAGTCTCAGAGGCAGTGGATATAAAGAAAGTGCAGTGTTAGCTTAGCTGGCTCTCTTCTTTGTCTTCTTTTATTTGCTTCAGGATCCCAACTGATGGGAATCATGCCACTATGATGCAAGACAAACCTTTTTGCCCTTATTTAATTTCATCCCTGGAAATGCCCTCACAGACACACCTTAAGGTATGACTTTTTAGAAGCCTATGTGCTTCCTATTAAGTCAAGTTGAGAACCAGAGTTATTTATTAGGTACACAAACAAGTTAGATGTGATTGAAAAAATGGTATCACAGCTTAGTAGTCGGGGCAAACTCAAATTAATTTTTTATCAGTCACACATGACATTTTGAGACAAAGAACTGTTACTGTGGAACACAGTTTTATTTTCTTAGTTTGTTAAAGTTTTTTGTTCAATAAAATGGCTTTCTTCAAGCATTCTTTTTCTTGTCATATATTGGAGTAAGATTTTCACCACCATGATAAAACACCTAATATAACCAACTTAAAGGGAAAAGGTTTTCTTTTGTGGGTGATTTCAGAGATTTCAGTCTTTGTCACTAAGATTTATTGCTTCACAGCCTGGAAAAACAAAACAACAAAACTACCCAATCTCATGGTGGAATAGAAAAAGGAAAAATCCTGTTGCAAAGTCCCCTTTAAGGAGACAAGTCTAATAACCTTATGTCCATCTACTATGTGTCTAATAACCACTTGTACACCTACTATGCATCTAATAACCTTATGTCCATCTACTATGCCCTACTATTGAAGACTTACAACCACCCAACTGGTTATGTACTTTCATGTGCATCATTTACAGAAAGAATATCATCATTGCCTTGCTTCCTACTTTGACTCAGATGTTGATTGTAAGGAAGGAGACACTATTTTGAAGGCAAGAGTATGATGAAGCATTACTTTAGAAAATAGCCATTTTGGAGTTAAATGAAGATTTCCAGGTTGTTATGTTTTTATATGAGTTGATAATTAGAGTTCATAACTCTCATGAATGAGTGTTTTATAAATTTTTGACATTTGTTTTTTGTACAGGATTAGGTATGTGTACCACAGAATAAGTATGAAGGTCAAAAGACAGGTTTATGATCCATTTTTCTCTTTTCACCATATGTGTTCTAGGGCTCAATTCTAGTTCTCATGCTTAACACTTGTGAGACATATGAGATCATCATATGCAAATTAAGTCAACAATTCTATAAAGTATCTATGCATTTATCATTTCTGATTGTCTTTCAGTCAGTGCTGATTTTATTTGGTGAAATATAGAGTATGTATTAAAGCACATTTTGCTGTGAAAAAACACCATGACCAAAATCAACTTTATTAGGAAAGGACTTATCTCACTTTACAGCTTTTAGTCTATCACTAGGGAAGTCAGGGCAGGAACTCCGGGCAGGAAGCTGGGAGCAGAAACTGAAGAGAAGCCAAAGAGAAGTGCTGTTTACTGGCTTGTTCTCAATGGCTCAATCATCCTGCTTTCTTATAACACCCAGGACCACCTGCCCAGGTATTGTACTGCTTACAGTATGGTGTGACCTCACACAATAGTATTCTTTAAACTTGGGAAATTATACTGCAATTCCTTTACTATCATTTTCTGGTAAAATGTAAAGGGTTATGATAAAAATTCACCCATGCTATCATGGTTCTTGGGGACATAAATTACTATTTGCCTAAGGTACATGGGATTATCCCAGCTTTTAGGCTGCCAGGTTTAGCTTACCATAAGTTTTATTTATCAGGACATGGTTCAATTTAATTGACTGAGTGATGGCTAACTGCCAAAAGAACCCCTGAAAAGTTTTGAAACATACCTTCTATAATGATGTACCTGATCAACATTTAATGAAAGGTCCACAATAGATGAAGCTCCATCCTTGTCAGAATGTCACTGTATAGAAACCTTGGTGGGGAACCACTCAATATAAAAGCCACCTGTTGCTGGGTTCACTAATGTGTTATAAGCTACACATATGTTAAAGGCTATCATTAAGGACATTATTAATAATTGACTTGTAGGTCACAACAGAAGCAAATATTAATTTATCAGAGTCTTAAAAGCTTTTTCACTGTGGTGATTTTCATCCTCCATAAGGTGGTTTTTCCCAATTGCAAGAATGTCAGCTTAATGGCATCCACTTCAAAGCAATTTTAGAACATATCCATATGTGCGATAAACCCATTATTAGTTTCTTATTACAATCTCTCTGAAAATTGCTTATCAATAGGGAAAAAGGGGAAATGCACCAATATATTTAAGATTATTGTAGCTGCTAGTTTTGCGGGGGGCGATTAGGTTTTGTTTTGTTTTGTTTTCCTGATTAGACATTATTAAAAAGTCTTTGTTCAAAACTTTAAAAAATTTAAGATATATTAAAGATATTTATGAAATCAACCTTTCTACTATTTCCAGTTTCTTTACTATATATTTGCCTTTGTGTGTGTACATGTCTGTGTGTGGAGGAGAATACAGGAAACTTCTGAAGATTTTAGACACAAAAAGATAGAAAACTAATCCCAATACGATTATACATTTAGCTAATTTCAAACTAATATTGTATAGTATTTCAGAAACATTTATTACTTCCTTCATTTAACCATATAGGCATCATCAATTCAATGTTTCTGTGTTGTCATAAAGAGTCTAAATGCTAATGTTAATATGACGGTCTGTGTAATAGGACATGTAGGCAAAGAAATCAAAGGTGATATGTATTATGATAAATGCAGTAAGATACCCATACAGAATTATACTTATATAAGTAATATACACACACACATACATATATATGTATATATATATATATATACATATATATGTATGTATTTGGACATTTAGTATATAAAAATTCAGAAAAGTAATACTAATTTTTCCATGCTATCTGGAACATAAAAATTAAAAATTTTAAAGTAGAGTTTATCTTTAAAGTTCTATAAGAAGAATATAATTTGTAAGTGTTACTGGGACATAATACATAATTACTGGTAGATTGTTGTTTAAGTAAAAATGCTAAATTATTAACTTGCAGACCATCACACAGCTTGAGAAGCTGTTATTGCATTCCAACAGGATATTTATTGATTTAGTTTTCAATATAGATATTTTTTCATGGTAAATGTGGCTGCTGTGAAGAGCCTTACTCTAAGCTTTCTAGTTAGGGTAGGACTTTACAGACATTCCTATGCACATCTAGTCTTCTATGATTTTCATTACAGAACTGTGTTCTAAAAGAGTTTTAAAATTAAGATCAGTGTTAAAGGATTAGTTTTTGCCAACCTTACAACAGTCAGCTAAGTCTTTATTATTTAAATTGAGTCATCCAATACAGTATTTATCACATCAGGAATCATTTACGGTTATTACTTATAACTTTTCATTAATTATTAATAGTAAAATACTCATAAATATTCTAGAATTATTACTGAATAATTATTAAGGAAATTTTAGTAGATAATATGTAAATTTTCTACCATCAAAAGTCATATTATCTGACATTTGAATGAAGTGTTAGAAGACATCAATTAAATATTCATCTACATAAAATTTAAAGACCACAAATGAGAAAAAGGTATAAAGTAGTCTTTCTGACACTGAATTTGCTTATCTATTGTTACATCAGCTTTCCTGCAAATGACATGATTTTGTTCATTTTATGGTTGACAAAAGTTTAATTATACATAAGAACCATATTCTCTCATCTATTCTTCCATTTGTGGACATCTAAATTGGTTTCATAACCTGGCTATTGTGGGTAGTTTTGCAATATACACTGATGTGTAAACTCTGAGATATGTTGACTTGGAGTGCTCTGGGAAAATTCCCAGGGAAAGTATAGCTTGTTCATATGATATTTCTTTTTAACATTTTAAAAAATGTTTTTGTTCATATATTTTATTGAAAAATTCAGACAATATTTTCTTATCATTAGTATTTTTATTTTTAGTTTTTGTAGATCCATCCTTCATACTGACTTACATAGTGACTTTTCAGATTTCCAACAACAGTATATGAAGGTCTACAGCCACACCAGCATCCAGTATTGTCTTTCTTAATAATTGCCAGTTTGACTTAGGTAAGACAGAATCTCAATGTAGTCTTAATTTGCATTTCTCTGGCACTGGATATTCTTTTATGTTTACTGGCTATTTGTATTTCATCTTTTGTGAATTGGCTATTCGTTTTATTAGCTCACTTGTTAACTGGGTTGCTCAGTTTCTTATTCCTTTGTGAAGTGGTTTCGTACATTTGAACTATTAATCAAGTCTAGATGCACATTAAGATGTATTGCTAGCCACATTTTTATTCCCACTGAAGGCTGCTCCTTTGCTTTACTGTTATGAGATTCCATTATCTATTGCTGATATTATTTCCAGACTGAGTGATTTTATTTGAAAGTCCTTATCAGTGTCCATATCTTGTGTATTTTCCCTGTTGTTTTCTCTAACCATTTCAGGTCTTATGTAACTAAATGTCTTTGAACCTGAATTGATTCTTACAAGGTGAGAGATAGGTAACTAGGATCATTTTCTGCATGTGAATGCCTAGTTTCCCCAGAACTACTTGTTCAACAGGCTGTGTATTCACTAAGGTAACTTTTAGTATCTTTGCCAAAATATGGGTGTCTGTGGCTGTGTGGGTTTATATCTGGTTCCCTTATTCTTCTCCACTGATCAAAGGATTGGAGTTTTGCCTGCACTGTGAATCCTTAGTATACATACATAACTTGAAATTGACATGGTGACACTTTCAGCATTGTATTTTTATATTCCTGGTTCCTTTAGCTTTGTGGATTATTTTGCATTTACAAATAAATTAAGGTTTTTCACCATTTCTGCAAAGAATGGCATTGGAATTTTGATGGGGATTGTACTTATTCTGTAGATTGCTTTTATTATAATAGCTATTTTTGAACATTGTCTTCCCAATCCATAATCATAGGAGATCTTTCCATACTTTTCTTCCTTTGTCAACTTCATTCTTCAGTGTTTTAAAATTCTCCATATAGAGGTCTTTCATTTAATGGTTAGGCCTATTCCAGGTTGTGGGGCTTTTTGTTGTTCTTCTTCTTTTGTTTGTTTGTTTGTTTGTTTTTGGCATTGTGAATGGCACTGTTTCTTGACTTCTTATTCAGCATGTATGTTATTTGAATATAATAAGGCTACCAACTTTTGTAATTTATTCTTGTGCCCTTCCACTTTATGGAAAGCATTCACTCAATGTAAGAATTTTCTGATAGAGTCTCTTATTTACAGGATCATATCTGCAAATATGGATACTTTAACTTCTTTCTTTACTATTTGAATTTGTATCATTTTTCATTTCCTTCCTTGTCTTACTGCTCTAGCTAAGACTTCAAGCACTGTATTGAATATGTGTAAAGAAATTGCTCATACTTGTCTGGTTACTGCTCTTAGTGGGAAATGTTTTAAATTTTCTCCATTTAGTACAAAGTTGGCTATATATTAATATGCAGTTAATAGTATGCTAAGATACATTCCTTTTATTTCTATAGTATTCAAGCCCTTCATATGAATTTTTTTAAATTCCTTCCACATGAATATTATCTTGTGATTTTTGTCTCTTAGTTCATTTATGAAATGAGTTACATTCATTGATATAGATAAATTGATCTATCTCTACCTCTTAATAAAGGCCAAATTATGACTTTTTTTGCAGTATTTTAAACCAGCTTAATAATCTCTATTACTTGCAGTACTTGTTTGTTTTTTTACTCATTTGTGTGTGCACAAGCACATGCTGTAGCGCATGTTTGGAAATCAGAGGTCAACTTGCATTGATAATTTCATTTCACCATATCTTCCCCAGAGATAAAACTCAGGTCACAATGCTTGGCAGCAAGTCCATTTACCCACACAGCTATCTCAAAAGTCTGTTAATGATGCTTTTGATGTTTTGTTTTGTTTTCGTTTTTTTGTTTTGCAAGTATTTTACTGAGGTTTTTAAAAATCTCTTTTTATCAGGGAGACTGGCCTATAATGTTACATTTTTGTCATTTCTTGTTTCAGAGTAACACTTGGCTTCTTAGAAAGAGTTTGTGACATTCACTCCTTTCCTATTTAGTGGAACAGTTTGAGAAACATTAGCATTAACATTTAAAAAGCCTGACACAATTTGACAGTGACTGCATTTATAATGGAATTACTTTAAATTGATATTTTTTATTATGGCTTGTTTTCATTGATTTTTAAATCCTTTAAATTATTTATGTCAACTGTCAGAACTTTGACAGGTGTCTTTATGTTACTGTGCTAAAATAGTCTGATAAAAGCAACCTAAGGCAGAAAGGATACATTCTGTGTCATACTTTAGGGGTGCAATTCATCAGTGTGAAGAAGTCAAGGCAGCAGTAGCTTGAAGCAACTGGACACATCACATCTGCAATCATGGAGCAAAGAGTGGTGAATATTCTCAGTCCACTTTCTTCCATGTATGAACTCCAGACCTCCATCCCAAGTAATGGTGTCACTCATAGACTTGGCAATTTTCATTTTTCCAAAGGCATAAGGTGTGTCAATAACTTACTCATTTGAGTTCTCTATAAATTTTAATATAGGCACTTGTAGTAATATGTGTTCATCTGGACTACTTTCATTATATACTATGTGTTTGGTTGTGGTTATATTTCCATTCAATTCTAGGAACTTTTCTGTTTATTTGTTTGCTGAGTAATTTATCATTTAATAGAGTGTTGTTCAGTCTCCAAAATTTATATATGTTTTATACTTTTTATTCATTTTTATTCTCAACTTACTTCATAATGATCAGATGGAATACTGGAAATTATTTCTTTTTATATATAGTTGCAGAAACTTACTTTGTGTCCTATTATATGACATAGA
This sequence comes from Peromyscus eremicus, assembly GCF_949786415.1. Lineage (NCBI taxonomy): Eukaryota > Metazoa > Chordata > Mammalia > Rodentia > Cricetidae > Peromyscus > Peromyscus eremicus. The sequence goes on from NC_081417.1 coordinate 21,137,037, forward strand.
GAAATTTCCATAAGCTGCTTAGAACATTCTTTGCAATATCTGGATTTAATATTCTGTAGATAGGTGTAAGATCTTGCTGATCTATGATATTATGTAACTCAGATATTTCTCTTTTTGCTTGGGTGACCTGTTTATTAATGAGAGTGGTATTCTAAAGTCAGTCTTTTATATTGTATTGTAGCTGATTCGTAGTGGTGTTGATTTTGTGAAATGGGTATACTTGTTTTCTGTGTGTAGATGTTTAGAACTGAAATACTCTTTTAATGAATGGATTGTTCCATTAATCAGTGTGATGTGACATTCATTATTTCTTACAGCTTATTTTGATTTAAACTATATTTTGCCATATATTAGAATAACAAATTCACTTGCTTCCTAGATTTTGTAACTATGATTTAATACTGTAATTCATTTGTAGGTTTTATGATGCCCCTAAAATTGTTCTTTCTCTTAGGATTACTTTGGCTATTTATACTTTAATCACTCTAAATAAGCACAACACAGTAAATGTCTATGTTCACAGCTACAGTATTCACAACAAGTAGAAGACTGAGCCTCCTAGTTGTCCATCACCAGATAGATAAAGAAAATATGGCGTACATGCACAGTGGGATTTTATTCAGGCAGAAAGAAAAAATGAAATAGCATTTGTAAGAAAATAGATGGAGTCACAAATGATTAATTTAATCAAATTAAGGCAGTTCAAAAACAACGCATACTGCATGCTTTCCCTCATGGAATCTGGATTTAATTGTATAAGTGTGTGTGTGTGTGTGTGTGTGTGTGTGTGTGTGTGTGTGTGTGTGTTGTATGTGTGTCTGTAGGTCATGATTCTAGAAAGGGACTATGAAAGGGAAAAGATATTAAGGCGTGGAAGTGCAGTTGGAGTTTTTTTCTGGTCCTGCCTGGTCCACAGTCAGGACAAATCTCTCTCACCCGCCAGGCTCACAGCCACTTAGACCCAACCGAGTAAACACATAGAGACTTATATTGATTACAAACTGTATGGCCACGGCAGGTTTCTTGTTATCTAGTTCTTATATCTTAAATAAACCCATATCTATTAGTCTGTAAGTTGCCACGTGGCTCATGGCTTACCGGTACCTTACATCTCACTTGTCATGGCAGCAGCTGGTAGGTCTCTCTGCCTCAGCCTTCCACTTCCCAGAATTCTCCTCTCTCCTTGTCCTGCCTATACTTCCTGCCTGGCTACTGGCCAATCAGTGTTTTATTTATTAACCAATCAGAGCAACACATTTAACATAGAGAACATCCCACAGCATGGAAGAGAGGGAAAATCAAGACTAATTCATAAAAGTGACTTGGCATCAAGAGGCAGGACTATTTGGAGGAAAAAAAGAATCAACAAGCAAGGATAAAGAAGTTAAAGGAGGGTGGAGAGAGTGTGATGCAAACTGGAACAAAGTGCAACGTCCTGTATGTATGAAAATTTCATAATGCAACCTATTACTGTGTCTGCTGACCTAAACATTATTGAAATGTTAATTCTGTAAGCATCATGGAATATTAAGTATGATACTTGCTTGTTAAAATTATCTTAAGAAATAATTGTTACATTATTTATAAAAATGATATATGTTAAATACTCATTTTACAGGCCGGGCTGAATTTCTTATTTAAAAAGGAGGATTCTGATTATAATTATTTCTGATATTCAGTTTTTTCAACAAAAAACCAAACTTATAATATTTAACTACTGAGAGTAAAAATAAGAAAATTTTAGAGATGATCATAATTTCACTTCTATTGCAAAAAGTACAATTTAAAGTAATTAGAATTATGATTTATACTTTAAGAAACAAATAAAATCAGAAAAATGTGTATTTAATATAAATTAGTTCAACGTAAAATTATTTATTGTTTAGATTAATTTAGTCCAGGGGAGCAGGGAATATAAAAATAGAAAATTTATCTACCCATTAGTCATTTAACAATAAAACAAAATCGGGTTAAGTTGCATGTATTGCCTAAATTCCTCATGTCATACTTTTTCCATTGGTGAAAAAAAAACACAAGAAAGAAGTGTTCAAGTAACTATAAGATTTGAATAGACCACAATGTTTGTCATTTTGTTATTTATATTACCCAGAGATTATGCACACATGACAGGTACATTTGAGTGTGTTCTTACTTTCTTATACTGATTTATAAAATATGGCTTAAAATGAATTGTGCCTGTAGACATCCAGATTGAAACACATAAAGAGAAAAAAAAATAAAGATTTATTTAGAAATGTTAGTGCCAATACTTACAAAGAATTCTGTACAGTTTTAACCATATTGCTTTCATTACAATTAGGCATCATGGGTATAAACTTTTTACAATATGTACAAGTATAGAATGCAAGTCGTAATAAGTAATACAAGTGGTAATTTTCCTTTTAAAGAAAAGACTGGTGACTAGCTACTGAGCATTTACGCTGCCTTTTAGAGCCTCCGTATTAGGATGAGGTAGTGACCCATGGTGTGCCTTCCCCAAGTGCTCATACATCAAAGCTATCCAGTACAAAGTAGGACAAAAATGGTGATGTTTTTCTTCCTCAGTAGATTTCCAAACGATGTCAAGTGCATGCTTAATGCAATGTAGGAAGGAAGCTAAACCACCCTAAAGGAGTGTAATGTACATTAGTGCAGAATTTCACTCTGAGGTGTAATTTTAATTTAAGCTTAATGGCTCCACACAGTATTCTCTGTGCCTGCTGTGCATAATACTACTAGAAAAGAACATGTTCTTTGTATTGACTGCTTTGAATATTTCCTTGATCAGGAGAATTACATGGCTGCCAGATCTGCAGCAACAAAAGAGTTAGAGTTTCTGCATTCTTCCAAGAGGGGGTGACTAGGGTAGGTTAGTATTTATTCTCTACTTTATCTATTTTAGTCCTTGATAATGGGTAAATTTCTTCTCAGAGCTCGTATTTAACAGTAAAATAGGATCATATTTTTGTCTCCATAATGCAAGCAAACAAACAACTTAAAGAAACAAGTAAAATCATACAAATGATTTAAAGAGATATTGTACGATGTTATATATCAAACAAGCATCTTCAGTTAATAAACAGTGCCCACCAACAAAGCACCAGCAAGAAAAACTTATGTCTAGACATCACTTAGAAGAGAATCCCTGTGAGTTTCCATTCAAGCTGTTAAGCGGGATTATATTAGGAAATGATTTTTATCTTTTTAATATCAGTGTCTTCTTGATCTTTGGTATTTAGTGATCATTTTTAAATTATAACCTTGATATTTTTGTCACAAAGGTGATTTTGTTATAATTCAAGACAACAAAATTTTCTGAATGTACATATAAGTATTTAGCAAGTTATTTGGTTCCCAAGTGGTAACAAAAAACATAAATTTGTTTGTCCAATAATTTCTGTACTCTGATCAATTAGATGATGGTAAAGAAAGTTACCAAGATTAGGAATTAAGTTGAAGATTCACTTCAGAGTTTCTTACATTCCCTGAGCTTATGAAGTTTGAGTAACCTGCTATTTTCTAAAGAATGACCTTGTGGATTTCATGTGTATGTTTATGAAAGGATACCTAGAAGTATGTTGCTTGAAAATGAGTAGGAAGCACTTTGTGAGAGTTATAGGAACCTAATATTGGGAGAGCAACTACTTCTTGTGAAATTCTGTCAGGACAATAATAGAAAATTAATAAAATAGCCACATGCACCTTGTTGATCTTAATGTATCATCTAGTTCTTACAAAGAAGCTTGAAATTAATATTCGTTTTAATGACAATCTGTAGCTTTACATATGTTTAGGGTAAATGACAGATGTTGTTTGCTTTTGGTTTATATTTTCTAATAAGCATATTGTTCTATGCCACAAATATATGAAAATCTAGGCAGAGATACTTATGTCTCTACTTGCATTTTTTTTCTTCCAAAAATTATCTCTCAAATTCTATAGACTTATCTCTGTAAATGAAAATGTGGTAATCATAAAATGGCTAACAATAAGTCACAAGATAACTATGCATTTTCAATACATGCCAGCCAAAAGACCAACAAAAACTTACTTGTAATTTAACAAAGTGGGTTTGATGTATTATAGGTGCAGATAACAGGGAACTATTGGATATTTTGGGAAAAGGAAATTAAGAGGAGATTGTCAAAGGTAACAAATCAGCGGGAAGACATTTTTCATTTACATGATGGCAGAGGATAACATCTTATGGAGAAATGATTATGACAAAACAGAATATAGATAGATGATTTGTACATAGTGAATATGGTCAAGTGTTTATAAATTAATGATTAAATATGACAGGATCTTATTTTAGTTCATTATTATCTGAATATTTTTAAGTAATTTTTTTTTAATTTTTGAGACTACACTGTAATTTCATCTCTTTCTTACTGTAGAATAATCTTTGTACACTGTGAAGATGTTTCTCTGTCAAGGTGACTTCTGATTGATTTAATAAAGAGCTGAATGGCCAATAGCTAGGTAGGCAAGGATAGGCAGGACTTCTAGGCAGAGATAGGAACTCCGGGAAGGAATCAAAGAGGCTCAGATTCACCAGTGAGACATGGAGCAAGGAAGATGTAAAATATGGAGGGGAGGTAATTAACCACATGGCAGAATGTAGATTAATATAAATGGGCTAATTTAAGTTTTAAGAGCTAGGTAGGAACAAGCCTAAGCTAAGGCCAAGCTTTCCTAGCTAATAAGAAGTCTTCATGTCATTATTTGGGAGCTGGCAATCCAAAGAAAGACTGACTACATTTGATCCAATGTGAGGGCTGTATATCCAAGCATAGGGCTGAGAAATGCCAGAAAAGTTCTAGACAAGGAGCCTGACACAGATTCTCAGCAATTGTGGTCTCCCAGGCAGTCCCTCATGCCTTGTTGTGCTGCCTAGTCACATGAACAACTAGTGAGTTGTTCATCAGGAGAAATGCCTGTCACAGCAAGGGCTCAGTGAGAGCCCAGAGCTGGGGTGGCTAGCCATGGGTGGCAGCTGGTGAGAGGCTGGGATATCACAGAAGGGCAAAAGGAACAAATTCTTGCAGCCATGGTATGCAGATGCCACAGTTTTCTCTGGCAAGCTTGTAAATACTCTGGACCACCTTTCCATTCAGGGTTACAGCAGGTAGCCTGGCCCTTTAAGGCTTGGGTCCCATGGTCAGAGAACTGCACAAAAAGCCATGTATAGACAGAGAAAACTTCTTAACATGTACAGTATGCTTTTTTTGTCATTGTTTAAGAGGGTTGGTTAAAAGTTTTTACAGCTATGGTCATGGAGAAAACTAAGCAAAGGAGGTTGGATTCAGGGATCTCTTTCTAGAAAGGAAAAAATGAGAGATATAGGAGTGATATGATAAAAGGGTAGATAATATCTACTTTTAAACTAAAAAGCAACTACTACTTTCAATTATCTTACATTTGTATGGATTTTTGTATATTGATACAATATTAAGGTTATTTTGTCACAATATACTGTAAAATGTAATGTAAAATTCTAGTTCTTGAAAACTACTATATTACATACTGTTTAGGATAATTAAGAAATACAGATTAGTAGTTAGTCACCTATAGCAATCAAAATTGTAGTCATGTTAGGTATTTTTTGAAGGTTATAAAGAGATATATTTTAGATAGGTGGTCTTCAAAACCTTCAGAGATCTGCAGAATATGGCATTTAAAATGTTTTAATAACATAAGGATTTTCATGACAGTGAGATACATCTGCTTCTGGCAGCCTGAATCTACTTCAGAGAAGAAAATGAGCATTGAAGGTGCTCCATATGGAGTTTGCTTTAAATGTAGCAAAGCTAGCCACTGGGCAAGAAACTGCCCTTGCCTCAACTGCTGAAAGTAAGCTGTCCAAATTAGACAAGCAGGACATAAACAAAGTCAACTGCCAAATTTTGCCAAGATATGGGTGGCCTGTCTTTCAAAATCTCTGCTTCACAGGAAAGTCTGTCACATGTTCTGGCCAAAGATGGATGCCTCAATGTTGCAAAAGAACCTTAGATGTCTGTCCAGGCAGCCAGCTGTCTCTGTCATTTCTATATTTTTGGAACTTGCTTGCTCTGCACTTCCTGTTTAATCAGGTAATATTTTATCCTTCTTATGCTTCTGATGGGATTGAAGACTAAATAGTTATAGTTTTACAGTTCTATTTGTTACCAAATTCAGAAAAGAAACACAAAAGTGATGTAAAGTTTACAAAGGTTGAGAGACATAAAAGCTTAAGTTGCTTATCTAAGAAAATATTTTAAAGTCTAAAAAGATATTTTTAAGTTGGTAGTACAAGTTATGATAGAAAGTGGTTTAGGTATAAAACTTTGGACTCACCAAGATAGAAGAGATAATAGAGTACTATCTCCAAATTTGTCAAATACAAATGGACTGTACATTGTGTGTTGTGGAATATTACTTAAACTAGGCAATGGTGTGTTACATTTGTTTATGCTGCAGAATATTACTTTAACTCTATGAAGATGTATTACAATTGTTTATGGTGTATTTGTTTAATGATGTAAGGATATGTGTTTAGTTGTGGAAATATGTGTTGCATTTGTTTCACCTTACTTGCCTAAGGCACCTGATTGGTCTAATAAATGCTGAATGGCTAATAACTAGGCAGGAGAGGGATAGGTAGGGCTGCTGGGCAGAGAGATTAAGTAGGAGGAGAAATCTAGGCAAAAGAAGGATGAGGGAGGAGAGGAGCACATCCAGTACCAGAGGCCAAGTAGCCAGCAGCCAGTCAGGGAGATAACAGGACAGTAAGATATACAGAAAGAAAGAAAGGTAAAAAGAACTGAGGCAAAACATAGATGAAGAGAAACAGGTTAAGTTATAAGAGGTAGCAAGAAATGAGCCTAAGCTATGATTGAATATTCATAACTGATAATAAGTCTCCATGTTGTGCTTGGGGAGCTGGTTGGTGGCCTAAAAGAAAGCCTGGTACAATTGTGAATGTAATTATTATCTGGTTATTGATCTTTTTTTTTTTTTTTTTTTTTTTTTTTTTTTTTTTTTTTTTGGTTTTCCGAGACAGGGTTTCTCTGTGTAGTTTTGCGCTTTTCCTGGAACTCGCTTTGGAGACCAGGCTGGCCTCGAACTCACAGAGATCCGCCTGCCTCTGCCTCCCAAGTGCTGGGACTAAAGGCGTGCGCCACCACCGCCCGGCTGGTTATTGTTCTTACTGTATATAGTTTTATTGTGTTGCAGTTAAAACCTTTCCTTTTTATTTAGAGAAAAAAAGGGAAATGTGTCACATCTGCCTCGACCAGCAAGGAAGATGCAACACCAGACTCTTCTCCAAGCAGTTTATTCAGGAACCTTGAACAATCTTCTGACCCCGGGGAAAGCCATCTACTCTCTCTCTCTGGGGAAAGCCAGCCCATGCCCTTTATAGCCACTGGGCAACCAACCCCGTAGTGCCACGTGGACAATGCCGATAGGGTCAGACATACGCAAGCAAGCCAGATTCCATGCCCAAGCCAAATAAGGAGTTGTTTATCACAGAGAACACCTGCCATTGGGAAGGTGGAAGCTGGACACCAGCGCCATCTTTGAGGTGCGGCCGTGCACGGCTCTCTACAGAAATGTTGTTGGATAAACTGTGAAGATGTGTCTATGTCAAGGTGCCTTCTGATTGGTTTAATAAAGACCTAAATGGCCAATATCTAGGCAGGAGAGGATCATCAGAATATTCAGGAAGAGATAGGAACTCTGGGAAGGAATCAGAGAGTTGGAGATTTGCTAGTGAGACATGGAGCCACTTGTATGTACAGTATGGAGGAGAGGGAATGAACCACGTGACAGAACATAAATTAATATAAATGGGTTAATTTAAGTTTTAAATGATAGTTGGGAACAAGCCTAAGCTAAGACCAAGCTTTCATAATTAATAAGAAGTCTTCTTGTCATTATTTGGGAGCTGGTCATTAAAAGAAAGACTGAGTACATTCCCCTTTCCCTTTACTCCATCCAAGGCCTCCCACATACCTGCTTGTACACTTTCAAGTTCATAGTCCCATTTTTCATCAATTTTTGTTACATATATTATCTAATATGAGTTTTCAAAACTTAATGACTCCTAAGTCACTAAACTTTAAGAGTATTAAATACAAAGTTCAGACTTTATAAAGAGAATTAAAATATCTAACATTTTTATTGGGCAAAATCCACATTAATTTAAGGCAAAGTGTGCATAAGACTTCTATGCAATCCTAAGCACCAAGAGTGTAAGGCACAGCCAAAGCTATAGATGCAATATCCATTGACAATTGATGAAAATTGTTGCATTTATGTGTAGTTTAATCTTCAGTACTGTGGTTACTGGTGGTATATATGACATAACATGTTAAATATATAAGATTTAAAAGAGCTGTAGGAAGTGTTGGAAGCATATGGACACTGACCACATAAATGACATGGCCATAACCTTCTTGAACTTAAAGCAGCTCTAACTACTTAATAAGATCCACATAATAGAGGATAGTGATAGTGGATTTGCCAGCAGCCTGACATGGGGCCAGGAGGAGCTTATCAGACCTTAACCCTTTCCTGAATATTTATATCCAGTTAATGGAATCTGGGACAGAAGAGACATTTTTTTCCTAGTGGTATAGTCACTTCGAATGTACCCACATTGCTATAAACAACCTGCTAGCCATTCATCTATAAGCAACTTAATATAAGTGACTATATTTTAAAAAAGAGATAAGAAGTATAATGGAGGAATAAGAGGATTAGTTGGAGTATGAGGTGTATAATATCAAGTATTATTGTTAACAAGGGAGAATGTGATCAAAATATATGGTATTGTGGCCAAGAAGCATAGTACTAAAGCCCATTATGCAAAATTAGTAAATGTTAATAAATTTAATATAATGAAATACAGATTAAGGAAATTCAAGAAAATTGAACACATTATCTTGCCTAGATAACTGATTTGGCTATGTAAGAAATAAACATTGAATTCTGAATACTCATATCTTCTACATACAACCCATACTCTATTACTACTTCACTAAGATCTTTCTAGGAAGTTATTTCCCTAGTGGGGATTGTTACTCATAAAATTTGCCCCGCTTTTTCTTCCTTATCATCAAGAATTTAACCAAATACAAAGTGTAGTTGAAATTTTCTCCAGTCCTGCATAGCCCCATGGACCCTGCAACCACTTATAAAATAAACACATAGAGACTTATATTACTTATAAACTGTATAGCCATGGCAGGCTTCTTATATCTAGTTCTTATATCTTAAATTAACCCATTTCTATTAATCTATAAGTTGCCAGGTGGCTTGTGGCTTGCTGGTACCTTACATCTTGCTTCTCATGATGACTGGCAGCATCTCCTGACTCAGCCTTCCACCTCCCAGAATTCTCCTCTATTCTTATCCCACCTACACTATACTTCCTGCCTGGCTACTGGCCAATCCACATTTTATTTATCAATCAATCAGAGCAACACATTCACAGCATCCCCAGCAACAAAGTTTTCAACAGCTTTTGCTTTATCACTTTGTCCCATTTTCTACATAAAATCTGTTATTTTCAGAAATCATTCTATTTATTTCTTTGGCTAGTGTCAATATAACATGGTACCTTTGTGTTGATACAATTTTTTTTCTTTTTATTTCCAACATGTAGAATAGTCATTGGTAAGCTGCTGGTCTTTAATTAGCATTTGAAGATAGAATGAATAAAATACAACCACAGGTATCAATCTAAGAGATCAATGACTCTACTTCATAAGGAGTATTTACTTACATTGCACTAACATTTTAAAGTCTATACTTAAAATGTTCACTGCTTCTGTATTTTCAATAGTTTGGAGATTCTTTTTCTAAAATATCATCATCTTGAAATGTTAAACCCTGTGCATTTGCTTCATGATTTCCTCATTTCTTTCTTATTCATTGATCCATGTTTCTCTCATATTACACATTATGAAGAAGAACATTTTAGAGGGGTAAAAATAATTTAGGAAATCATAGTAAATATTGCCTGATACTTCAAAAGTCTGATTGGTATTAAAAACCTGTTTGTGTGGAGGAAAGATCATGAGTACAGTCTAAAGATGTCTTTTCAAAGTGTATTTTTTAGTTGATGTTTACCATGGCTTTGGTATAGAAAGACTGGTATGAGAGATACTTTTGTTTTAGCTTGAAGTCTGTTTCTATAAAGCATTTGGCTACAGAATAGGAATAAAATAACTGTTATTTTTATCACAGTGTATGTAACCAATATGTATGTATTATTAAACCTGTAATTGAGTTGGTGACTGTTAAGTGTATTGTATATTGAAAATTCAATCCTGTCTTTTGAACCTTCAAGTATTTAGACAAATGAAATTGAAAAGAAAGAAATCATGCAGTATTACAAAGTTTTACAATATTACAGTAAACAAGAGTAGTTCACAGTCTAATTTGAATTGTTGTTTGAAATCTGAGTGCCATCTGGTGGCCATTCTGGCCCCACAGACAAAGATAGAGACATTATTGCTTGAAGAGAATTTATTTTTACTTTTGTGTATATGTTAAAAAAGTTTGCTGTATGTATTTTATGACCATCAAATCAAAGAGTTTTATAACATAGGCATGCAAGTTGTAGTAAGAAATGTCTCAATTATGATTTTTAAATCTATTTTTCTTTCCATGCAAATTCTTTTTAATATTTACCATAGAAATGCAAATGGTTTAATTAAGTAACAGTATCTGTGCAAATGTTCTATAGTATTTTCTAAATTTTGGATCACAGCCTCCTATTATTTCATAAAATCATAAAATTCTAAAGTGCTATGGTTCCAAAAAGGGAAGAGGACTCTTGACCTAAGGTTTACAGCAAGAGTGAGGAACGGGCAGTTAATACTCCAATGCACTTGCAACATGACCATAACAGTTCTAGGTGCTCTTTACATATGTTGCTATAATAAATATTCCTAATGGCTTTCAGGGAAGGCACATTAATATGCTCATTTGAGAGATGGGAAAAACCAAAGCTTCATGAGAGTTAAGTTGCAGATGGCATTTAGTGAGATAAAGTGATTATATTTTAGTGACTCTATTAATCTTTCTTCTTGCTTATATGACATTTACTCACAAAAGTGTCTTTTGAGTGACCATTTAAGTGTAAAGTTCTTCAAAAAATAAGCCATTTATAAGGTAGGAATACAGAGATTATTGGATGGCAGCTAAAACAAGAATATATAACTTTACTCAGCTTTTATTAAATGCCATTTAATTTAAGTAGTTTTGGTTTTGTAGACCATCCATGTTTGATTTTTTTTTTGTTTTTGAGGTTTGCTGTGAACCACATAGTATTCCTATAATCTAAGCTCTAAACACTAACAATAGATACTACACTTTTCCCCCTTCCTGTCCTCTCTTCATGCCTCCCTCACTCACATACCCAGTCACACCTTATTTGACAGGCCCAAAAAACTAATTGCAAATAGGGGAATCAGGAAAGTTCCTTCCTTGACAGAGTCAGAGATGGGCTGATTCTATCTAACAGTGCTGTAGAGTCAGTTCCTTAACATGGCCTCTCTGTATGTTAGTTCATTATCACATTTTAACAGGATATTGCTAAGGAAACTCAAGTCTCTAATATTCTTAATTAATTTCATTTATTCAGATGGTTGAGGGTATACTTTGGTGGAGAGGATTCCTTTAACTGGGCTCTCCACATCACTGCATCTATATAACTATCATCTCTTCCTGTATGTATTTTGCCCTCTGTAATTTTGTTTGTCATTAGAATATTTAATCTCTCATTTCCTGGCTTATTTATTCAGTAAATAGTTTTATAGTTACCTCATATGCTATTAAAGATATCTATGGAAGAGTAACAGAGGCAGAACAGACATTATGCCTGGGGCTTCATTATGCCTGGGGCTTCTCCCCAGCCCGTCTAGCCAGACTAGACAACACCAAGCTTAGTGAGAGATCTATCTCAAAAACAAGGTGGAAAATGACTGAGGAAAGATCCCAGACATGGCTTCCTGGCTTCCATACACACAAGAGTAACTGAATAAACACACACACATACATACACACACACACACACACACACACACACACACACACACACACAACCAAAACACCCTGCTAAATACAGATAAGCTTCTAATGCTGTAAGTGCCATAAAACTGTTAAGCTATTAGAAGGGGTTTTTTTTGGGCAGGGAGAGGTATTTACATTTATTTACATGGTAAAAAAGCTTATCCTATATTACTGAGAATTGGGCTAATGCTTAGGAGTCAACCAGTCCTCTGTGCTTTTTGTTGTATGTGCACCCCTGAAAGAGAAATAACTTATTTCAAATAGCTAACTCTTTCCTGAGCTGTACAAATGGACTTTTATTTGATTTATAATTTTTTATTATTGTGATATCAAAACTTACATTATTTATTTCACAGCAATTTCCCCTATGATACAGATATTCCTTTAGTAAAAAGAGAAGCTGTCACTACATATGAAGATCTAGTTTATTGTATGTGACATGGTCAACATTTGACCTTCAGGAAACATCTCTTAGATGATACATAAATATCTAGATATTTTCTCAAGACCACCATACCATCATATTCTTTCTTGCCTTGTACCAAAGAATGTCTACATACTTCTGTCCTCAGATCTAGTACAATGTTCATAAACAATGAGTGCTCAATAATATTTCACTGAATATATTTGCTGAACAAGTGAATGAAGAAGGAAGTTAATATGAATCCTGGGAAAATATTTACTTTACTCAGATTTGTTTCCAGTCTATTTCTAAAAATCATTGTCCTAATACTTGGATAAACATGAAATTAATTTATGTGTTGTTACCTTTCTTTCTTCCCTCCTCCTTCCTAAATTGTTACAGCAATTACTACAGAATTATAAATCATGTCTGTTGATATTACATAGTTTTCCTTATATTTTCGATGGATCATAATAAGGAAAATTTGGTATTCCAAGAATGAAGTTGCAAAACAGGCTGGATAATTGCTGGGGATGTCTTTCAGTATGTTGTGAATGTGTTGCTCTGGTTGACTGATAAATAAAATGCTGATTGGCCAGTAAACAGGCAGGAAGTGAAGTATAGGTGGGATAAGGAGAGAGAAGATTTCTGAGTCAGAAGATGCTGCCAGCTGCCGCTGCCATGAGAAATAAGATGTAAAGATACCAGTAGGCCACAAGCCACTTGGCAAGGTATAGATTAATGGAAATGTGTTAATTTAAGATACAAGAACTAGATAGCAAGAAGCCTGCCATGGCCATACAGTTTATAAGTAACATAAGTCTCTCTGGGTTCACTTGGGTCTGAGGGGCTGCGGGCCCAAGCAGGACTGGAGAAAACTCCAACTACAGATAATTATGGACCACAAGCCATTTTAAGCAAACATCTATCTATGTGAATCAAGTTTTATTGAAATACTAACATGCTAATGCTACAGGTTTCTTGTATTATTGTGACTAGAACAAAACAACAAACAACAAAAGTCAAACATGGATAATCCGCAAGGCCAAAACTACTTAAAATAATTGACATTTTCCAAAAATATTGCTAACAACTGAGAAAAGTTATATTTGCTTGTTTTAGCCAGCCTTCTAATAATCTCTGCATTTGTACCTTATGGATGGCCTATTTTTAAAGATCTTTAGAATTGGAATGCCACCCAAAAGACATTTGGAAACTCATTCTGTGAGTAAATGTCATAGAAGTAAGAGGAAAAACTAATAGAGTCTCTAAAGGACAATCACTTTATCTCACTGACATATACACTTACTTAATAAGATTTATTTTCTAGTATAATAGGTAAATATTTTGCCTCAAAACTGGCTGTAAGCTGTGCAAAAATTACTAGTACTTGCTATTCAGATTTCAAACAGTTTAATAAAGATATTATTAACATGAAGGGATAAACTACAATTTTGCACAGTCTTCCACAGAGCTCAAATTGATAGGCTCTGTAAATAACACCATAGAACTCAATGGGGATGCTTAAATCAAATAGACTATTTTCAGGTAAGCTGTAAATAGTTCCTTTAAATATTAAAAAGAACTGTTTTGTGTGAAAAAGAACTATGAAAGTGTTCAAGTTATTTGCTGTAAAAGATTTCTCCCTTTTTTTCCCTTCAGGATATACATCCCATAGTAAAGCTAACCAATTTTCTTACCTAGCATTGAACTTTCCAAGTGAAAATAATGTATATCCTGTCAAGATATGATTGATCAATGGTGGAGTAGTGACAAGAATGTCATAGAAATGAATAACCACATTCTGATTGAACTTAATGTTCATTACATAAGACAAAACTCATGACAAGTACCATTAACTGGGCCAAACCCTTGTGGTTAGCTACATAATATGGCTTTAGGAAGAACCTACAACTATTATTGTTGAGGGCATAGATAAGCTTATACTGATAGAGAAGCACTAAGTGAACCAGGAATGTTAACCAAACAGAAGTGTCTTCTGAATGGAAAAGATACAAATCAAATATGTGCATTCCATCCAGAAAGCTGAGAGTGGAGGTTGCTAATGACTTTGTGACCTTTTTGCTATCTGTTGGGACAGACCTCACCCAAATTTCCCAAAATGGTTATCCCAGACTCTTCTCTGCTGACCTCTGTGCTATAGGTCCAAGACCACACTAGATTCTAGATCATTTAGCTGTAGAACCCACCCTCACAGTCACATGTACTTTGTAAAAGAGTCTCTATGTAGTCACACCTTGAGCTTTATTGTACACCTGGAATTGAACTGATTGGACAGATTGTTACCTGGAAACCTTTTCCCAACTTGTGCAATGTTTTAAATATGTTAACAATGAACCTCCTGGCACTAGACTTCCTGAAGTCTCATCCAGGTTGATGAAGTCAATGGGCACCAGGTTTTCGATCTTTACATATATATATATTATAATTAACTGAATTTCACATATCAGCCATGGATTCCCCCATCCTCCCTCCTCCTACCCTCCAGCCCTCCTCTCCAATCCACCCCCATTCCAACCTCCTCCAAGGCAAGATCTCCCCTGGGGAGTCAGCCCAGCCTGGCTGAGGCAGGTCCAGTCCCCTCCTCCCTACACCAATGAGCAAAGAGCCCCAGCATAGGCCCCAGGCTACAAAAAGCCAGCCCATGCACCAAGGACAGGTCCTGGCTCCACTGCCTGGGGGCCTCCCAAACAGTCAGGTTTTCAATCTTATCTCTTCATGTGGTTCGCTTCCCCTATAACACCTGTAGGGACCCTCTCAATTATTAAGCTAAATGGACAATGTATTAAACTAGCCTGTAAGTTCTTACGTTTACAACTATATATTAATGTATCTTTTAACTTTTATCAGAGAAACTTTCCTCTGAAGTAGATAGCAGTCAATACAAAGGTATAGAAAATGAGACTGTATAGAGTGCTCAACTCTAAATAGGGCATCTTTTGTTTTTACAGCTTTCCATGGTCCCCATACTCAAGCATAATGGTGGAAGAGAATGCAGAAAAATCCTAAGAGCCAGTAGTAGTGGATATCTGCAGTGAAACTGTATTTGCTGGATGTGAGTGGGCCTTGTACACATGAACTCATAGAATCTGTGACTGCATACACAAGACCTGTACAAGATCAAGCTAGTAAACTCTCAGTATGGATGGAAGAGTAGCCTGTGATGTCACAGCCCTGGTAGAGGAGCTACTGAAAACTGGTGCTGCTATAGGTGGGGAGTCATGTTTTTCAGGAATGTAGCACCTGAGAGGTTGCCCTTGCAGCAGTAGATGGACAAACTGACAAAAAACATAACCCCACAACCAGCTTCTTGTCAACTTGACACAAGAAGTACATTATTATTAAAGTAGTAGGCAGCCTTCATTATTTATCCCCAAGAGCTCATGGTAATATCACAATAAAGACATTAAAATTCCCACAGTCTTTTAAAAATTCAAACACTTTAAAAGTTCAGTCTCTCTAAAATAATCTAACTCCAATAGTATATAAATAACTCAGTGTCTAATGTTGGTGAATTACTTCTGATCTACTGAACTACTAATGGTGTGGTTAGACCTGCCATTATAGTCCTGTCATCTGTAACACACAGCTTGTATTATAGACATTAGGTAGGTCCACTACACACATGCTTCTGTCCTTGTTGATCATTGCCTGGTCTTGGCACACAAAATATATTGGGAACTCCACTGTAACTGATGCTGTACTTGCACAAAGCTCTTTCCTGGCCTCTCTCAGTGCCAAACCTCAGCTGTTCTTCATTATCCCTTCAATCTAGCAAGTTCCCTGATTGCATAAATGATTCAGCAGTATGTGCATGACTCTAACATATTATGAAGTTAGACTATTAGCTTGAGATGAAGGCTTGGACCACTGTGTAGCACAGCTTCTGCATGCTGACCCTAAGGAAGTAGTCGCCCAGAAGGTTTTGCCTCAATGATGCTGTTCTCTTACTAATCACAGCCAAGTCTTCAGCCACTGCTGACCAGAAACTGTGTATTAAGTCAACTATATCACACAAATAGTCCCGATTGATTCTTTTCTTCCTTCTGAAACTTCATGAGTCAGTTATCCAATGATCTGCATTTCTCTCAATGTTCTTGTCTTCATTATTCCCCCACAAAAGACCAGTAATCTTAGAACACTCAATGTTTTTCTAACCCAAAGTTCGAAAACTTCAATAATTATCCCTGATGGGCACAAACCGATTCTTGTCCTCAAAGGGGGATAAGAAGAGAGCAGAAGAGTAGTTCAGAGAGTTCAGTTTTTGTTGGTTTTGAAGGGGAAAAAAAGGGTGGGCAAATGAGCAAAGAAGCAAAGGTAGCTTCTGAACATTGGGAGACAAAGGATTTCTGCCTCAGCACCCCCAGAACAGAACTCAACATGCCCAGCAATTTGAAGCTATACTGATAAGATTTCTGTTGACATTCAGACTTTAGATATGAAATTATTGTTCGTCTTTGTGTCTGTGTGTGTGAGAAAGAGAGAGAGTTCACTTGTGGGTGCATGTGGTGTGTGTGTGTGTGTGTGTGTGTGTGTGTGTGTGTGTCTGTCTGTCTGTCTGTCTGTGTGTGTGTCTTATTTTGGGGTGTTACTAGATTTATATTAATCTCTTATGATAGCAAGTGGAAAATGAATACACATTCTTACCCAAGATAACACAAAATAAATAAAGTTTCTTCTCTCTTATATTGTGATGTGAATCGAATGTAAACAATGCATCCCAGGTATGAATAACTATGCAGGCAAGCAAAAACCCTTGAATATTACTTTTAGAGTTGTCAATCAAATGTTAATTATGTATGATACCAAAATATTCTTGTCTGCTCCTGGCATTTTTTAAGCTGTCTGATAGGAACCAAATATGGAGCCTTAATTGTCACTTAATATGTGACCTGCACATTGCTCCAACACCTGCCATCCACATAAATCCAAGTCACAGAAATCTATAAAAAAGTAATACCAGCTTCTTATACAGTCGGGTATTGGCACAGTTCTCAGGAGCTCAAATTCTCCTCTTTCAAACACAGCTCTAGGCTCCAACTCCAAGTGCCACCTTCCGCTTCCCAGCCCCAGAAGGGAACTTATATCTGCCACCAGTGATGTTTGTTCAACATCTATCGCTCTCCGCATATGAGCCTGATCACGATAGCGCACACCTTATATGAGACAACACCAATGCAGGCTGCTGCTAGAATCTTTAGATTATTTGCTGCAAACTGCACTGCAGCTGATACCATATAAAACCAATGACAGTTGCTTAAGAACAGTAAGAAATAATTTTGTTAAATAATCAACACCTAAATCAATTATTTGATGTGCCCTAACTACTCAACATCTCCACTCTTGAGTACAAACAAAGTGTTTTTAGTTTAATTAGTTTGTTTGTTTGCTTTGGCTTACTGGACTGCCTGATGTTGACAAAGAGCAATATGTTAGATGTACATAGAACAAGATCATTGGCTAGAATGCATAGGACTGTGTTTTCTAGAAAGTAAACCCTTTTTATTGACTCAAACAGTAGCATCTAAACATGGATTTTGTTTAAAACAGATGATATAATTTTATAACTGAAAGGTAGTTTCAGACTTTGCTACAGAAAATGCAATAAATGCTTACATTTTGTTCAGTAAATTTTAACCATTCAAAGAAGTTTAAATTTAAGAGAAATTGAGTAAATTATACCTACCATTTCATCTCTAATTCTGTAAGTCTCTGAATACTAGGCTTAGTTATCAGAAGCAATGGTCCACCTGAGAAATTAAACATTTTGATTTTTCAATGAGATTAATATCTTAAGCAGCCTCTGATTCAAGACTCTGTTTCCAAGTATGAGAAAAGAAAAAAGACTGTGCATGTATGCTTGACTTATAATTTTCCACTAAATCTTTTTTAATTAAAAAAATACTAGCTTTCTTGGTAAACTACAATAGATAACCAGACACGGAAATAATAGAACTGCCTAAAATCATTATTCACCTATTTTTCTATTATTAAATTAGTTCTTTGACAGATTCACATATGTATTAATGTATTCTGAATACGCAGTCACCATCATTTTCATCCCCCTCCCCCGCCACTCCTAGTAAGGCAAACTTTGTCACCATTAGATAGGTACTATCTGTTGGATCCTCTAAGCCAGACGGGTTTCCGTCTTGGTAAGGGAAGTGGACACGATCTCCTACACCTAAACAAGAATCTGTCTCCAATTGGCTTCCACCTGCATAGGAATAATTAGTTTTCTTCAAGTCTCACTGCCTATATTAACCACACTTCAATGTAGTTCCCATGCTCAGCAGTAGTAGTTGACAAGCAGAAAAGGAACTCAATAGTGTCAATAGTATATTTGTAGACTTTTTTGTTTCAAATTGCTTTGCTAAGGCATATATATATATTCTTATTGGTCTTTTGCTGTATAATTTGTTTGCTTTTTTGTGTTTTTGCTTTGTGTGTGTGTGTGTGTGTGTGTGTGTGTGTGTGTGTGTGTTTCTTGGGTTTTTTTTGTACTATTTGGGTTTTTTTTGCTTGTTAATGTTTTAAAATAGAGAAAAAAAGGGAGTGGAGTGGGTGGGGCAGTAAAGAGTGAGAGGAGAAAATATAATCTGAATATTGTATGAAAACATTTTCTTTTTTTTTTAGGTTTTTCAAGACAGGGTTTCTCTGTGTAGCTTTGGGCCTTTCCTGGATCTCATTCTGTAGACCAGGCTGGCCTCAAACTCATAGAGATTCACCTCCCTCTGCCTCCCGAGTGCTGGGATTAAAAGCGTGCACCACCACCGCCCGGTTGGTATATGAAAACATTTTCTAATAAAAATATTCTTGTTACTAGTGTTCTTAAAGAAGTCTTCATCAAAATAAGAATAGAGTTTTATCTGATAGTTTTAATAAGCTTTATGATTTTTGTATATGTGATAAAAGAAAGTTAAGCTAATATACTGTTCAAAATACAATATTATATAGTGATTGCTAGCACTCATTTTAAACCATTATTTTTGTAAGAACTGGTTTACATAATCTACTGGATAGTGCATACAAAAGAAACATATATTTAAAAGATATATTAAACTTTACTATAATTTATGGAATGTATTCAAAATAATGGCATAAGCCGCACTGTCAGGAATGAGATAGCACACAGAATTCCTGTTCTTCAGTGACTGAAATAAGCAAGAGGAAATGAATGTTAGTGTCATGTAATTGCACAACTCATAATTACAAGATAAAATTCCCACAAAATAAAAAAGGACTGCATTTTGAATGTTTATATTTCATAATAGATTTTACCTTCTCTTTCAAGTTCCTCTTGAATTTTGAAGTGTCCCATACCAGGCTAAAATTATAGAGTGTGACATGTGTTCTTAAGCAAATGCCACAAACCATAGAGAAAAGAAAAATAGAAACAAAGGGTAGAATTATAGTTGTTAGCTACAAGAAGAGGGGGGAAATACAGTAAAGTAGGTCAAAGGACACAAAGTTGTGGCTATGTCAGATGAATATATATAGAGATCAAATGTTTATGACAAGGATGATAGTTAATAATATTTTATATCACATATTTGCTTAAAATGTAGATTTTATGTGCTTTTACAAGGAAGACAATTATTTGATTTGATTGTTAATATTAATGTTCTTGATTTCAGCAATTATTTTGGATATGCATTTATATAAAAATATCTTGTTGTACAATTTAAACATATGCAATAACATTTAAAAACAACAAATGCTAATTAAATTGATCAGTATGAAAAAGGTTACCTTTTATAAATAATAGTTACCATACATCTAGGATGTATAAAATCAAATATACATACAATGCAACATAATTAAACACACACACACACACACACACACACACACACACACAATGACAGCACAATGCTAGGAATTCTGCAGCATTATTGGTTAGTCTTATCTGAGTGTGGGTAGAATGGTATCCCTTTCTTAAAATAAGCTAAACATGCAATGGCAAGGTGCCTCCACACTTTAGGCACTCAAAATCAATGCTCACTGTTCATTAGAGTAGATCATTATGAAAAATGAAAGCCAAGCCATAATCAATGAAAAATCAAGTGACAGAGTACATCACAAAGGTCTTGGATCCAGAATCTCTATCTGTGCTTCTGTTACTGAAGAGGAAACTATAGCAGCAAATGATATGTGAGTGGGAATTTTACTTCAAAATGATCTTTGAATAGTCAGAAATCATGAATGTATAGGTGAATTTCTAAATGGTCTTATTAAATAAAAAACACAGAGACAGATATAGGGGTTAAAGCTTAAGAGAGATCAGAGGAATAGGAACAGTCACAGCTAACCTTACCTCACCAACTAGCAGCTTCCAAATGTGAGATACTTCCTGTCTACCCACACCTATATGCCTTTCTGTTCTGCCATCTGATTTGCTCTCTCTGTACAGCAACTTCCTCTTCCTGCCCAGCTCTGCCATTTCCTGTCTCCACAGACCTCCAGACTTCCATGGTTAACTAGTGTTGGAATTTAAGGCGTGTGCCACCACGTCTGGCTCTGCTTCCAGTGTGGCCTTGAACTCACAGAGATCCAGACAGATCTCTGCCTGCCAAGTGATAGGATTAAAGGTGTGTGCTAACATTGAATGACTGTTGTGTTTACTTATAATGGCTTGGTTTTTCCTCTGATCTCCAGGCAAGCTTTATTTATTAAATCACAAATAAAATATCACCACATGAATGTCTTGGGAATTGTTACTAATAGTGTAACTACAAACAAAATCACAATCACCTAGCCCTAACCATCCATTAGACAAACTCTAGGATAGTAACTAGCTGCAGAAAACTACAACCCAGCCTCATTAATACAGGGACTGGGAAAGGCTATGGCTTGTCAAAACCTTTGAAAACTTTGGAGCGTTATCACAATTGAAAGATAAGAAAAGTTTGGCATTATTTCATGGCTTGTGAGAGGCTGAATACTCTGGGTTATAGAAAAAGAACTTTGGGGTCTGGAAAGATGACTCAGAGGTTAAAATATTTACTGCTCTTGGATAAGGCCTGGGTTTAGTTTACAGAACCCACATGGTGGCTCACAACTGTCTGGAAACTCCTGTTTCAGGGGATGTAACTCCCTCTTCTGCCTCTGTGGGCACCAGTTATTTACAGTGCACATACCTGCATTCAGGCAAACACTCTTACATATAAAGTATGAATAAATAAATCTTGTGTTTAGTAAATGAAAAGAACTTTGTTTCTCTTACAGCAATATCAGTGGCTGAAGGATCAATGTTTTCCTGGTGTTTCCTAGTAAGTGGTATGGACAGAGTCAGTTGTCAGCTATATAGATGAGAGGTTGTTGTAGGAGACAAGAAGTAAGTTTAAGGAACCTGGATGTTTGATAACTGACAGTAAGCCTGCACTTTCTTTTGGAGGGAGGCCCCATCTCCTCACAGGTCTCTTGGAAAGATAGTCTGCATCAAAGAGTAGCTGAAACTCCACTTGTCAAATGGGTGCTGGAGTTCAAGTGAGCCCTCAGCGTGGCTTTAGAAGTAGACATGGTAGTTTCTCATGAAACTGAACACTAACCATTTGGAATTTTCCAGTTCCTACATCTGGGGCCATGAGAATGGAAACATGTTTTGACAACAAAAGACACTAGAAAAGAATGTTCAAGGCAGTTCGGGCAGTTTAACTCTAATACATATCAGCCCAAACATCCATCAAAGAAAGCAACATAAAATCTAGCTTTGGCTTATTGTTGCAATGTGAAACTTCTCAGGCAAAATTAGAAACAGGTGAGGATAGGATGATATGAGCAAAGACATAAATGAATCACGTCTTACAGAAAAGAAGTTACACCCTATCATTCATTTTTATTGTACTCTTAAACAGGCACAATTGATGTGGCTAAAAAAGAATGAGAGTAGTCATTGTCTGCAGACATAACTGCAGGAATCTGTTAAGAAGAAACAGAGCTATCAGGATGATGCTAATATTGGCTACTTCAAAAGGTTTGGTAAACTCTTAAACATTTTGCCTTTAATTTGACATTAAATAATACAAGCAACTATAAAACCTATTCAACTGCATAATATTTAAGTATTTACGATAAACTGTACTGTTGCTGGCAAATTACTATAAGTTTTTTTTTCAAAGATTAGTTCATGAACAGGAAAAATGAACCATCTGGTACTCACAAGATAAAGGATGTGGCACAGGCCTTGGCTGTAGAAGACATTTTCTTCTCCCAGTATTCTTTATTGTTATAAATGTTTGATGATTCTTGAAAACATTCTTCTACTGTACAATACAGTTAGAGATCTTAATATGGTCCAAGAGTTGTGTGCATGATTTTAGAGTCAAAATAAGCTGAGTATTAATCTCTTTATGGGCAATGTGAGTGGAAAGTACCCTAACACTCATTTTCCTCTTGAAGCCATGATTCTTGAATACTTTAGTACCTTCTTCTCAGAGTAAGTTGGCTTGCAGAAGCATCACTGCCATTAGTTGCTATTTCACCACAGAGAGCTTCTCAGTGTATAATGAGATTCTTGATATATAAAATTTTCACATTCATTCATTTAATTGCTTTTACATCTATTAGCATTATTTTCTAGGTACACCTGTAGATTATGAAGTATATTCAAATAAAGGGGTATTGGTTAGAAAACTTTTACACATTTCAGAATAATATGTTTTATATCAGTTTAATTAATACATGATATCCTTGATGTCATTTTATTAATATTTGTAATTTTTTCCTTAAAAATTTCTTACATGTAGACAATGAATGTGTCTGGACTATAACTACCCTCACTCTCTCATGTCCAGTTCCCCTGAAATCTTTGATGTTACTCTCTTTTTAAATATTAAAACATTTTTTCTCAGTTATTTTGTTAGATTTTAATGTTTGAGAACTTCATATATCCATATAATATATTTTGATCAAATCCAATTCTCTTTTCCTCCTTTTCAATCTCTTCCCTACAACTATTCATCCCTACCATCGTGGACTCTTAATAAAATAACATTCTATTTTTTCAGCCACAAAGATGAATCCAGTAAGTCCAACAACAACTAAAAAATATATACATTGACTGATTTTAAATTTAAAAACTCATGTGAATAATATAACCATAATACTCAACAAACCAAAGACAAAAGATATTGCTTGAGTTTGCTTTGAGCTAGAATTAGTGAGTTTTTAACCACCACAGACATATGTAGTACACCATGCCCATATCTAAGACCAGGCTTTTATTATACATGCATCATATGGATCATTAGAATTAATATAATATTCAAAATGCAATTTGTTTTCACTTTTTGTTAACACTAAGAATGATTGGAGCCACTATATCATCTTTGAAAATTGTGCTAATATCTAGAAAGTCTATCTTTCTCTTCTCTTTTTTTTTTTTTTTTTGGTTTTTTTTTTCGAGACAGGGTTTCTCTGTGTAGCTTTGCACCTTTCCTGGAACTCACTTGGTAGCCCAGGCTGGCCTCGAACTCACAGAGATCCGCCTGGCTCTGCCTCCCGAGTGCTGGGATTAAAGGTGTGCGCCACCACCGCCTGGCTCTTTCTCTTCTCTTATTTATTATTTTTTAATCATTAATAGTACTTTATTTTGAAATTTTATTTGGAGTAACAAAGTTATTACACATGAAAGAATTTGAAAATATTGCAGGACCCTCATCTGTCTTGAGAGAACTTTAAACTACTGAAGCCGTGATTCAAAGTTCCTGCTAGAAAGAAATTACCCTTAACAGAAAGACATATCTATATTAAAAGTCTACAAAGTTGATTGACTGATGATAATTTCTTCCTTTTGAAAAACTAGAATTTTATCAATTTGGAGTCGAGTTATCTTGAGCTATCATTAGCCCTCTTAATATTGACTCATTACTCATTCTTGTGTCTAGCCTAACGTCATTGTGACTATCAGATAAATTCTTTTTGGAATGTATTAAAAGACTAATAGCTTCCATTAAACTAAAGACGAAGGCCATTATATAGCATCCCAAATCTACAGCAGTTTTCCTAGTGCTGTGTTGTAACTCATCTGATATTCTTACCAATGTATTTGAAGGTTGCCTTTCTTAAGAACCCTTTTCTCCCAGCAATTATGAAAACTTCATAAAGCTGTTATCAATTTTGAACTTGGTATTTGGGATTGCCATGCCAATGGTGTTTCTGTCCAGAATACAATCTTCTATTCCCCTGGAAGGGAGAGTTGTGGTTTAATTTCTAAGGTGATAAAGGTAGAGGGCAGACAAATATTGGTCGATGATCAATAAAAGTAAAAGTTTGCACTAGGGATGGATCCTGATCCTACTGCCAGAGAGCCCCTTAAGCAGATCAAGCTACATAACTGTCTCGCAGAAGGCCTAGTCCAGTCCCATGGAGACTCCACAGCTGTTGGTCTAAAGTTCATGAGTTCCCACTGGTTTGGTTTGGTTGTCTCTATAGGTTTCTCCACCATGGGAGACCTTACCTTGTTGGAGGAGAGAATGGAGGGTATTTGGGGGTGAAGGTGGGAGGGGTGGGAGGAGGAAAGAGGAGGGATCTGTGAGTGGTATATAAATTGAATAAAAAAAATTCCTTAAGAAAAAAATTAAAAGTTTGCATGAAACTGCCGTTAGAATTCATTCCTTTATATGTTAATTACAATAAAATGAATAAAAATGAAGTTACATAGTACAAAAATTAGTGTATAAGAAACCATGCATGGCATAGTTACCAGTTAACTTCAATGCAGTAGTAATACACATTTCTATTGGTGAGTTTTAAAAATTCAATTAATTGATTCTTTTATTCAGTAAACATGGTGAACATTTATTACACATTAATGTATTACATTCATTTTTTGTTGTTGTTCCTTGACCAGCTCTTCTGATCATAAGCCAAGAGTAAACTTGCAAGAAAACATCATTTTTCTTACCCTTCACTCACCAGACAAAACTTTTAAGGAATGATATGATGACATTCACTTGATGTGTTACTAGTGATGAAAAACTCTTGAGTTTTGGAATATATCTTTTAAACTTGATAACATATTAGAAATGAATATCAAGTTTTGCAAAGTCTCCAATTGTTCCAATTCTTAATACAAAACATGTGTATTAACATGGAATTTTTGATTTCATAAACTATCATTTATTCAGATTGATCTGGAGATAGATTTCCTCAGAACACCATGAATCCATTATGTACATACCAATTGAGGAAATTATTTGTGTAAGAAAAACTTTTGTTGATTTGATTTTAGTTAGTTCCACATGTGTCAATAAACCCCCAACAGCAGCACATTATTATTTTTCTTTCCTCATACCTGTAGGAAACGCTTCCTGGGGTTCCTCTATAAACACAATCTGCATTTATTTCAAAAACTTGCTCAGAGAATATATGATATAGGTGGGGTTATGTTAGCAGTGGAGAGTCAATGTCCAGGAATGTCTTGAAATTCCTAAAGCTTCAAGAAAAATAATCTAAAGTTCCTTTCTAAGGATAACCCATTGCATTAGTTTACTTCCCACTGCTTCAAAGTATCTGGATAGAGTGGTATTTTCCTCATTATAAACCCATCCCTTGAAATATTGATCAATTCTCGTTTTATATATTATCCATAATTGGACCAATAATTGACTATCGAATCTATACACTTGAAATATTCAAATCATTTGTGACTTCCATTATAGTTCACATTTTTGTATTATAAAATAAACAATTATAATTACTGGCATTTTAGATTTTCCTCAATATGGAAATTTTCTCAAACATCTGATAGTCTTATTAGTTTTTTACCATAATAAATTTTATCATTCACATATCCTCATCCCTTTCAAAATCCAAGGCATTGTCCTGGTGTCATGAAAGAACTACTATCATCTTATCCTTAAAGAAAGGAGTAAAAATAAAGGAATATATGCAATCTTCAAGTTTCAAAAACATTTCTAGTGTTATTAGATGACATTTTCTTTAAATTCTGTATTTGTAATGATTGTACAAAAATACTAATGTCAAAACTATGAAGAAAAAAATTGAGTCCTCAGTGACAGACATTTTAAATGGCTTAAGTTGTTTTCATGTTTTGTCCTCAGTGCAGGAGGGGACTCTTGTTACCCTACTGTACACATAGTGTACAATGTTCTGCGAATTATACCAAGTATTCTATTAGTCACACTAGTTTTTCTACCTTGTTCAGGCCTTTTCTTTCAGGAGAGACAGTTTCGAGTTTCTGTTATGGATTGCAGTTCAGAAAAGAGTTCATGTCTTTCAACTCAAGTATCTAGAACATTAAGCATAGCCGTGTGTGGCACTGTATCCCTGACTTGGCCAAGGAGACCTACCCATCAAGAAACTTGGCTTTAGCCAGGCGGCAGTGCTGTCTGGTGTCCCCTGTCTAACACTGTGAACTTGAGAAGCTACTTAAACCTTTCAAAGCCTCAGTTTCTTTCTTCATTTGCTTAAAGAATAATTTCAACTCAATGTGGAATCTATCCTGTTGTCAGAGATAAGCTTCTCTATAATTTTTTAAACTCATCAAGGCCCTTTAACTCAGAACTGCCCTGCTCTGTCCTTGTGAGAATTCTGCATTGATATCTAATGGGAAGGCCTATTGGTGTGGCTATATTCATATTTTTGAATTTTTTATTTGCTTTCTTTTCAATGACCATCATATTTTGAACTCACAGATCATGAATGAGCTGGATCTATCTACCAACAACAAATTATACAATAAATACCATCAACTATGTAAGGCACATTACAAATAACATATGATTGTTTCTCATTTCTTCTCTCTTTTATTGTCCTTTTCCTTCATCTTTTCTTTTTTAGCTTCACATAACTTATGACCTAATTTTTTTTGCCATTAAAGGTTAACTTCCACCAAATTGTGTGAAACTCAGATCACATCAGGCTTTCTGCTTTTCTCCCAAAATGATAAGTAAAAGAAACATAACAAACAAACAACAACAACAACTGGGCAATTTGGTAGTCAATAGGATATGGAAAATGCAAATTTCCAACTAACATATTTCAACCACATAAAGACATTTTTCATAATTCTGGCAGATTTGCTTCCTCTGTCCAAATCCCTTGACTCCCTGCTTGAATGACAGGTGTAGAAAACACATTAATAAACAAACTGGCTAGACTGTATTTTCCTAATTATTGAAGTTGACTCCCCAGGGACTTTCAGCACTACCCTATACCTTGCACACCAGAGAGGCCCCTCAGTTCTTATTGATAGTCCTTAAGATCATAGCCACAAATTTGGTTTTATACAAAGCAGGT
The DNA here is from genome assembly GCF_949786415.1 of Peromyscus eremicus. NCBI lineage: Eukaryota > Metazoa > Chordata > Mammalia > Rodentia > Cricetidae > Peromyscus > Peromyscus eremicus. The sequence continues at coordinate 21,164,788 of NC_081417.1, forward strand.
TCATTTGAATACACAAGGAATTTGCTTCTTAGGAGACATGGTGTCAATGGCCTACTGTAGAGGAGCTCAAAAGACTGTAACAAAGGTGAAATAGTAAAATAAGTACTCCATCACAACGACTCATTAAAATAACAATACATGATTAGAGATGCTGGGATGCAGCTCAGTGGTAGAGTGTATGCTTAGCATACTCACAACTATGCAGCTATGTTCAAGGTAGACTTATAGCATACACACACACACACACACACACACACACACATACACACACACTTGCACTTACATTTTAGAGCCTAATAAAAAAGTAAAAATAAAAGAGACTAACATCATTTTGAAATTGTAGCATCATACAAACAACTAACGTCTAAAAGAATAAATGAGCAATCATTAAGATACCATCACAGACACTTTGTTTTGGAATGTCTATAAATATGTTAATAATTACCAAAAAAATCACATAATTATTCTTCATCATTATCTCACATACAGTTAGAAGACAAAAATCCTCACTGATTTGAGCAATAAACTTTATCATAATCTTAACCACATACAGGTTGTGAGGTGAGGACAAACTGCCAACAACTTTATTCTGTTTTTTCTCTTTTTCGAATTAATTCCAACTACTTAAAAATAGGTTGCGTAGACATTTAATGGGTGTACATACTATTTTACATTGCCCCTTTTCACCTTTATTACCTGTCATGTCTTCTGTGTTCCTCTTCCTGTTCTTTTTACCACCTAATTTTCTTGCTTTTGCTTTCATGTATGTCTTTTAAAAAGATTTGCTATCACATATAAGAAAACCATGTAACATTTGTCTTACTTTAATATATGTAACATATTTATAATTTTAATATATGTATTTGCATTTGTAACCATGCAATATTTCTCTTTCTAAGTCTGGCATGCTTCTCTTAACACAATGGTTTCCCATTTTACACGTTTTTTTCTGAAAAAGACAGTTTTTCTCTTCCTTATGGCTAAATAAACTACACAGTATGTATATTTATCACATTTTTTATTCATTCGTCTATTGATGAATATTAGTAGTAATACTAGTACTTGCAGCCTGGATGAATTTGTTTTATTAAATGGAATAATAAATGAGAGTGCTTTGTTCAGTGCCGATACACACACATCCATTTGTGTGTATGTGTGTGTGTATGTGTAAGTTGTAGTTTAACTTCTTTTTCCTATTGTTTTGCTCTCTGTTGATTGAAGAAGAATTTTGGGTGCTAAACAAACAAAATAATTGGTATATGTCATTTAAAATGTAGTAGCATACCCCTACAGTTTAGTAAAATTCTGGCATAGTGATGTCAATGAGCATCCAAACTTAAGACTTTGGCTTTAAAATGAAGTAGCACTTTTATATTTACATTTTTGCACACTTACTGTCATATTACATATTTACATCTTTATAGTCTCAGATGCGCATGTAAGAAGACTTTCTATTTTTTAAGTCCTTCTATATTTTACTTCCTTTGTTGATGGATTCATCTGTAGGTGAAGAAGATTATCTTCCATCAGCTTTAACTCTGTACTAATGATCAATCTTTCTGTTGCCATCCACACATGAAGATACTCAAACTATCACTGATGAATTAACAATGTCTTTAATATAATAGTGGCCTTTGACCAAAATTTTACCTTCACACAACCTTCTGTTGGATGTTTAGAGTCATGTTACCAACCCTTCACTTCAGCCTGGCAAAGGACAGTGTCGGTATCTAAGAAGTAGACATTAATGACAGTGTTTGTCTAAGCACCTCTGTGTAAACAGCACATAGACCAAAGTTAACCTTATTTGGAGGTGGATTCAAAGGCATAGCCAAAATTATCAGAAAAATGTATAACATACCTTCCTAAGCCAGTGGTTTTATGAAGGTCCAACCATAGTATTCATGTAGCAATTTCTTAATGCAATGTTTGTTATTGTTTCAAAATCAAACATTAACTAAATAAATCTTTCTGTTCTCTGGAAATAAATTGCCTCAGAAAAAATAAGCTCATGAAAGAAACTATGCTTTAAAATAACCCTCAAGTAAGTCATCTTGAGTAAGAATCCTTTTTATTTAACATACTTTAATGAAATTAGCAAGTAGTTATGCAATTTTTCATAAAATGCATAAATATATTCTCTATGTGTATGTACATATGTATATATTAGTATAAAAATAGGACTTTTAAGGCAGCATTATACATATACACATATACATACACAAACATACTACATGTATATATGAACAGAAAGACATGTCACCATTTTGATGTTAAATAAGAGTGAACTTCATAAAACAAACAAAAGCACTGAGGAATTAGTGTAAACTGAACTAGAATAAGTCTCCTTCAGCTGCTTAGGGAGCCTCAAGGTAATGGCGTTCTCCCTCTCCAGCTCTTAAAGTCTCAGTTCAGCAGTCTTTAAGCTGCGCCACAAGCCCTTATCTCAGCCTTCCATATAGGCCCTTTAGGTGCCACTTTGACCTATGAAGGGTAATTGCTTAACATTTAAATAGGGCCCACACATGTGGCAACAAGAAGTTAAAAAGAACAATTTAAGAATGAATAATAGGATCTGGATTTTAATAATTCATAAGCCTCCTTGACAGACGAGATTTTAATTATGTCTCTATGAGCTGTCTCTTTTAAATTTCAGCACAGTACAACATAAACAGCACAACAGTGTAACTCCAGCATACTAGAGTAACACTATTAAACATGCTTAAACTGTGTGCGCCAACATGGATTATCATAGGTTTGGGGGATAACACCAAAATATCAGCTTTTCTAAAGTAGGGATTTTATTAAAATAAATGATTGAATTCAATTTTCATGTTTATTATATTAGACACAAAATTAGCTTTTCGTGAGTGAGATCATTCACAGAAGCTGTACACTGATTACCATACAGAAATTTAACTTTAAATGTTTATATTTTTCTCACTCTGCTAACAGAGAATTTATGTGAAGCAGATCAAAGAGATTTTATTCATTTTATTCACCCCTAAACTTGCCTGTGCATTAGAATCCTAACCTCTTTTATCGGCTCTTTAGTTTTGTCACACAATAGAGTGCATGAGATATGGTGTGTGTATGAAGCCAGTGTCTTTCTGTGGATCGAATTATTGTCCTCATATCAACCTCCATGATAAAAACATTTATTTTAGAACATCAGCTTAATAGTTGACTTCTCTTCATCATAGGAAACCATCCATACAAATGCTACAGTCAACAGACTTGAAGCAACTGATTATTTTGTATCATTTTATGATGTAGGGAGGGGTTCTAAGCTTGGATCCTCTTCTTTAAAGGTTTTATGTGCAGTTGGTATGTATATGAATGCTAGGTTATTGAACTTATCATGAGGAGTAATTTTTTGTGAGCTCTTTGTTCCTTTAAATTGATTTCATATTAATCACCAGAGTTTGCTGATAATTAAAGAAAATGTCTTTTGGACATATGTTCACAACAGTTTACAGAAAGCACAATTAAATTTGTTTTCAGACTGTTGTGGTAGCACAAGCATTTATCCTAGCACTTGAAAGGCTGAGGCAGGAAGATACTGGTTTACATGCCAATGTATGCTACATAGTGAGACTTTCTCTCAAAACAATATCCCAAAAGAAATAATAAAAATATGAGTAAGTGAAATTTTTGAATAATTACATCATCACCAACATTGGTATCATCTTCTCTATAACTGAAGCAGGCTAAATCAATCATGCCATTGCCCTGGTTTAATCTGAAGTTCATTAATAGTATAAAAAAAAATCTCAATATTTTTGATGGCCCAAGTCTATGCACATATAGGAAGCATTAATTGTACTTAGTGTGTTATAAAACAAAAAGAAAACATGAGGTTGGGAGTGGGGATATGATGAGGAGCATACAATATGAAGATTATGGAGAGAAATGAGGAAGGTTGATATGATCATATTTCATTGTATATAAGGAGCCAAAAAACCCTGAGTAAGTGTGTAAAGAGAGGCTGAGTGAATGTGTGTTGTTGTCATGGGCCCTGAAATATCCAGGACCAAGGACTCAGATCCATGGAAAGCTCACAAAGCCTTCCTCCCTTGGTGAGCTTCAGAAGGATAGCAAAGCTTTCTGCTGGTGTGAGTGCAAATGTTGATAGTGTGTGGAAGTATAAGTGCTTACCAACAATTATCAGTGTGTGAAAAACTTCTGATGTTTTCAATCTGAGATTGCTAAAGAGCCAGTTTGCCAAGGCTAGCTGACCCTCACTCAGAGGTGAATATAATAACCTGCAGATGTTCTTGGTGATTGGGGTAGTTGGTCTGCCTCCATCAGAGCAAGCAGATCTGACCTGACACCAGATTTTCCATATCTTGACTTTGTGTATCTCTCCTTTCTTCAATCCCTCACTGTCCCCTGCTACATTTCCAACGTGTTTAGCCATGCAGGGTGTAGTAAATATGTAATTGTATGAAAACATCTTTTAAGAAGTCATAAACTATCAGGATACTTTTTTTTTTTTTACTTCTTTCTGTATTATCATCCTCATGATTACATACTTACCTTAATAATGCAATCTTTTCTTTTTAGAGATTATAAATAGCTGTAACTTTACTAAATATGCATGGAAACAAAGCATTCAAATGAAAGATGTAGAAGTTATCCACACACTTCTGGGTTTTTCTGGTAATTCCCAGATCATTCAGTAAAGAAAAGATCTCTTTGGATCTGCCTTTTCCAGAACTGACTGGTGCTCACTGTTTAGCATCAGTGTAGGAAAGTTTGCACAAGGCCCAGTAGCAGTAGAAGTAAAAGCAACTATTTATATGTAAATTCATGTCCTCTTGTGCTCAGGAAATATTGGGGAATAAAAAATACATTTGAACTCTAAGTTCATTATAAGTAGACATTTTCATATATTCATTTTGAATTTTGAAGCATGGAAGACAAAAATATAAAAGTATGAAATCATGACAAGAATAAAAAGTATCCAGTGCATTAAATACAAAGACTGCACAGAAAATTTCTAAATTAAGAAGCTTTTGAGGTAACTGAATCTCAAAATTCTTTCTATTTTCTTAAGCACCAGACATGAAAGTGTTACTATAGCTTATTGAGTTATTCTTTGTTCTATGACCTGTTTTAACTGTAATTAAAGTTAAAATTGATAGATTGACCAAGTACAATAATCACGTTAGTGAAAGGGAAATAATTAGACTCATGTATAAAATATCTCAAATCATAACAGAATTCAATAGAAAGAAAACCGAAGTTTAAAAGTTACTGTGGCATTAAAATGGGCATGCTTGTAGTGTTAGAGTCCCTCCATTTCACATGTATGTATCTTCATTTATGACAATACTATCAAATACATTGGGTTAAAGAAAGAGCACAGATAAAATGGAAAACATAAAGCATTTCAAAATGAATTTGAACTCACACTAGGTGTCACATAATGTCTCTCATGACTCTGTATCACCTCTGAGTATGTAGCTTTCACTCAATATAAAACACCGTTCTCCTACTTTCATAGTATGTATGATTTTCATACCCTTTCTCTTCGTATTAATGGATATTTAACAGGGAGATTTTACTCAAAATGTTACTTGGTTAATTGGAATTAATATTCCATGTCTTTAGGAAGTTTATTTCAATATTTTTCTAATTTGATTTTGTCTTTTGGAACTTGAAAGAAACCAGAGACTATCTGTTCTGGCTCCCGAATAGTCAGAGAACATAATGGAAACATATCCATGAGGCAGGAAGAAGAATATTGTCTTTCTTCTCAATGATACTGGGCTGTGGAGCACAGCTAATGCAATGGTTACATCATGGCTGTTATATCATTCTGTCATGTATTGGCCTTTGATTTGAATATTGGGAAAGAGGTTGTGTTTGAAGACATTCTAGCTGGTCATTACCATACTCAACATGAGTAGTGAATATGTCCAAAATCAATCTACCTTAAGATCAGTCTTAAAAGATAGATTGATTCCATCCCAAAGAGCAAAAGTGACTGTGATTGCTCATACTTTCAATGATGGGGAATGGTGTTTTTCAGAGTTAGTGCAAGAATGTTTAGGGGACAACATTCATGGCTACTAAAAAGGCAGGAAAGCAGAGCCATCCATACCTCTAAAGGCCTTTGAGAGACTTTTTATCAGTGAAATGAATTCAAGTCTAAATTGACTGACTTAAAAAAAGATACCATACTAACTTTGATAGACATAGCTCTCCAAAGCCAGTGGTAAGAGACTAACAGATTCTGTCTCTTATTTAAGCACAGAGATAGATCAGCATTAAATCCTAAAGTTAATGAGTAAGAAACAAAATAATAGAATCCGGGAAATAAGAAAGGTATTACAGAGCAAATCCTTCTGGGATCAATTTCTATTCTAAAGTGGTATGCGCTGTGAATACAATATGAAGGTTTGAGGGTTAGAGTTGTGAATGTGTTTAAGGAGGGTGCAGTTCTGTGGTAGATCATACATTCAGTATTCTTAGTGAACATAAAATGGGCATATTGTAGAGCAAAGTCTTACTGGTTGACCTTTACAGGCATTTTTTTTCACCCCTGCTTTGAGATAAATGTCACTAGTATGAAACAAATGTTAACTGAAATAGTAACTAACCCCTAGCTCAGAGTTAGGCAGCTAGTTACTGAATTAAGCAAAACCATTCCACAAATGGAATTGAAAACCTCCCATTAAAATGTTAGCAAAACGCTTTAGCAAAGTAATATCATATATGCACAACAGGATCTGTAATTATTAGTGCTCATGTAACCATACCAAGGGAAGCAGAGAGCTGAAGAAGTAGGAAAACCCACAAATAAATTCAGCATTATCAATTCAGAAGTTACCCATAGAGAAACACAACAAAAATGACATGAACAATGGACAGTTTAAGGCACATCTTACCTTAATGAAATGCACATACTTCTTGTAATATTGTCTGTCATTTACATCCTTACATAATTAGCACACATACATACAGACACACACACACACACACACACACACACACACATACATGCGCTCGCACGCACACACACACGCACCTTTTGCATTGTTGACCATTGTTAACTCTTTCATTCATAGACAGATTTCACACACAAGTCTGGATTTCTTTTTCTTTTCTACTGCTATGTCCCTATCGTCTATTTTTTACGTTATTTTTATTTATGTTTTAGATTACCAGTTGTATGATTTATGGGAGGCAATATCTGGAACTGCTCAAGCATGGACAGTTAACGGCAGAATAAAATAAGGCAATAGAATGTGAGACTGCCTTGGCTCTTTTTTTCACCACCTTATGGATTGGCATGTTTGGATTCAGACTGAGTTGCCTCTTTGTACAGAAATAATGCAATTTGTAATATATCAGCCAAAGTATTTAAAACTATTTTAGAAGATTTCATGACTGTGTGCACATGCATGCGAGGCAGTCAAGCAATGAACCCTAAGATCCCAATTTAATTCTGCTCTACAATGATATCTTATTTTGTAACACTAACACGTCTCTCCAGTGAAGTGTACCATCCACACATATGTGCATGTGATTGTTGGCTTTTTTGGGATAGGAGGGTAGGTTAAAATTAAAATGTTTAGTAAACTGGAAACTTGCTTTATTTTCCTGTAGTGTTAGAATAGAACCCAAGGCTCCTAGAATGCTAGAAAAGCCCTATACATCTGAGACACATTCCAGACATATGGAGATTGCTTTTGATATAGTACTCTAGCCAAAGTGTGCTGTGGGATGGTCTGTATGTCAAATGTGTTGTTGATTGGTCAATAAATAAAACACTGATTGGCCATTAGCTAGGCAAGAAGTATAGGCGGGACAAGGAGGAGAATAAAGCTGGGAAGTGGAAGGCTGAGTCATAGAGACACTGCCAGCCGCCATGATGAGAAACAGCATGTGAAGATGCTGGTAAGCCACGAGCCACATGGCAAGGTATAGATTAATAGAAATGGGTTAATTTAAGCTATAAGGACAGTTACCAAGAAGCCTGCCACGGCCATACAGTTTGTAAACAATATAAGTCTCTGTGTTTACTTGGTTGGGTATGAGCGGATGTGGGACTGGCAGGTGAGAGAGATTTGTCTTGACTGTGGGTCAGGCAGGAAAACTTTAGCTACAAAAGTGAATCAATTGGAGCAATCTTAAGTATTTACTTCAAAGTCCATACTAGTTTGTGTAAAATGTATCAGAATATATAATTATTTAAGGTTTAATATTATTAAAAATAAATTTATCTTCAATGAAATTTTATTGTAGAACAACTTAGAAGTCTCTAATTTGTTTCTTCCTTTATAATATGTAGTCTCATGAAAACTAACTATAAACATAAAATAAAAACTAAGTAAAATTTATGTATTTATATACAATATAGTTATGACATTTATATTAATATAAACAAGGGTAAATTATGAAGGAGAATTCAACATACCAGCAATATTTATTTCATTTATATAGTAGTAAGACCTCCAAAGACACGGAAGAAGTGGACAAGACAGCAAGGAATGAAAAAGAAGGTGTATTCGGTGTGCAGTCAGTTAGAAGAAATAAATCAAGTTAAAAGTCATATTTAATCTTAAACTACAAGAAATGTACAAACATCTTGTTTTTCAATAACTCATTAACATGGTATGTAAAGTTACCCTCAAATTACTAAAATTAAAATTATATAAAAATATCATAATAAATAAAAGATGTTGAATTAGATCTTGTTATGCATTTCAAGAAAGAATAGTTTAAAACAAATTAATTCAATTTTTTTATTCACTTATAGCCCTTTATACTACAGTGCTCTATATCTTTGCCTTTAAAGAACCCCTTCTCCAATGCAACTTAGTAATTACCTGAATTCTGCTGGTATTCCAAATGAAATGCACATACCTGAAGTTTAAAAATTAACATCCAAAAATTGGAGAAAGCATACAAAGTTGTATTTTATGGGTTTTGGCTACCTCACTAAGAAGGACTACTTTCAGCTTCATCTATTCATCTATACATTTCTAAATTTTGCTTTTCTTAACAGCTAAATGATATACCATTATGTAAATGTTCCACATTTTATTCACTCATCAGTTGATGCACAGCTAATCAATTTTCCTTTCCTGGCCATAGTTAATAGAGCAGCCATCAACATGGTTGAGACAGTATATCTATAGTAGGATGTAGATTCTTTTGAATACATGCCCAAGAACAGTATAGCTAGATCATGTGGAAGATTTATTTCCAGTTGGAGGAACAGCCATACTGATTTTCATTGTGGATGTACCATTATGGAAGAAAGGACAGCAGATTGGACCAGATAGCAGTGGTGGATAACTAAAAGGATACAATGTTTTCCAGACACAGAAAGACAGTTGCATGCACGAGTTCACAACAGGTGAGACAGCATGTATGAGACCTGTGCAAACTGAAACCAGACAAAATTTCAGAATGAAGAGGGGAGGTGGGCATACAACTGGTAGCTGCTGGAAGAAGAAAAGTCACTTTACTTTATGAAGTGGTCCCTGGTAAGTTTATCATATCCAAGTGAAAGGCCACACAACCAAGATTACTCCAGCTGTATCACCTGTACTTGATGTTTTTAACAAATGATAATAAGAAAAGATGAAATAAAGTTGATGAGAATGGAAGTTGTGGTGGGGACAGAATGGATATAGCCAAATTCATTGTAAAAAAAAAAATCCCAAAGAGCTAATACATTGAATTTCAATTGATTGAAATGAAGGGCATGGGCCTAGAATTACTTTTGATTGACTAACACCGTCATCAAGCAATAATCCCTCCATTACTACCAAATAAATTCAACTTTAAGTTACAATAATTGTTAATCATTATGACTTTATTATTTGTTTTTTCAATGCCAGCTTAGCACAGGCACAATTATTAGAACTTTCAGTAGGAAATACACAATGCAGTGGACCCAAGTTACATGGCATTTTATTTAAGAATCAAGAAAGCAGATTTTCCATTTAACTACACTTTCAATTCACATAATGTGGTTGATGAAAGCTACCAGTCAAAACTTCCTTTATTAGCCTGTTTTAAGGTAAATAAAATGTGTGTATAGTAGCAAAAAATAAGATCAATGCTTTGTTTCTGCTATAGGAGGCTAAAAGTTTCTTTCCAGTGACAAACACTGTGGTACTTACCCAGCAAACTTTGGAACATGTATCCCTCAAACTATGAGACAAAAGAAACTTCTCCCTTAGACACTCTCTCATCCATGTGATGAAAAAATAATCTAATCTCTATTATCACACCTTTCATTGAAGAGTCTCTATAGCGGACTACCACACATTTTGACACATTCTTTAGCATGTTCTGCTAAGTTTACATCTTTACTTCTTTATTTGAATTCAACAACCAGAGGAAAATTATCCACTCACAATTGATCTCATAATTTATCAAGAGAGGACCACTCCAGGTGCATTTCTGCACAGAGAGTTTATGTTCAAATTCCTTTTGGAAGTAAATTAGTTAAAAATTTGACTAAGAAATCTTTCTATGTGGTTTAATCCTATTAAGAGTATCCTTCCTTGTTGGAGTGCGCCATTCCAGCACATCATTGATATTTAGATAGACTCAAGGGATGGAAATGCCATGTTTGCAGGAATGAGGACCTGGAGCAAACAGCTCATTAAACATTTGTTGGCATGGATGGAGGAAGAGAAAAAGAGAGAGAGACAGACTCAAACCCAAAACTAAAATGAAGGCATAATTAAAAAGAAAGAAATAGTTAACTAAATCTGATGCTTGTACAGAGGGGAAAACACATTTGGTACACAGTGGATTTTCCATCTGGAACTATAAAAATCTACACCACACCAGAGACTAAAAAGTTCTTATAGATGTTATGTCAGCCTTTCTCTTTCATTGGTTCATATTTCATGTGTTTCCGTTTGTTTGGCTATTTGTCTCTGTGCTTTATCCGACCTTGGTCTCAACAATTCTCGCTCATATAAACCCTCCTCATTCTCATTAATTGGACTCCCAGAGATCCACCTGGGGCCTAGTCATGGATCTCTGCATCCAGATCCCTCAGTAGTTGGATGAGGTTTCTAGCACAACAATTAGGGTGTTTGGCCATCCCATCACCAGAGTAGGTCAGTTCGGACTGTCTCTCGACCATTGCCAGCAGTCTGTTGTGGGGGTATCTTTGTGGATTTCTGTGGGCCTCTCTAGCACTTTGCTTCTTCCTATTCTCATGCGGTCTTCATTTACCATGGTCTCCTATTCCTTGTTCTCCCTCTCTGTTGTTGATCCAGCTGGGATCTCCCACTCACCCAAGCTCTCTTTCCCTCGACCCTCGCCCTTCACTACCCCCACTCATGTCCAGGCTGTTCATGTAGATCTCATTCCATTTCTCTGTCATTGGGCGATCCCTGTGTCTTTCTTGGGGTCCTGTTTTCCAGGTAGCCTGCCTGGTGATGTGAGTAGCAGTCCAGTCATCCTTGTTCCACATCTAGTATCCTGTTATGAGTGAGTACATACCATGTTTGTCTTTCTGAGTCTGGGATACCTCACTCAGGATGATTTTTTCTACCACTGTGCTAACACTTCTGGAGAAGACCCAGCTTATGTCTTTGTAGCAATTACAGCATTTAACAGCTGTTAAAAAAGGAGGCCATTGCAAATATCCTGGTTAGAAACCTGAGAGAAGTTTGGCCTTCTGTGGTGAAGGAGTTAGAAGCCCACTGTGGATTGATTGCCTTGCAAACTGCCTTGAGAGTTTCTAGACCTCTATAGTGCAACATTGAAAGAAACTTAGTGTTTGGTGTGGGGAAAGTCTGTTTTCAGCAAATGTGTGCAATGGAAAATATTTGGAGAACAGAATATTTGGAGATCAGAACCTTCCTTCACAGTGCTTTTGAACTGTGGTGATACAGTATAAACTTACAGCTTGTGTTTATTGGTTTGCAAGCAGGAGAAGGAGAGTGCTCATGACGTTCTGGGCCAGAGTTAACATTTTGGATTAGTATGACCTGATTAAAATGTAGATGTTTGGGCTGAGTTTAAATTCAAAGAAAAATACACTCTTTCGAGAGGAAAAGCCTGTTTTAAAGTGAACAAGTAAGCAAGTAAACAAAAACCAGATGATCAGAGTGTTTCATGATATATTGAAAACAAACCCACTTCAACAGAAATGTGAGCACAGCCAGAAAAATAAACAAATCGCTGACAAGCCTAAAGGAGAAGACTAAGCCTCACAGGATAAGGACCTAACTTTCATTACAATTCTTTGTCTCGCTTTTCTGTTTCCAGCCGATACTGTCTGTGTGGTGTAATGATTCTAGGCTTGTTTCATTACAGTACACATCTTGATAAATATTAGATGAGTTTTACAGCTTCCCACAGTGCAAGCTGATCCCTGGAGTCATACAACCTCCACCCATTCAGTACAGAGAAGTTTCTTATTGTTCCCACACATCACCTGAATTCCCAGTACTAAATGTAACAGTACAATCTTCTTTTCCCTCAGGATTTCTGAACAATTGTCAAGTGCTGCAAATGGTATTAATTTGCTTAGATTCAGGTAAATGTTACAGACATTCTGATATTTAGCTTTATAAACTAATTCCTTAGTCTTACAAATGTCTCCTGGCTCATAAAAATGGATACATAGTTCATATGAAAATTGGAGATTTTACAGTGATGTGTATTAAATATACACTAAAATGAAATAGAAAATTTTGAATATATAATCTTTAAAATTTCCAATTTTGTATTACCTGCATGCCCAAAACACCTGCAGTCACAAATGCATAAATTTCTAGCATGTTAGTAATGTATACTTTGTCCTACATATTTATCCCACTGAAAGAGAAGAGCCAGATGAAGACTAGTCTATGTTTGTGACAATATAAAAAGAAATTTCAGTCATTTCTCAGACACCTGAAAACTATGCAGAGAAAAAAACAAGCCTTAAGAACTTGGTGAATTAGTATTTTTAGCATGAACAATGGAGATAAAATTCTTGTGACTTGAATGGACTTGCAAAACTCTTGGTAATACAAAAAAGAAAAGACGGAAATTAGCTTACACTTGAGTAGTTGATTACACACAGGCCAATGAGAATTGTATGACCGTTTCCAAAACAAATAGAAAGTATCCAAGGGTACAAAGCTATTCCTAGTGAGCACATGTGAATGTACTTATTAGAAATAAAGGAAAAGCAAACAGTAATATATCATTTGTACCAATACATTAATTTCTTCCAGGGAAGGGTCCTTACTTAACAATTAGATGTCAGTAAGTGCACAATTCTGGCCACAACACAGTCATGGCAGAATTTCATTGACCCACCAGATGTTTCCACATCTGTGGTACATCTGTTTAAACAGAACTACTGGAGGGTCTGCAAAGAATAAGATTCTAATATAATGTAAGTTCTTCTGTACAATGTTTTCTCTGTCATCAAAGAAATATAATACACAAATTTATTGAAAATTTTCTATTTCGGTCATTCTCAGAAGAGGAATTTATTTTGAAGATGTAACCACACTGTTCTATCTCTTAAATCAGCATCAACTTACTATTTTACAAAATTGATAGCAAGTGGGTTCCTAATTATGTATACATTAATAATCAAGGGATACAAAAGAGGCTAGAATTCAGTATGTTAATTTCAACCCTCATTTTCTAGAAAGAAATAGTCTTAAATAATTGCCTATAATGTAACATCAAAGGGAGGGGCGAATATTACATTAAGATAGTCAGCAATAAGGGCTTACCCTGGAAACCTTTGTAAGGATTTCTAAAACCCTTTTGCAAATAATTATATATCGTTTCTAGTGAATTGGTATGAAAGGTTTGAATATACGGATATCACTATTTACCAGTTATAAAATAATTATTCTACAAAGATAGCAAACTCAATATACTCCTTCCAAATACCTCGTGTTTCTTAACATATGAGGCAAATTTCTATATCCAGCCACTGTGATCAAGTACTATTGGCTACTTACGAACTTACAGTAAAAAGGAGATGCACACACTTAATAAGATAACATCTATTTTATGCTAATTGCTCCTCAAAGCATAAATTTTAATAGTACCCACCTTCCAACCAATTATTATTTTCTTTCTAGATGTTTAATTATTATCCTCACTAGCATCTAATTTGTTTCAAAAAGGAACGTTATACGTTCTATTATTACTTAGGTTAAACACATTTGGGATATTTTCCAAGATAATCTTACTGAAAAAAAATGCAACATTCAGTATCCCTTATTATTTTCTCTGTATATGTAGGTATGCTTATGCACAGGTGCACATGCACAGGTTAGGTTGTGCATGTGGAGGTCACATAAAACTCCTAGATGGTTTTCCTCAGGTGCTATTTACCATTTTTTGTACAGTCTTTCACTAGCCTGGTACTCACAAGATAGTTTAGGTTGATTGCTAGGGATTAACTAGTTTCTTGATTCCAGTGCTGGGATTACAATTTCATCTCCTCTCCAAGACTGTATCTGGCTAGCAACTCCTGACTCAAGCCTTCCTCTTTGCAGAATTCTCTTCTGCTCACCCTGCCTATATTTCCTGCCTGGCTACTGGTCAATCAGTGTTTTATTTATCATCCAATCAGAGCAACACATAGTCACAGCATATAGAACAATATCCCATAGCACTTCCCCTTTTCTGTCTAATCTAAAAGGAAGGTTTTCACTTTAACATAGTAAAGTTACATATAATGCAACAGTTATCAAGCAAGAATTACAGTTATAATATTCTTATCTATTTGTATTTGGCAAAATTAAAGAAAAAATTCTATCTATCCTATATTTGTGAGTCTAAAGTTTCATATCTAATTTATCTTTAATCATTACCAAGGAAAATTATAACTATCTAGTCTACAACAACATCAAAGACCCCAGAAGGATATAATATTACCTAAGTAAATAGGAAGTGCATTGTAAGCAACTTCCAAATTCTAGAATGACAGAGACAGCTGGCTGCCTGAACAGTCATCCAAAGTTCCTCTGTAACATTGGGGCATCCATCTTCAGCCAGTAGGCCTAGAGTTTTCTAGTCAATTCTCTGTGTGTCCTACAGAATATCTGGCAATCTCCTCTGCGAAGCAGGAACCAGAAGGACCATCTTGTCTTGCAAAGTTCAGTGATCATCTTCCTATGGGTCCTGCATGTCCAGTTTATACAACATACTATCAAGCAGTCCAGGTAAGAGCAGTTTCTTATCCAAATGGCTATGTTTGCCAAGAAGATAAACTCCATATGGAGTATCTTCGATACCCATCTTTCTCTTTGAAGTAAATGGGTACTGCCAGGAGCAGATGTGTCTCAAAGTCCAGAAAAGTCTAAGTTTTTAAAACGTTTTAAATGCTGTATTCTGTAGGTCTTTGAAGTGTTTGAAGATTACCTACCTAATTGAATTATATCTATTTACACCTAAAAAACTTAACTAACATGACTATAAGTTTTACTAAAATAGATGACTAATTATTAATCTATATATCTTAGTTATACATTATAATTTCAATGAGCTGCACAAACATAATACCTTAAACAAGAGTAGAAATATACATATAGTATATCAAAAGTAACTTCAAATTTGTATTATTAAACTAAAATTCATAGCAACGTAAAGCATTTTAAGCAAGTTGTTGCTCTTTAAAAGTAAATTCAATAATCTACCCTTTTATCCTATCATATCTATATCCTATATTTCTATATCACAAGGACAGTAGTAATACACTGTAATTTTAGGGAAGTCTCTTAGATAACTCTGACCAACAACCCAAAAGAGGGCTTCTCAGGCCTCATGTTGGGTTTTTTGTTAGATGATCTATGGCTCTTAAAGGAAGCATTGTCAGCCCAGATTGGAAAATTTCATTTAAACTATTCAGATACTTATATATACTACTGTCAGACCATATAAGATAATTTCATTTAAACTATATATGCATGTTCATGGATGTCAGGGCAGTATGGCTATGATATTTATCACCCCATTGGTTGCTAGAGATGATTCTGTTGATTTTGCTGACTAGATGGACGTCTCATTCCTTCCTTGCCTCTCTATGTGTGTCCTTCCCAATCTGTATGCTCTCAATAGAGGAGAGCTAGTCTTTGGTTAAGGTGATATGATAGGAGAACTTCCTTGCTAGAGCCTACATACAAGCTTTCAATTTATTCCTGAAAACATAATAGGTGAACATTTGCATAACTACAATATTTTTTGTTGTCTGATTGAATTGCAAGGTAATTTGAAAAAATTATTAGTCTTGAGTAGGGTTTCTAATGCTGTAAAGAGACACCATGACCATGCCAACTCTTATAAAGGAAAATATTTCATTGGAGCTGGCTTACAGTTCAGAAGTTTGCTCCATTATTATAATGGCCAGAAGCATAGTGGCATGCAGGCAGAAATGACGCTGGAGAGGTAGCTGAGAGTTCTACATCTTAATCCACAGTCATCAGGAGGAGAGAACCACACTGGGCATGGCTTGAGTACCTGAGACCTCAAAGCCCATTCCCAGTGACACACTTCCTCGAACAAGTTCACTCTCACTTCAAGAAGGCCACATCTACTAACAGTGCCACTTTCTATGGTTCTATGGGGGTCATTTTTATTCAAACCACCACAGTTTTTAGAAAAAGAAGACAAAATCTTGTTAAACAAATTAGACGTATAGTGGCCAGTAAGATGGCCCAGCAGTTAATAGAACTTACTGCTGTTGTATACCTGGGTTTGATTCCTAAAACCTATATCATTCACTTCCAAACGCCTATAACCCCAGTTTCAGGGCATCCTGTGCCCCCTTCTGGTCTCCAGGGACACAAGACATGAATGTGATACACAAACATAATTGCAGGTACTCATACATGCCCATAAAATAAAAATAAATGAAAATATACCAAAATAAATTTTAAAAACTAAATGAATTCTTAACACTGTTGTAAGAAACTGAAGAAATTAAGGAGCTTTATCTGATAAAAAAAAAAGTAATTAAATATTTTCTGTCAGAATGAAGATCTGTTTGATGATAAGTTGTGTGTTGGAGAAGGATGATTTGGCAAACTGTGGATGGAAATATTATTAATGAACAGAATGGCTAACAGTCTCATGAAGCTCACATTACAATGAGAAATTAAATGGTAAAGAATAAGGAAAATATCTCACAAACTATTCCAAAATTTCTATTTGTAGAAAGCGTTTTGAAGTCTCTGAATCATTATGCAAGCTTTCTAAAAGCAATTCTCTGATTTCATGTTTTGCCACTCTATTTCCACTGATTGGCTCTGAGCCTGGAGTCATTTTATATTCTATAATATCTGGTTACAACACAGGGAAGTAGGCAGTGATGCTTGTTGATTTGTTTATAGTAAGCTATATTGGGAAGAAAGCAAAAAGGGTAAACTATGCACATCTAAAATCATTACACAAAACCACCTATCTTCTTGTCCATAATTGGGCCAAAAGAATCAGTTTTAAAATTGCTATTCATTAATTATATAAAGTAGACCATTTATTTTTAAATGTTATATAACAAAATACCTCTAAATATTTTGTCATATATCATTTTAAGCTTTTTAAATTAAAAAAAATATATGGATTATTCATGAAGCATACACTGCAATGACTTTTATGGGTATGGTCATGCACATTCAGAATTGTGGTTTATTTTTTGATGTGCAAAATGAATCATTACAATAAAGGGCAGCATGTACATATACAATATGCAAACATGAGATTTTTGCAAGTGAGATTATTACATATTACAGAGAAATATATGGTATATTTTGAAAAATAATGGATATGACACACTTGTTGGGAATTCATTCATGATTTTTTTTTTGACCATCCTATGAGTTGCTTATGAGCTACAGCTTCAAAGGACAGTTTCTTCCTTGTAAGAAGGGACAAATATGTTTGCTGATGAGAGCAACATGTATCTCTTTTAGGGACAAAGATCCATCATCTTGGCAGCAGGTCTTTAAGTAGATTGGTGTTTTGTAAAGTCATGCTTCCTGGTGTGACATACAGCATGAATGGCATACCTTTACCTGAGTTCCCAGGTGTGACATAGACCATGGACAACATACACCTTCTTGGTTGCTTCACATTGTTCTTATTTCAGAGGCAAGGGAAACAAAGAAAATGCAAAGCTCATACTTGCACTGTGCTGAGCAAAACACCTTTTGTTTCTGATTCAGGAGCCTTTGAGTCTTCTAGCATCTGTGGCTAAAAGTGCCAACACTAACTTGTTAACTTTCCAATGAGATAAAATCTTTGGAACTCTCATAGTTCTTAGAAACATCTATTTTAATTAAAGAAGTATGAAATAAGTATAGTTATACTTTCCTCATGGGTTACTTAATTGCTTATTTCATATTTTTTTTATAAATTGATACTGAAAGTATTAAAAATTACTCTTTTTTATATCTATACAAAGGAGACTGATTTTAATTGAAATTGTTAAAAATTACTAGTAAACTTTAGAGAACATGTAACACTTTTAAATTATTATGTAGGTTTTCTAATATGAGTAGTTTCTTTTTAACATCATAAGAAGTGGTTCTGTTCATGGCTCATGCTGCTTGCTGCCTGGGGCAATGTTGGTATCTGTTGCCCATGTTGCCAACAGAGGCCATGTTAATGTTCATGGCCTGTTCTGTCCCCAATGCCCAGGATGATGTCCATGGTACATGCTGTGGCCAAGAGCCATGTTGATTTCAGTAATCTGTACTGCCACCTGAGACCATGCTGAGAACTGTGGTCCATGCTATTACCAGAGGCCATGTGGGTGTCTGTGGTCCATGCTGCCTAAGACTGCACAGGGCAAGAAAGTTTCTTCTGCAGTGGTATTGATGACTCACAGTTGACAATGTGAGACATACAAAGCTTCTGTAACAACCCCTACCCCCCACCAGCAACCCTTCCCTC
Organism: Peromyscus eremicus; assembly: GCF_949786415.1. Lineage (NCBI taxonomy): Eukaryota > Metazoa > Chordata > Mammalia > Rodentia > Cricetidae > Peromyscus > Peromyscus eremicus. The sequence continues at coordinate 21,183,688 of NC_081417.1, forward strand.
CCCCAAAAAAGAAACAGACAGACGACAGGAAGCCATTGAAGAGAATACAGTGTGAATAGGGTGCATTATGTGAAACTTCCAAATAATAAATAAAAATATTATGAAAAAAGATATGGCTCTTACTTAAGACCTACCTACAAACCAACATTTATTGTGAATTTATGCTAGAGTATATGTGTGTGAAAATAAACTAAAACAATTTCTTTCATGATAAGGCCCATGATGATATGACTCAGACAATCCATCTTTATTAAAAGTTTTGCCATTAGAATCAAGAAAACAAGCCATATAGCAATCAGATACAATTTTCAGAGAACTTTAGAAAAAGAATGACAATGTGATTCCACAACAAAATGATTATCTATTTATAATAAATATTAACAAACTTTTAGATATGGCTTATCTAATATATGTGTTAAGTACCATTGTATAAGGCCAAGGAATGATATATTAAAATATAATAAAGAAATGCAATTTATTTACTCATCTTAGGAACAGAATGTTAAATGGGATTAAAATTTACAACAAAATTGCATTCAAATATAATGAAAATGTATTGTTTAGTTGGAATATTTTGTTTTAATACAAAGTAAATGGTCCATGATATAAAATTTGAGATCTCCCTCAGGGTGTTTCTTCAAAAAGGAAAACTCTTTTCATTTATCTATTTTAATTTAAACTTTCATATTTGACCACCAAAACTATACAGCATGATAGAGGAACATCTGGAACTTAGTAGGGAACAAATTATGGAAATGAATACTATCAGAATGTGTAAGCAGGCCTTCTTTACCATCCAAAGATATGTCTGTTAAAGGTTAGAGCAATAACAGAAAATATCATGAAAGAACTTTTTGTATGGTGTTATTTGAAATGAATTCTGCACATAAGATGTGAAGTTCAGCTGTGTGAAGTCATACTTTCTACCCAGTTCTAAACATAATATGTTCCTTGGCATTGTGTAAATTGAATAATATGCAAGAAGTACACACTTTAATGGAAATCTTTAATAATATAAAACTTATGTCATCTGTGATATGCAAAAGTAACATAGGAAATCTATAGCATTATTACTGACTTTTACTATGCCACTGAACTGTTATTTAAAGTTAATTTTGTTAAAGCTTTAAATTTTGAAATTTAACAACTTTCAATACTATGTTAGGAAACTAGAAAATTTGAAGGGATGAATTTTTTATTTGTAAAGTACATAATCATTCCACTACCAAGTTATGTGGGTGTTGTAAGGCAACTATGACTCCTAACATCAATTACATACTTATTCAATGCTGTCCCCAAGATCTATGCTTATTACCAGCACAGATCTTTAAAATAATGGTTACTATTTACTAACTGCATCACTTAGGTCAATTACCCTTCAAATCATAGAGTAAATAATATCCACATTTTAACAATGGAAACGAAGTCTGGAGTATTCAGTGGTCACAAAATAACCAGTTGAAGTGGAGATTGCAGATAGTTCTATTTCAAGGTGATGGGCATAGTCATTATGCTATACTGTGTATAAACTTACAGTGCAGGTCCTGTTTATGACAGTGTAGTACCATTTGTCAGTCAAGAAAATAATTACTTTATTTGTCATGTGGTAAGTCTCCTAATGATAGATGTACCAAGCCAGTTCTGTGTTATGTATCCAAAAGGAAGACATAAAAACTCTCTCTTTCCATATGTATTTGTCAGCCTGTGAATTTTTGTTTGTATGACCTTATAATGTGGATGAGCTGAGTCAAGAATTCAAAACAAACTTTCTCTCAAAGATAATAGGTTAAACAAGAGAACTTTGTTCAAAAGATGTTCCCAAGTCCTATGCATTGAGGTTGAGGGCCATGCAATGTGGAGTACTTCTCACTTTATCTGTAGTATCTACTTTGCTGTGTTTCCAAGTTGGTGGAAAAAGAGATCGAGAAATTGTCGCTTCATAGTGGCCTCTTCAGAGTGTCAAAGTAATTCGCAAACTTCACTTTGGAGACTGGCAATGACAATTAAAAGCACAAAGACACAAACCACAGAGTTTAGCATTCAAAACAACACACATATGAACAGACTATTACAGACTGTGTGTTGTACTCACATTGTGTAGACTCATAATTTATTTTAGTATGCTTTTTGTTTTTTTCTTTTGATTTTATGAGACAGAATTTCATGTGTTCCAGGCTTGCCTATGTGACTGAAGATGACTTTGAACTCATTCCTCATCTTTCTGCCTGCTACAGGCCTTAGAAATATGAAGTAGGAATTCAGCTGACTATGACAAAGATATACCTGGAAGAAGCCAAGGGCTTTCCAGAGGATAAAGCCAAGGCTTATGGAGTCTTGGTGATACTGGCTTTTGAATACTAGCCGTTTCCTGCTATGAATTTCTCCTGTGCTATTGTAGGTTTTCCATTCCTAGAACAGTGTGTTTGATCATTCATTGGGCACAATTTCCCCTATACAATTAAAGTATTTGGATATACATCTCCTAACTTTGCTTAAAGCAGACACACAGCCAGCCAGACCCTTAATTTCAGGCCTTTCGGTAATTATCTGTAGCGTGAATCTTAAAAGTTCTTATTAATAAAATCAAACCAGAGCCAGGTATTGGGGTGAATGCTGGAAGATCAGAGAAGCAGAACAAGCCACAGCTACCTCACCTTGCCAATTCCTCAGGTGATCCTGTTTCCTCAGACTGGATGCCTCTCAGCTGAACTGTGCTGCTCAAAGCCTGAAAGCTTAACCAGCCAAATGCTTCTAGTTTCTGGTCTTCATGCCTTATATACCTTTCTGCTTTATGCCATCACTCCCTGGGATTAAAGGCTCACTTCTTGGGATTAAAGGTGTGTGTCACCATGCCTGGCTGTTTCCAATGTAGCCTTGAACTCACAGGCATCCAGAGAGATTTCTGCCTCTGGAATACTAGGATTAAAGGTGTGAGTGCCACCATTTTCTAGCCTCTGTATCTAGTGGCTGTTCTGTTCTTTGACCCCAGATAAGTTTATTAGGGTGCACAATATTTTGGGGAACACAATACCACCACAATTATCATCATTAACACTATCTGGCCAGGACCTTCTCCAGGAAAAAATATCTTATCTGAGATACTTCCTAGACTTTCTAAGAACAGACTTCAGACAGGTAATCATCCAGACATCTGTTAGTGAAGGCCCGGCAGATGTGCTAATTAAGCTTAACCCTTCTCTTCAAGTGTTATCTCTAATTCTAGATCTCCCTTTAACAAGCCAGAACTAAAGGGGTTCATCACACATCTAGCTGTGATGCAGGTTGCCTACCACCAAGCAGACTTGTCCTGACCAACCAAAAAACAGTGAGCCAGAGAACTGAGTATTGTATGTGAATTTAAACTGGACTGGGGATAGAGGCAGAAGGAAGAGAAGGAGTACTAGAAGAAGGACATGGAAGATGGGGAAGAACAAGATGAGGAACAACTAGATGAGAATAAAGGAGATGGGAAAGAACTAGATGGGGAAGAACAAGAGAGAGAGAGACAGTTTAGAAGAATAAAGAGAGGAACTAAGATGGGAGAGGTGCTAAGATGGGAAAGAACTCAATGAATGAGATAACCTAGATGGGGCAGAACTAGATGAAGGAATTAAGATAGCACATAGAGGAAAGAGCATAAGAATGCACAGAGAAATATGGCAAGAAAGGAGAAGAATAGAAGCAGTGTTGAGAGATAATTGATTCAGAAGAATAAAGTGAATGGACTAAAGAGTTTCATTTGATATCATTAAGATTAGATTTCTCAGCTGGTTGTTAGATTCCTCCATGGACCCTGGGAAAAGGCTATTGAGGGGCTGGACTCCAATAGTCTTTGTTACCTGCCACCAACTCCCATGTACTAGGACTATAGGTTTGTGCTTCCACACCTGATTTATTCAGTTCTGGAGATAGAACTCCAGGCTGCTTGCACATTAGGCAACCACTCTCTCAGCTAGCTACATGCCTAGGACCATTGTTTTTATTCAACATTGAGAACTAAAACCTGAGTATAGCACACAAGTAAGGCACTCTACCATTCATACATACATACATATATATCAATATATATAATATTTATATAGTTATATAATATATATCAATATATATAATATTTATATAGTTATATAATATAATTATATGTATATATATTCAGTACTCAGCTGTCTCTTTATTTCTGAGTCTTGGTTCTTCAGGATGGCCTTGAATTTAATTTGTAGTCCAGGCGGACTTTGAACTTGCAGTCTTTCAGCTTCCATTTCCAAATAGCTGGGAATGTAGGCTTACTCTGCCGTGTCTGAATATTTAATGTTTTTAAAAGTAGTAAATAAGTTTTAAACTATCAACAAAATTAAGAATTTTAAGAAGGCACAGAAAATATTTAAAAAAATATTGAGTTGTATCTTTTAAAGTTAAGAAAAAATAAACAACAGTAAAAACTCAATAGGTGTTATTTGAAACTATTAAGAAATCAAAATTAATAAATACCAGCATGGTAAATATTTTAAATAAAATAGATGAGATAAAACATTTAAATTATAGTTAATTAAAAGTTTCCAAAAACAACATCAAGGATGGCTCAGTACTTAAGAGCACTTTTTGATCTTGCAGAATTCAGTTTCCAGTACAACTGTCTGTGTATAGCTGTAGTAACACTAGCTGCAGAGGTTTCTTAAAAGAATAGTACTAGTCACTAATCTAATTATAGGGGAAGGTAAATTTAGGCACTCTCTCCATTATTTCGAGGAGTCTTACCTGGTATCATTGTCCTTGTGGATTCCTGGGGATTTCACTAACACCAGGTTTCTCACTAACCCCCTAATGGTTCCTTTCATCAAGATAGCTCTTCATTGCTCTCCCTCCATTTGGCCATCTTGGCCATCTCAGTCCTTTCTGTTCCCATACCCCATCATTTCCTTTCTAATTCTCCCTTTCAATCGTTATCATAGAACCTATATCCAGTAACTGATGGAAGCAGATGCAGTGATCCACAACCAAGCACTGGGCTGAGCTTGTAGACTTCAACTCAAGAGGGGATGAGGGATCACAGGAGCAAGCGAGGTCAAGATCATAATGAGGAAAACTATAGAGACAACTGACCCAAACTGGTGGGAGCTCATGGACTCTGGCCTATCAGCTGGGGAACATGCATGGACAGAACTAGACCCTCTGAATGTGGGTAACAGATATATGGCTAGATCTGTTTGGGGAGCTCCTGGCAGTGGAACCAGAACTTATCCTGGGTGCATGAAATGGCTTTTTGGAACACATTCCCTAGAGTGGGATATCTTGCTCAGCCTTGACACAGTGGGGAGGGGCTTGATCCAGCCTCAACTTAGTATGCCAGACCTTGTTGACTCCCCAAAGGAGGCCTGAGCCTCTCTGAGGAGTGGATGGGGGGGTGAAAATGGGGGAGGTGATGGGCAAGAGAAGGGGAAGGAGGAGGAACTGGGATCAGTGTGTAAAATAAAAAAAATCTTTTTTTAAAACATAAAAAATGTATAGTACTATAGTAGAAGACTACTCCATCCACTTCTTGTCTTAACAGGAACTGTACTCATATGTACAAAAACGTAGACACACATACACATAATTAAAGGTAAAAATCAAGTTTCAGAAGAATGCAATGTATTAATGATTTAGAGGAAATACTGAGATAACAGTGAGATATTGACAGAACTGATGGAATATTTCATTACAAATTCTAAAAAATGCAAAAATGTATATAAGAAGAAATCTTGAGTCAAACATGCCATGCCACACCCCCTCCAAATGAAAAGAAGAAAGAAAAAAGGAAGAAAGAAAAGAAAATGAAATTCTCTAAAATATTTGGAGAAAAAAATTTTTTCCTTCAAGTGAAGAATAAATAATAGAAAAGGTTAGTTTGGAGTGAAGTTTTGGAAGAAATAAAAAGAGATAAAACTGAAATTTAATGGAAATTACAATATTCTGAAAGAAAATTATCAATCTGAAATTTCAAAATCAGTTTAATTCTCTATAAAGAAAGAATTAAACTAAACTTGTTTTAAAATTTTCTCAAAGAGCATCATTGAAAAATATTCTAAAGTCTTTAGGCTAAAAAGTCCTCAGGATTAAGTGCTAGGATGCAAAAAGGAATTAAAAGCAATAAATGCATAAACACAGGCAAAATGAAAATGAGGATTTCCATAGAAAAGTTAAACAACTTGGAGGAAATAACAGAATTAAATTTCCGCAGATCAATAGCACTAAAGTCAAAATGGAAATGAAATTAAATTGTGTAGCATTTTTTGTTTTAACTTGAAAGATATGTCCCATGTCAACAATTATATGGAAATAGGAAGAAATGAAATAACTGAATGCAGGCTGTCTTTAGGGAAGAGATGGTAATTGAGCAGGAAGTTCCCTTTGTATCAGGACAGTTCCTGCATAAGAATCCAACTGTGAGCTTTCTTGAGAGTAATAACAACAACTACAATTGCTGCTAAATTTACTGGGAAATTATCAAATATACTTTTAATATGTCAATGACCAGAGCAATGAAATTAGAAGATATTTTATTGAATAATAATTAACTCATTGATTAATTTATCAAGTGATTGCTATTTAATTGATAATAAAAACATTAAGAATCAAATCTTACATCATTAACAATTCATACAAGAAAATGTATAATTAGATGCATGTATTGGAAAATAAAAATGTTTAAAATTACACACATAATCACATCACAGTATGCATGTGGAGGTCAAAGTTCATCTTGTGGGATCTGTCCTCTCTTCTACCATGTAGACTCTGAGGACCACACTCAGGTTGTCAGACATCGCCGTGAGCACCTTTACATGAGCCATCTTGTCTGCCCAAGGGCAATGCTGTTGTTTGCTTGTTTTGTGTTCTTTTAAAAGTTACACATTCATCTTTGCACACTGAAATAGTAAATAGCTGGTTTGCTCTCTAGGAGATCCTTTTGCACTGTACCTTTTTTCTTTCAGGGAAGATTCTGTTTCCATTTTTCCTTTTTTTTTTAGATTTTTTTATTTTATAATTTAATTTTTAAAAGGAAATATGGAGTAGCAGTCTAGTCACCCTTTGTTTTACATCTAGTATCCACCTATGTAATTAGAATCTTTACTATGCAATTATTTTTCTGACCTAGAGGAAGTGCTTAGTAACCACATTTATACTACCTAGATTGTTGACATCTTTCATGAGAATATTTGTTTTTAAGTACTACCTAGATTCTAAACTTCATTTATTATTCTTTATTATTTTCACACATTCCCCATGCAGCCCACATAGAGCTATTATGTTTCTATAAATGATGCAAGGGACACTCTGTCAGAGACATAATCAGAGTTTTTATTTGTTAAATGCCAGAGTGCAAAAGCATTAGAACTAAATTGGCTCAGTATTTTTTATTATAACTATCTGTTTTCAGCAACTTATTTAAAAATTAAACAGTTGAAATTTAAAAATAAATTAAATGTGTCACTTCATTAAAAATAACAAAAATGACGTGATGATTGAGTTAGGTTTAGAGCTAAATTCAGAACTCATTACGTATTACATCAATGGATAATAGAGTCAACATGGCAAAAGCTGACAATATGGTTTTGTTAGGATCATGAAAATGTTTTGATATGTTGTAAATTATTTGTGATTATTCAACTCACCCAAGTAGGTTAATTCACAAATGAATGTCATATGCCAAGATAAGAACATGTATTTTTATACTATAAGAACAATTCTATTTTATATAAAATTGCAGCCTCCTATAGAAAAAGTATAACTTGGAATTAAAATTATAATACAGAAATTATCTATGATTTTCTTCACAAGAGGAAGATATAGTGTTAAAAATCATATTTGCAAAATAAATGTAAAATTTAGATATGTACAAACTTTAAAATTCCCAATCTTTAACTAGAATGCAAAAGAACCAGAAACTTTACTTTCAGCATACCCACAGTTTGCCTTATGTATCTACCTTTTAGGCTGATCATGTTTCCTTTGAATACATCTGATTACACCTAAACTGCATATGAAACACAGGAGACAAAGATCCTAGAAATGCTATCAACATTGAGACATCAATACTGAGGAAAGCACAGACTGCTTGGTTACTACTTAGTTTTACCACTGCTTTGAGAGAATATCTGACAATAATTTAAGGAAGAAAGGATTGGTTTGGGCTCACAGTTTGAGAAGAACAAATCCATCAAGGAGAAGGCAGGGAAGTAGGACATGAGGCCTGTATACATTGTGTGATGAAGCAGAGAACAAAGAGCTCTGTCAACTTTCTCATTTTCATTCAGTCATTGACCCCAGCACAAGGCATGGTGACACTCACTCAGTAAGACTTTTCTCCTGGGTGAATCTCCTCTGTTAAACTTCTCTGAAGATAATTTTGGAGACACCTAAAGATATGTCTCCTGGGATATGAACTCTAGTCATCTACCCTCAAACATAGTCAATCTTTACTGAATTAATTCGTAATTTCTTTAGGGCATTTGGCATGTATTTGGTGCAATCAAATTATTGTTAAAGAATATATGTTCCATAGTCATAATTGGAAATTATTTTTTGTGACTTGCATTTGCTGATTAGAAATAATGATGGTTTAGTTTTTAAGCACAAGCCATCTTTAATAAAATTGCTTCTTGTATATGTCAGCAAGATACATTAATAGTCATTACCTTTCCACAAATGCACTATTTACTTTAAATTATATCATAATTTTATAATCTATTATAAAAATTACCAATATCTTTTGGTACAAATAAAAATTTATTTTACCTACGAACATATTTTGGCTCTTCCTATACATTCTCCTTTCAAATTACTCACTAACCACACAAATGAAAATTTAGGAAACTCCACCACTCAAGAGGAACTCCATAATATAATATAAATATATTCAGCTGTGCTTTCTCCACTAGCTCTTGCCTCATCTTGGACTTGGGCTTTTCCTGGAAAATACCATTTCTGATAAATCATTCATATTATATACATGAATAAAAAATACCTTAACTCTGTTTAAGAGAAGTGTGTTCAAAAAATTGAATGTGAAGGAGGTGGGAGGCCATTGTATTTCTATTGGTTTTCATTTATCTCTTTTTTTCCTTTTCTCATTAAGTAGATAGATAGATAGATAGATAATTATTTCTGTTGATTACACAAAATAACTTATTTCATTATATCCTGGAATTTTTTTTTTAAATTGTGATCCCGATCTTCTACCCAGCTGCATTAAATTATTTTTAGGCCAGTCTCTTATTCTGATATACACCTGATGTTTCAAACAACACAATCACTCTTTTATTATCATCCCATTTTATTTTGAAAGCCCTTAAAGGATTTTCTAGTGTACTTATAAATAACGCTTAAAGTGATCTTAGTATAATGTAGTAAGATTCCAGAAAAAGACTATACAGTGTCAGAACAAACTTCTAGTTCTTTCCAAAATTGGTAACATGGAGCAATCACATAACTGTATGTATAACTAAGTGGATTTGATGCATGGAGGAGCATGCCATCCTCAGTAATTCTTTTGAAGAATGGTTTTAAGGCTGAATAGAAGTGGGGAAAACCATTGAAGAATTACTGAGTGAAATAGTGTAAGTGTTGAAGTTAAAAAGAGTCAGTCTACAAATATTTTCCTTCTCATTGAGTATTAAGTTAGCTATGTCTTGGTCTTTGCCTGTCCATTAATGTCTATAATAAGTTTGGTGATAATTACAATATAAGATTTTGAATGAATATAGAAGACTGGGTATTTGGACAATGTTGAATCATCCTATATGAACATTGACTAATTTATATGTACTTAATCACTACTGTAGAAGTATGATTTCACTGACGCAAACATATACTTATAGCTCAATGTAAACATATAGATATTTCAGAAATAGAGTCAAATAAATGTAGTCAAGTGATCATTAAAAAGGAGTAAAAGCAGAACAATGGAAAAAAGTCTTCAACAAATGCTTCCAGAGCAACTGGAAATGCATGTTCAGAACAACAAAATAAAAAAGAAATGTAGAAACAAACCCAATGGCCTTAACAAAAATTAAGTAAAAAAGGATTAGATAGTAAAATATAAACTTGTATAAGGTAACAAGAGAAAAGCTAAGTGAAATGGATTAGGGTAATCATTTTGAAATAGATGACAAATTTGTAGCTCATATGTTGAACTTCTTTTTTTATTTTTTTTGTTACAAACTGTATGGCCATGGCAGGCTTCTTGCTAACTGTTCTTACAGCTTAAATTAATCTATACTTTGCAGCGTGGCTCGTGGCTTACCGGCATCTTCACATGCTGTTTGTCATCATGGCAGCTGGCAGTGTCTCTGACTCAGCCTTCCACTTCCCAGCTTTATTCTCCTCCTTGTCCCGCCTATACTTCCTGCCTGGCCACTGGAAGGTTTTAACCTTAACAAAGTAAAATTACATATAATTTGGGAATTTGGGAGTAGCTTCTCTTACTACTTCCTGCTGGAGGGGGGTGCTGTATCTTATGGGGACACAAAGAAAATTTTAGGATTATGGAATAGTCCATGAGGCTGTATTGTCTGAGCCAGTTGCCTTCAAACCGTTCTGGATGTTGGATCATCTGGGCCATGGGGTCATCGGAGACCATTCAGGGGTCTTGGCTGGTCAAACCTGATGTATCTTAATCTGGAACAAATCCATAGCCTCTGGCTTTCTGTGGGAACAAAAACAGAGACTCTTTTCCAAAGCAACACATCCTTACATCCAAATTTTGTGGCTCAGCCGTTAAAGGCTAGGCTCACAACCAAAAATATAAGTTGAACTTCTTTAAACTAGAAAATTCCATTAAAGACACCACAAAAAACATACAAAAGATGGTCACAGATTATAATAGATTCTTGGAAAAGAGATATTTAATAAAATACCAACATCTAAAATATAAAAAAAAGAATTTCAAAAATTTGTAATAGGCAAATAATCTGATTAGAATGGATACTTCACCAAAGAAGATACACAGATGGCATAAAACCTATAGAAAGATATTCAACTACATATTATTGAAAAATATAAAAATTAAAACAATCATAAGATTACAGCACTGCATATGTACAAATATAACCAAAACCCAGAGCATTGATGATAGATAGCAATTCTGGTAGGTTTGGGTATCAATAACTTCCATTCATTGCCATTGCAGTATTTATTTTAATATACTAGCATAGGTCCTGAAGTAACTGTGCTCCTTGATATACATCAAAAGAAACTAAAACTTACATTCACATAAAACTCCTATAATGATGTCTATATAGCAGTTTTATTTATAATTTCCAAAACTTAAGAGCTTGTTTGGAGATTCCAGCAGAAGATCACAACTATCCATACACCCTTGATTGAAGACAGTCCTCCTCTATTTAAGAAAGGTCATCCTATTTGGTCAAGTGTGCATCTTTAGGGGGGAAATACATGAAGAGTTAAGGGGAGAAGAGGACACCTTCCTAGACTGTCAGATCATCTTAATCAACTCTGTTGATCAATGGTGTTACAGACTGGAGGCTAGATCAGAAAATATCAGGACAGTTTTCTTTAAGAGTGTAGGCCCTAGTAAGTCAACTTTCCTCCACTAGAAAGTCACACATTCAGGAATATAAAGCCAACACAATTGAAAAGTAGGTGAGGGAGCACAAAGTTCAGTGACAATGAGGGAGGAAGGAAGGGTGGTTCTGGAAAGAGTTGAAAGAAGAGGTGAATATTAAAATGCATTGCACAAAATTCCCAAAAGAACTGATGAAAAATAATTTAAAAAGAAGTCCTTAAGTGGCTGTGGTAGTTTGAATGTAATGGGCCCCCAAAAATCTCATAGGGAGTGGCACTATTAGGAGGTGTGACTTTGTTGGAGTGGATATGGCCTTGTTGGAGGAAGTGTGTCACTGTGGGGGTTTCCTATGCTCAGTATACCTTCCAGGGTCTTGGTCGACTTCTTGTTGCCTGTAAGATGTAGGACTCTCAGCTACTCCAGCACCATGTCTGCCTGTATGCTGGCATGCTCCCCATCATGATGATAATGGAACTTTAAGTGATTCACCCCATTTAAATGTTTTCTTTATAAGAGTTACTGTGGTCATGTTGTTCCCCCCCCCCCAAAAAAAAGACAGAAGGTGGTACCAGGATTGGAGTATTGTTGTGATAGGTAAGGTCATGATTTTGTTTGGAGGAATTTAAACTTTGGTGCTTTGGTTTATAAAAGCAATGGAATGTTTCAAGCAGTGCTTAATGGGCCTTACTAGTGGGAGCATGGAAGACAGAGGTGCTAAGAATTATTGGAACTATCAGGGGCTCACTCAAGAGATTTATGAGAATTTTAGTAAGTTGTCTAGAAATCGTTCTTGTGATACTTTGTTGAAGAAAGTGGCTGCTTTTTGCCCTTGTCCAAAGAGTCTGCCTGAGGCTAATGTGAAGAGTTTTGGATTAATTCCATTGGCAGAAGAAATCTCAAAACAGCTTTGTATAGACTCTGCCATGTGGTTACTATTGTTCATGTTTACAAACATTTGTAATGAAAAGGAGCAAGCTGAGCAGGATGTCAATTTTAAGGAGAAAGAGAGCAACAAGAAGTGAAATGGAGCTAAATTCTATTTTCCAGGTAATAAACAGATTAAGAAATAGAATATAGAGAGTGGTGACCTCAAGGTAAGATTCCACCAAGCTGCTTTGGATTATGCTCATTGTTGATAATAAAGCTGATTAGCCAGTAGCTTGGCAGGAAGAGATTGAGCATGAGAGCTAGACTAGGAGAATTCTGGGAAGAGGAAGGGAAGAGTCATGGCAGATGCCAGCCAGCTGCTGAGGAAGCAAGACTTGTAAAAAATGAAGTATGAAGCCTTGAACCATGTGGCTAAACACAGATAAGAATTATGTATTAATTTAAGTGTAAGAGCTAGTTAATGATAAGCCTGAGCTACTGAACAAACATTTATAATTAATATAAGTCTCGGAGTGATTGTTTGGAAATGTCTGTGAGATGGGGTTGGACAGAGAAAGACATTTTATATATGCTACTCCAATGTGATGCATGTACATCCAAATAAAGCCTAAAGAAGCTTAAAAGAAAGTGTTCTAGATGGATAAAAATGGAGCCAAGAGCAGCTTCATAGTTCATGTCTCTTTTCCTGGCTGCTGCATGCATGCTTGAGCTACAGCATGGAAGATTTCCCTATGGTACACAGAGGTGTCTCCAAGCCAGGCAACACACTGTGAGGCTGGTTTATCTTTTGCTCATATAGACAAACAGGGTTAAAAAAAATCACAATAAAAACAGATTCACACAGAAAGGCCTTTAAATGGGACACAATGTGTTCAAAAGATATATATAGGCTTGAGAAAGAAAAGAGAAATAATATATACAGCCTAAATTAAAAATATAGGTTTAAAATAATAAAATAGTCATTAGAAAGGGGATTAAAGTAATATAAAGGAAATGAGACACTTGAGGGTGGAAAATACACAGAGTCTGGATTATGGATATTATTGTGTTGTCTTTAAAATTGTTAATTGTTATAAGATATTTGATTATAAAAGCTGCTGGATTAAACCAACCTATATATTTTAAAAGTATTTTGACTCCAAAATTTAAGTCAAAAGGTGTGCCACTTTTGGGGAGAGTGTTTTTGTTTCTGCAGAAAATAAGAGACTATGCATTCATTCTGGATTAAGAAAAATCAGGTTTGATTGAAGAAGACCCTCTGAAATCTTAACTACATACATGAGAAAATAAACCTAAAGTAACTACAAGACACATGATGTACATTTTATCTGCTCAAACATAAAACAAAAAAAATATATTTGGCTGGCCTGTGTACAATACACAGTTTACATTTATATTAATACAGATAATACATGTTACCTTTAAAAAATTATATATTTTCAGAACAAGGGGACTAGGCACCATTAAAAATGGATGGCCCAGATGATTCAGTGTTTCTATATATACCTCTGCTATAGTTTCCTCTGAGTTCTGCATCTAAAACAGCTTCAAGGATGCTGGCTAATATGGACCAGCCAAACAAAATACCCCAGTCAGGACTTGACCATAATTCTAAATTTTCTCAGTGTCCTCATAAGATTACCAGCACCCCAGGTCTGCAGGAAGTAGTCTAGAGAACTACATCCAAACTCCCAAAATAGTGTTTATTGATGTTTGTTTTCATTTAAAGGCAGTTGGTTATGAATTGTTAATGGTCATAGGCAATCTTTTTCTTAAAAACAAAAAAAGTTTATTATGAGTCCATTACCGTGTATAGTTATTATATTAAAATATTTTTTCTCATTTAGAAAAAAAAGAAGGGACATATGATATAGAAACTTTGGGGAAAAGAATATATTATTACAATTTTAAAAAGGATAGATTATTAAATCTACTTTAATCCAAAATACAATTGTCAATCTCAAAATATTTTATATTGGTATGGATTTTAGTTTATTGATACAAATTTAAAGTCAATTTTGTTATACTATTTTTGTATTTCTACCCTTGTTTAAGATATTATGTTTATGCAGCTCATTTAAAAATGTAATGTACAATTAAAAATACAGATTAACAGTGATCTATATTAGTCAAACTTATAGCCATATTAGTTATGTTTTCTAGGTACAGAAAGATATATTTCAATTAAATAGGCAATCTTCAAACACTTCAAAGACATACAGAAAATGGCATTTAAAATGTTTTAAGAACTTAAACTTTTCTCAACAGTAGGACACATCTGCTCCTGGCAGCACCAATTACTTCAAAGAGTATGATGGGCATCAAAGAAACTCATTATAAAGTTTGCTTTCAATGTGGCAAAGATAACCATTTGGGCAGGAAACTGCTATTGCCTGGACTACTTGACAGTATGTTGTAGAACCTGGACATGCAGGACCCATAGGAAAGTGACTGCTCAACTTTACAAACAGAAGGCAGGATGGTCCTTCAGGGTCTCTGCTTCACAGAAGAAACTGCCAGACATTCAATAGTACACAGAGGAAAGCAACTGATGAACTTAACCAATACAAGGAAGGAAAGCTCTTTAAATTTCCTGCTTCACTGAAAAGTCTGCCAGATACTCTAGGCCTGTAGGCTAAAGATGAATACCCTAATATTGCAGAGGAATTTTGGGTGACTGTCCAGGCAGCCAGCTGTCTCTGTCATTACTAGAGTTTTGGAAGAAGCATGGAATGAACTTCCTGTTTATTTGGGTAATATTATATCCTTCTGGGGTCTTTGATGGAGTTGAAGACTAGATAGTTATAGTTTTCCTTAGTTATACTAAAAGGTAAATTAGATATGAAACTTTAGACTCACAAAGATAAGATAGATGATAGAGTATTTTCTCTAATTTTGCCAAATACAAACAGACTGGATATTATAACTGTAATTCTTACTTAATAACTCTTTTTGTTGTATATAATTTTACTATGTTAAAATTAAAACCTTCCTTTTAAATTAGACAAAAAAGAGGAAATGTTCTAGATTATGCTCATTGTTAATATTGAAGCTTATTTGCTGGAAGCTTGGCAGGAAGAGAGCATGGGAGCCAAAATAAGAGAATTCTGGGAAGAAAAAGGACAGAGTCAGGGCAGACACCAGTCAGCCACCAAGGAAGCAAGACGTGTAAAAGAAATGATGTAACAAGGCATGAACCACATGGTTAAACATAGCAAAGAATTATGGGTTAATTTAAGTGTAAAAGTTAGTTGGTAACAAGCCTAAGATACCAGCCAAACATTTTTAATTAATATAAGCCTCTGAGTGATTATTTTGAAATGGCTGTGAGATGGGACAGGACAGAGAAAAGCCTCTATTACAACCTGCTAAGTTTCCAACTTGTGAAAAGGAACTAAAGGAAAGCTTAGAGTCAGGTGTGGTGGAGGACATCTTTAATCCCAGCACTAGGAAGGCAGAGACTGGTAGATCTCTGAGTTTGAGTGCCAGAACTTAACAATGTCAGCCACATCGTTCTGCATTTAGAGTTAAGGCTAGAAGAAAAGAGTTATGGAATAAAGTCACTGAGTTCAGGCATGTGTCAGGGTATCCCTGAATGAAGACCCAGCAGAGAGGCCATTACATGAAGCTGTGAAGTTGAAACCCCGATTGCCTTTGAGAACCCAAGATGTTAGACATGCCAGAGTCATAGGATAGCTGATAACAGGGAGTGGTACCTGCCCAAGAGAAGGAAATGTGTTGCAGTCAGCAAAGCTGAATAGAATTCAATATCTGAAGAGCATTTTGGCATCAAACATGGGGATACAGAGTTCGGAGTTTGCCCACCTGGTTTTTTGGTCTTGTTTTGGCCCAGTATTTCCTCTCTATGCTCCCTTCCCTGTGTTTTTGAATGGTAATGTATATCCTGTGCAATATGTGATCTGCTTTTGATTTTTGATTTTTACAGGTTAATACAGTTAAGAGATTGTATGAATCTCAGAAGAGACTTTGAACTTTGGACTTTAAAATGTGGTCGATACTGTCATAGTCTATGCAGACTTTTGAAGTTGGACTGAATGCATTTTGCATTATGATATTTTTACAAACTTATGGGGGTTAGCGAGTCAAATGTGGTAGTTTGAAGGTAATTGGCCCCCATAATCTCATAGGATTTTGTGCCATTATTGCACCAGAGTCTCCTGCAGGTAGGTCACCATTGTAGATTAAGGTGTTTATTACTGGGTTGGTATTTCCCTTTCTCTTTTGTTAGCTTGCAGTGCATCTTCCAGTACCACAAACACTAGTCTATAGAAGTGAAGTCTAGGTAAACACTAGCTCAATTTCTCCATGTTCAATGAGCCATGTAAGTGTTGTCCTCAACAATAGGGCCTTAACTCTCAGATTTGGGGAAACTGGGTTTTTTTTGGGGGGGAGGGTTCCCATAGGACCCCTTTGTCCATGAACTTGATTAGATTTAACCCATTTCTGGTATTTCAGTTGGTGAGTAGAGATGTCCAGTTGGGATATGTATCTCCTTTAAGATTTCTTAAAGGTGTCTTCTGTGAAAAAGTATAAAATTAGTTGGAAAATATCAACATGCAATGCCTGAATGTTTAATAATACAAAAATATGTAATGAGAATACATGAATAAAATTGGTTTTTTCAAAACAATGTCGTTCAATGCTTATGTCATATGTTGTTCAATACTCATGATGATCTGATACACTTGCAATTGCTAGAATGTCTTTTCCCCTATCAACCTTACTGTTGGCAAAATTTCAAGTTTTCTAAGGCAGAGTTATACTTTAAAGATAGAATTATGTATCTAGAATTAGGTTTCTCTAGCTTGACCCAAAGATATGTTATTGAAGTTCATTACACACAGAGAAAGCTAAAAATAAGTTATATAAAATTATTTTTAAATTAAAAGAATTTTATGCATGATTTTTTAGCCTACTGAAGTTGTCATTTAATTTTAAAACTGCCCCATCCACATAGAGTATACAATCCAGTAGGTATTTTATTTAATTTGGCAAAAGTTAGGTAGTATAGTTTCTATTCAAATACTAAATTTTGTACACCAAATTTATTTGAAGAAGTTTTCAATTAACTGTTTCCTTTTGGGTCTTTATGATCGGAATGTCTTGCAAAGCTTTATGAAATTCTATTAAAATTTATGCCTAATTCATTCCTATCTTCAAATATTCTTTACAAATAAGAATGTTGCTGTTTGCTCTATGTTGACTTAATACTGAAGTGGAGAACTGAAAATTGTTTGTTAACAATCTGCTCTATCAGTGACAAACATGAAATGAACAAGAGAGGCCTCTTGGAGCACATGTGAAAAAATGTCTGAAAACAGTTTATTTTAAAAGGTAAAATCTACAACTACAAAAGTCTACAACAAGTGTAAATTAGCGTCAATGTGACAGTAGCAGAGAAATATGGCACCCATAATAGAAGCTGATGATTTAAACTTAATTTACATGATTAAATATGAGAGATGTGCCTTATAATGTGTGGCAAACTCAATGGTCTGTGAGCATGTGTCCTAATATGAGCAGACAGAGTTAACAATTAATTTTGATTCATGTCAGATATGAATGTTTGCCATGACTTGTACAAGGAATACACCACCATCAAACATATATAGCACCAAGAAATAGTGAAATATTTAGCTTTAATTCTATTATGGAAAAGGAAATTTCTAAGCCAATCTTTTCAAGTCTCAGTGTGAAATTAACTGGTATACAAAAACAGTGAAACAGCTTGTATTTCTTTATCAGGAAAGCATGATGAAATGGGTTTTAGTATGTTTTAAGATACAAGATCTCATGGCAACAGAACACTGACTACAGGTTCTTTCAAACCAACAAATCACAAGATCAGCCAAACTCAATAGAAGCCATTCAAGATGGAATTACAATATATTGGGGCATGTTTTCATGAATCATGAGACTCAAGGTAAAGTGGGAATATCTCCTGTTTGAGACCAGCATGGAAAACATAATGAGACAATGACCCATTGCGCACATGAGCGCGCACACACACACACACACACACACACACACACACACACACACACACACAAAGTATTTGACAGTAAAGTATGAGAATGTATGCTTCATTTTACAAACAGGCATGATCACAGTCAAGATTACAAACACATTATACAGAAGATATTTGTGTTATATGTCCCAGTATAATTCCCTCAGTTCATACAGGGAAAAAATGGAATTTTCTTATGACCGACAACAGAAATTAAAAATTCAGATGTTGCATCAAAAGATTCAACTTGATACATCTATAGAGGCCAATAGCAGATGGCTTTTCCAGTGCAGTCCAAAGATGGTTATTAAAGAAAATCTCAGCAGATAGAGATTCAGGAAGTATATCATATCATTTACCTGAATTAAACATATGGTGTGAAAGAAAACTGGCTTGAAAAATTAATACATCATTTTATACACAATGACTAGTGGATTAATTGATTGTTAACAGATTAAATAGTATACTACTACAGTCAAAAATTTCAGAGTATGGATATTTAAAATGAACACATGAATCTGGCCATAAAGTATGAGAGTTAAGCTTCATCTTAACAAACACCAAGGAGAATATTGACCAGCTAAGTAGAAACAATTACATATTAACTGACATGAAAAAGGCCCTGGGTATCAAATTGTTGCATTGATGGAGTAGCTATGTGGCATCATTACAGATGACTCAAAGGACCAGCTAGTAAATTCACCAGTACCAATGTTTCTATAACTAAAAATCTAACTATGATTCAAAGAAATATACAGTGAGTTACTAATTTTTCTCTGTCTCTGGAAGCTATTTATTTCTTAGTTCATTGGTTCATTATATTGAGCCATTTTATCTCTAGAAGAGGCAAAGGTTCATCTGGAGGAGAAGGAACCACTTTTACATACATTTGTCTCCCTACGTAGTCGGCCTGGTCAAGAGCCGAAGAATATAGAATTTGTGAACTGATGACATGAATATCTCACCTAACATCAGAACAGACAAACATCTACTTTATAGAAAGCAGAGATGTTATAGTGAGCACATGACCAAGACTTCCTCTATTTTCGTTATAAACTCAACCATTCAGAAACCACCTGCTTGATAGATAAATAGAACAAATATACAGATATAAAACCTTACTTCAGCCTAAGGATGGTGTCATATATTGATGGAACAGCAACACTCAGGAAGAGATAAATGCTAAATTGATAGATACTATTTTGTGTGGGTAGAATACATGAGCCTTGCAACCATAGGTTGGAATTAGGAATGTCTCCATTTCATTACTCTCAATGACCCAGTTGGGACACTGTATAGACTTTACTGTAACTCTGAGTTACATAAATTAAGAATTGTTGATTCTTAGAGGAGGAACATGTCCAACAGGGAATTCACCAAGTATTCTACTAAACTTATCTCTGCAACTGGTCACTTTGCATCCTCATGCCAAGAGAATAGAATGAAAGATGAAGTTACCTTTCTGATAGTAGTAATTCACCAAGACCTTGAAGCTCAATTGTGTGACCCTGTGACATATTTGTGACAGGCAATCACATGAGTTACCCCTCTGCTCTGCTTTAATTCTTGTACATTCACAAAGTATTGTAATTAATTAAACTCTCCCAGTCTTCCCCAATAAACTCCATGAACACAATTTTTGTTTAAATATATTTTCTGGGAAAACATTCCAGGCAGTATTTGGCACATTGCTAGAGCACTCCATTGTATGTATTAAACAATGACTATGCAAATAAATTAAAAATGTTAAGAAGTAACATTTATTGGGAACGTAATATAAGTTTTTCATGCTGTTTATTTTTTCCCACAATAATTCTATGGACTTGGTGATATTATTCATTTTACTTTAAAGAACTCAAAGATTAGAGAAATTAACTAAGTTTCATAGCATTATTCATAACTTACCAAAGGTTCTTTGCTTAGATTCGGCACTGCCTCTCCCTCATCTCAATAACTGCTACAGTTGAGTGTGAAATGTCCTCCAGGGACTCACAGGTTTAAACACACAGTTGCTAGGTACCAGTGCAGTTCAGGGAGGTTATAGAAGCTTTAGGTAATGGGGCAAGTTGATGGGAGTGGATCACTTGGCACAGGCCTTAAAGATTATGACAGATTCTAGTTCCTGCCCAAGATTTTCTGCAGATGATCTAGACTAAGCTATAACAGCACCCATTCCTTCCCTTCTTAGTGGACTGCTCCGTCAAACCAAGAGCCAAATAAATGCTTATTTAAGTCGGTGTTAGCAGGCAATTTTTCATGGTGATAAGAAAGGTTACAAAGAGTTTGAAGCTTCTTTTTCTGTTTCAATTCCATGTTTATTTATTAGGAAGAACTGGTTCATGGAATGTTGAAGGCCAAGAAGGATTGGAGTCCACAGCAAAAGACCCAAGAAAAGTCAAAGTTCAGTTTAAAGGCCTGAGACCTGGAAAAGCAACGTAGTCAATCACAGCCTGTGTGTAAAGGCCTAAGTACTAGGAACACCGAGAGAAAGTAGATATCTCAGGTTAAGAGTCAGGCTCGAGTAAAAACAGAATTAATGGCCTCTTCCTCTACTTTCTTGTTCTACTCAGATGTTCTAGATATTGGAAGTCACACCCACACTTATTCAGTTTATCAAATCAATGTAATCTATTTTGGAAAGACCTTCACAAACATGGCTGAGAGCTTGGGAAGTTTTGTCCTTAAATAATAAACATTTGAATTGTTTTATGATTAATTCCCAGTGAGACAAATTTATCAACAAATGCTTGCCGCTTATTAACCCTGCTTTCATTCTTCAGTTGTTTTAAAATAATCTATCAGTATTGATTAACACTTTACTCACTCATACCTATAATATTTATTATATCTGCTTCTATTTCTTGTAGTTACTCTGTTTTTTACCCAGGTTTCACTGAGCTCCTCTTATTGCACACATGCAATGTCACTATTATAAGTCAGATCATCTTCTCAAACATTGCTTGATCACACATATTTTATTGGCTTACCAGACTGCTTGAGGTAATTTTGTACATTCATATACTGTCATTCATAAATATTTTACAATTTTTGGGATTATGTGATTTCCTCAAGCTGTTGTTTGATGCATGTACAACTCATATTCATTAAATGCTGTATCTTCCATAAATCTGCACATTGAACTTGGCAGAGTGTGTCCTGTCCACTTTAAATTCAAAATTTATAGTGCTTTTAACCCAATAAATCATGCCATTATTTTGATCTGTTTTATTGTTTTTAAGTAAAGAAAATTAACTTTAAAAGTTGCTGCTTCTGAAGCACAGACACAAAGACAAAAATGACAAAGAAAAAGAATGATCAAAACCTTCCTTACTTGAACAATTACTGTTTTGAACATGAATATACTATGAACTAACTTTTACTAGTACTCATCTACCAAAAACTAGTTCCTATATTTTAACAACAGCAATACAACCCTATGATGGCCATGTTAGTATTTGCATTTACATAAAAAGATTTCCTTTATCTATTCTTCAGGAAGAAATGAAGTGTCCAGGGATAAATGCAGTTCAATGTGCCAGTTCCTGTCCTAAATAGATCAAAGATCATCATGGACTTACGTTAATACATTGAAAATCTATTTGCTTTCAATAGCCTATTTTCCCCCAAAAGACACAACAGATTTGAAAATAATGCAATCATTGCTTATATATTTCATAGGGTACAGAAGATGGTAATAGAAGAGGAAAGGAACGTGTTTCTGAAAAATGACAGGCAAGGGATTTCACTCTCAAGTCCACTGTGAAGTAAAATATTTTTTGAAACCAAACATTTTATAGTTAATAAATTCCAGTTTGAAAATTTATCAAGATGCCTGGAGCTGGTAATGTATTTTTAACCTCTCTATAGCTGTGGGAAAAATTGATGGACTGTGAGCATGCAAAATGCAATCTGCATTTAAAATATCTGAAAGCTGCAAGTCTATCATTTGTCATTAAAGTCCTCTTATCTAAAGTGTAAAAGCCTGAAAGCTTCACAGTTTCCATTTCAATGAATCAGCACAGGAGTTATAAATAGGATATCTTAAATAATAGATAGTCCCCCATTCTGGGCAATTTCAATGGTGATGATAGAATACTTTCTATCAACAGCCAAAAGTTCAGTTTTGTGACATCGTAACATTGAAGTATAACTTTTAAAGTAAGTTTTACAATTAATCTTTAGAAAATTAATATTTCTATAAAAAATCATTATTACATTAGCGTTTCTCGATATTGAATGCACACCAGAATCACTTGAAACATGTTTTCACATTTTCGAATGTGTGTGTGTGTGTGTGTGTATGTGTGTGTGTGTGTGTATACATCCATACATATATTTCTGGTTTTCAACTGTGTGTTGTTTAGGTGTGTACATATGTGTGTATGGGAGTGCTCACCTGAGCATGCATGTGTGGAGGCCAGACGTTGATTTCATGTTATTTCCTCTGTCTTCCTTCACCTTATTTAGGTTTTTTTTGAGACAGTCTTTCACTGAACATGGAGTATGCCATTTTGGCTGGCCATCAGGGCCCTCAAGATCCTCCTGACTCTGTCTCCTCCCACTCAGGGTTAAAGATGCATGCCTAGCTTTTTACATGGGTGCTGAGTGTCCAAATTCAGGTTCTCATTCTTTAGTGGATAGAACTTTACTCACTGATACATTTCCATATCTATATATGTATATATCTATATATCTATCTACATATATCTATATATCTATCTACATATATATATGTGTGTGTGTGTGTGTGTGTGTGTGTGTGTGTGTGTGTGTGTGTGTGTGTATGTATGTGTTCCTGGAAGGAATGTATTTGTCTGTGTATATATGTATGTGTAGCAGGAACCTTAGGAGGTCTTATTAATAAAATCAAACCTGAGG
This sequence comes from Peromyscus eremicus, assembly GCF_949786415.1. Lineage (NCBI taxonomy): Eukaryota > Metazoa > Chordata > Mammalia > Rodentia > Cricetidae > Peromyscus > Peromyscus eremicus. Next base: position 21,207,042 of record NC_081417.1, read on the forward strand.
CCAGTTATTGGAGTGAATGCTGGAAGATCAGAGAAGCAGAACAAGCCACAGCTACATCACCTTGCCAGTTCCTCAGCTGATCCCTTTTTGTCAGACTGGAAGCCTCTGTGTCCTCATCTGAATGAATCTCAGCTGCACTGTGCTGCTCAAAGCCTAAAAGCTTAACCAGCCAAAAGCTTCTAGTTTCTGGTCTTCACGCATTATACATCTTTCTGCCTTCTGCCATCACTCCCTGGGATTAAAGGCTCACTTCTTGGGATTAAAGGTGTGAGTCACCATGCCTGGCTATTTCCAGAGTGGCCTTGAACTCACAGTGATCCATGCCTCCAGTAGGCTAGGATTGAAGGTGTGAATGCCACCATTTTCTATCCTCTGTATCTAGTGGCTGTTCCATTCTCTGACCACAGATAAGTTTATTAGGGTGCACAATATTTTGGGGAACACAATACCACCACATATATATATATATATATATATATATATATATATAACTTTATATATTTTTGGATACTTGATCATTTTTTCCATATATTGGGAAAGCTTTGTTAATGTTGCTAATCATAAATTCAGATATTGAGAAACATTGTCATACACAAATGAGAATTTATGCATAAGTAAGAAAAATATCTCTAAAAATGTTTGTTTAATTATTAAGTTCTGATATATGACTAAACAAGTTCAAACTGAACATTTTATAAAGATTTCTAGTTTTACAAAAATATTATAATTTCATTTTACTAAACCTTTTTTTCAGAGATTATTTAATTGAAATATTTCTTTATCTTTTCTACAAGTAAAATAGTTATGTAAATAATTTGAAAAAATTATGGAAATATTTACCACTAATAAGAGTTACTCTAGCACATTCTAACATTTCCTCAGAAAAAGTTGATGCTTTCATAATTCATTCTTCATGCAATAAAAGGAATATTAAAATTTTGAATCACATAGAAAGCCTTTATTTTAGCAGCTAGTATATAAAATACTTATATATGATTATTACAATGTGCCCCGCCTGCAGGGCTTCAATGGGTTCTCGACTACCCTAAGGATAGAACAATAGGGACAGGAGATACAAGGAAATACACCAAGTCTAGATTCTGATCAAGGTACAACTTTATTTTTCTCCAAGAGGGTTTATATAGTTCCTGCAGGGTGGGGGGAGCAAGAAGCTGTCATCTGCATAAGGTGGGGCAAGCTAACAGGATGTTTACAGGGTGAAAGGGTCAAGGGCTCTGCCTCAATGTCCTGTTGCTAGGCAACCTGACTGTAAGATGATCTAGTTCCCTGTCTTATGGGGGTCTGTATTTTTCCACTAACTAGAGATTCTGTCCTTGTCCCTGACAACAATGAGTTTTAATGTTGCACACACACACACACACACACACACACACACACACACACTCCTATTCCACTGAGTAGTGTATCTGTTTTTATACCAGTGCTGAGCTATTTTTATTACAAACCTCGGTTGCATAACTTGAAGTTATAATAAACCATTCATGTGTTATTGTTCATGACTGTATTTGCTGTCCTGGGTCTTTTGTGTTTCCATAATAGTTTTGAGGTGTTTTTTTTTTTTTCAGAATTTGTGAAGAATTATTTTATAAACAGTATCTATAAGACATTAAAGGGCTGTTACACACAAGAACATCCAGCAACTATGACTGTATGTACAGACTTTCACAAGATCAGGCCAATCACAGATGGATGGGGTATTTGTGAAATAACAAAAATAGCTGAGAATCTTTTGACAGTCAATGGTTCCTGGAGGAGGAAGACAGATTATTTCAGGGATGCTTGTTCTGAGAGTGTATCAATTGTCCAGTAGACAGTTCTACACTTATACACATAAACGTGGCAATTAGTGAACACAATGAGTTTTTTTAAGCACATAGAGTTGGGAGGGAAAAGCATTGAGAAGGATAGGAGATGAATTTCAGGCAAGGATTTGATCAAAACACATTGTAGGAATGTATGGAAATTTCAAACACCAATTCTTTTTTCTTTTTCATTTTTCTTTATTAAGAAAGTTTCTACTCACTCCACATAACACCCACAGATTCCCCCTCCTCCCTCCTCTCACTCCCCAGCCTTCTCTCCCAAGCCACCCCACATCCCCACATCTCCCAAATCAAGGTCTCCCATGTGGGGTTAGCAGAGCCTAGGAAGGTCCAAACCCCTTCCCACTGCACCAAGGCTGTGCAAGGCATCACGCCACAGGCAACAGATTCCCAAAAGCCTGCCCATGCACCAGGGACAGATCCCAATCCCCCTGCTTGGGTGCCCCCCAAACAGTTCAAGCCAAACAACCATCTTCCATATCCAGAGGGCCTAGTCTAGTCCCATGGGCGCTCCACAGCCACCAGTCCACAGTTGGGCTTCCACTAGTGTGGCCGGTCATCTCTGCACATCCTCCCATCATGATCTCAATGTCCCTCGCCTACAGAATTCTTCCTCTCTCTCATCAATTGAATTCCCAGAGCTCAGTCTGGTGCCTGGCCATGGATCTCTGCATCTGCCTCCATCAGTCACCTGACAAAGGCTCTATGATGACAGCTAGGTTATACACTATGTCAGTCACCAGAGTAGATCAGTCCAGGCACCCTCTGGACCACTGCTAGCAGACCAAGGTGGGGTCATCCTTGTGGATTCCTGAGAGCCTCCCCAGTACCCTGCCTCTTCCTATTCCCACTATGTCCTCATCTATCATGGTATCTCCCTCACTCTGTCCCTGTTCCAGCTTGACCCTCCCATTTCCCTATGTTCTCATCCCCCAATCCTCGCCTTCTGCCACCCCCCACACCCAGTCCACTCATGTAGATCTCATCAACTTCTTCTTCACAGGGTCATCCATGTGTCCCTCCTAGGGTCTTTCCCTGTTAGTTAGCCTCTCTGGAGCTGTGGGTTGCAGTCTGGCCATCCCTTCCCTCACATCTAGTATCCACTTTGAGTGAGTATATACTATGTTTGTCCTTCTGAGTCAGGGTTATCTCACTCAAGATGTATTTTCTAGTTCCATCCATTTGCCTGCAAATTTCATGATATCATTGTTTTTTACTGCTGAGTAGTACTCCATTGTGTATATGTGCCACATTTTCTTTACCCATTCTTCAGTTGAGAGGCATCTAGGTTGTTTCCAGGTTCTTGCTATTACGAATAATGCTGATATGAACATATTTGAGCCTGTGTCCTTGTAAGATTAAGCATTCCTTGGGTATATGCCCAAGAGTGGTATTGCTGGGTCTTGAGGAATACTTATTCCCAATTTTCTGAGAAACCACCATACTGATTTCCAGAGTGGCTATACAAGTTTGCATTCTCACCAACAGTGGAGGAGAGTTACCCTTGCTCCACATCCTCTCCAACATAAGCTGTCTTCAGTGTTTTTAATATTAGCCATTCTGACAGGTGTAAGATGGTATCTCAACAATTATTTTTTAAGTTTAAATTTTATTTATAAAAAGCAATGAAGGACAGATGGAAGAGAAGGAGGGAGAGAGGGAAGAAGGGAAGCAGGAAAGGAAAACAAAAAAGAATTAAAATTCTGTTCTTTGTAATTCAGAGATATTGTTAAAGAATACAAATTAAATTTTAAGAATTACACTTTATAGAGTATGTCAATTAATTATTTTCGAAAACTAACTTCAAATTTGAACAAATTATTATTTAATTATTTAGAAGCATCGTGTCCTCATATATTCAATATGGAGTTCAGAATGCAAGTAGGTTTGTAAGAGTTGGGATGTATTAGGCACAGCTTTGCTGATCACTGCTCAAAGCTGGAAAATGTTGAGCTGAATATAAGTGGAAGGTAAATGCCAGCAGAACATCCAATGGCATTTTTTGTCAAACACACATAATACTATTTGACTTTTCTTTTCCTTACCTAAGCATATGAAAAGACTGGGAGAGAGGGCTAAAGTTAAAAGGCAGATGTGTGATATGTGAAGTGCTCCTCTACATGTCATTCCAGATACAGTGGTTATAAAAGAGATTTCTTTTTAAAAATATTTTTATTTTATAATTAACTTAGTTTCACATATCAGCCACAGATTCCCCTGTCTTCTCTCCTCCTACTCCCAGCCCTCCCCCCCAATCTACCCCCTATTCCCACCTCCTCCAAGGCAAGGTCTCCCCTGGGGAGTCAGTCCAGCCTGGTAGACTCAGCCGAAGCAGGTCCAGTCCCCTCCTCCCTATACCAATGCCAAGCAAAGTGTCCCAGCATAGGCCTCAGGCTCCAAAAAGCCAGCCCATGCACCAAGGACAGGTCTTGGCTCCACTGACTGGGGGCTTCCCAAACAGTTCAAGCTAATCTTCATTATTTATAAAGAGTAAGTTTGAGAGAATGAATTGAAATGAATATCTTGAAAGATATGCATAGCATCATCAAATACAGCTTTCAAAATTCAAGAGAGTTTAAACCTTTTTTTAAAATTCACTTATTTCACATCCCATCTTCAGTTTCCCCTTTCTTCTCCTTCCATTCCCTCCGCCCACCTGGCCTCTGCCGTCCCCCACCAATCCACTCCTCTGTTTCTGTTCAGAAAGAAGCAGGCCTCCCATGGGTATCAATAAAGCATGGCATATCAAGTTGGGGTTAGACTAAGCAACTCCCCTTGTATTAAGGATGTGCAAGGCAACCCAGTTTGAAGAATAGGCTCCTAAGAGCCATCTAAAGTATCCCTCCCCTCCACTCTCACAGCTGGGGGTCCCACAAGAAGACCAAGTTACACAACTGTCCCATACATGTAGAGGGCCTAAGTTGGTCTCATGCAGGCTCCCTGGTTGTTGGTTAAGACTGTGAGTTCCTATGAGCCAGGTTGGTTGTTTCTGTGGGTTTTCTTGTCATATCCTTTACCCCTTTGGTTCCTATAATCCTTCCTGTAGTGAGTAGCCGTTCCAGCTTTGACCTGGAAATACCACTCCCTTTGAGGCTTCAGTAACTGTCAAGCCTACAAGGCAGAGCCGAGAGAGGACCCCTGAAGACCCAAGATCTGGATGGGGAAACTTTCTTGGTTCCTGGGCCCTGGACACTGGAGGTAGACTGAGCAGAGTTCTCCAGAGAACACCACTGGACTGCGCTACACCTTTCCCAGACCCTGTAACCTATCCCTTCACCTGTAAGTTACCCCATAAAATAAACCTCCCTTTTAAATACGTGGAGTTGCCTTAACAATTTCACCAATACCTTCCTCCCCCTCTTTTGAAGGATTCCCAAGCTCTGCCTTATGTTTGTCTGTGGGTCTCTGCATCAGTTTCCATCAGTTACTGGATGAAGCTGCTCTGATGACAGTTGGGGTACTCACCAATTTGATCAAAGGAGATGGCCAGTTCAGGCTGTTTCCAATACCTCTAGGAGTTTAGCTGGGGTAATCTTTGTAGATCCACGGGAGTTTCCCTGGCATCAGGTTTCTACCTGAGCCCTAAGTGTCCAGTCCTTTCCAGTCATCTCTTTCAGTACTTTTCCTCTTCGTCCGACCCCCAACAAGATTCCTCAATTTTCCAACTTGAAGACCCTAAATCTTGATGGAGTCGAAGTCCTTAGATCTGTTAGAGGTTATTTCAAGGCTTGTCCCCTGGGGAGAATGCTGGGATTAGATTTAAACAAGGGAGGATCATTGTGTGGTAACATGGGTGGGCTATAGCAGAAGTTTGAAATATTACATAAGGCTTTTGACCAAGAAAAGTATTTGTTCTGTTGGCTCGGATGTCCCAAGGAAGGCAGATTTGTTTTGAGAACATGAGAAAGCAAATCATGTCTGTTTGTAGCATATGTTTCCAGTTATTCAAAGCGATTGCTCCAAATTGTTACTTCTTTGTCTGCTAACTATTAAAAGTCAGTTATGTAAGTTTAAAAATCAATAGTTTTCCAAAAATTATTTCTTTGCCTAAAAAGAATATTCCATTAAGATTATGGAAGACCAGTACTTAAAATATTGAGATCATTGGACCAGATTAACTACAATTTCTGTCTTGAATTAGAGAACTAGGGGCAAGGTGCTGAAAGCAATCAATCCTATAGATAGAAAGTGAGTGACAGTTGTTAGCAAGGACATAAAACAAAAAAGGTTCACTGTAAGATGAATTGTTAAATGCTCTTATTAATAAAAAAAAAAAAAACACCTGGAGCCAGATATTGGGTTCTGAGAGATCAGAAAAGAAGAAAGAACCCAACCATGTTCTTACCACTTGGAAATCCTCAGCCAAAGAGACCTATTTCCTGTATACCCACACCTATATGCCTTTCTGTTCTGCATCTCACTTCCTCTCTCTGCCCAGCTACATTACTTCTCCAGACCTCTATGGTTAGTGCTGGGATTAAAGGCATGTGTCATCATGCCTGGTTCTGTTCCAAGAGTGGCCTTGAACTCACAGAGATCTGGATGGATCTCTACCTCATGAATGCTAGGATTAAAGATATTGCTACCATTGCCTGACTTCTATGCTTAATATAGTGGCTGACTTTTTCCTCTGATCCTCAGATAAGCTTTATTAGGGTGCATAATATATTGGGGGACACAGTAGATCACTGCATTTCTCATTTTTTGTCTAAAATAAAAAATTATAACTAATATAAGAAAATCTGTATACAATAAGTACAATAACTAGATACAATATATACAAGCAATAAATACATCAATTTATAGTTCATTTGCATCTGACAAATTCAGAGAAAATACTCCATTATCTATCCTGTTTTTGTGAATCCAAAGGATTATGTTTAATTTACCTTCTATCCTAATTTGCATAACCCAAACTATCTTTTGATGTCTTTCAAACTTATACACTTTACACTTCTTTAGTGAGTTTCTTTTCTGAATTTCTTAAGAAGGAAACTATATATAATCTTCAGCTCCCTCAGAGACAAAAGAAGGAAATAATATTAACTGATTAAGGAGGAAGTGCAAACAAGCAACTTTCAAAAAATTTAAGAAATGACAGAAACAGCTGGCTGCCTAGACAGTCACCTCTGCAACACTGGGGCATCGTCTTTGGCCCACAGGCTTAGCATATCTGGCAGACTCATTTGTGAGGCAGGATTTTCTAAAGAGCCTTCCAACCTTGTCTTGGCAAGAATCAGTAGTCTTTTGTTTTATGTCCTGCTTGCCCCATTTGGACAGCATACTGCCAGCAGTCAATGTGACGGCACTTTCTTGCCCAGCGGCTAACTTTTGCACAATAAAAGTAAACTCCATATGGAATTTCTTAAATGCCCATCATCTTCTCTGCAGTAGATTGGTGCTGCCAGGAACAGACATGTCTCATAGTCATAAAAAAAGAAAAAAAGATATGTTATTAAAACATCTTAAATGTCATATTCTGTAGATCTCTGAAGTGTTTGAAGATGACCTGTCTATCTAAAATATATCTCTGATGACCTTGAAAAAAACCTAATATGACTACAAGTTTGATTGTAATAACTAACTACTACTGTACATTTCTTTTTATCCTAAATAGAAGGTAGTAATAACTTTAAGGATTAGCAAATTGCATTACATTGTTAAATGAACTATATAGGTACAATGTATTGAACAAGATTGGAAATATATGTACAATATATTCTAACAAAATCAATCTCAAATTTGTATCAATACACAAAATTTGTATATAATATACAAAAATCCAAACCAATGTAAATATTTAAAATCAATATTTGCCTTCTAAAAGTAGTTTCAATAATCTACCCTCGAAGTTTGCTGTTATGTATGGTCATGATTCCCTGCATAAAACTGATACTCAAACATAAAAACATGTACATGCAGCTAGATGAAGCCTATTTTTCTGGAATTAGTTAGTACTCTATATGACCATTAATTATCATAACAAAAGTTTAAAATATATATTTATAAATCTTATAAACTTTGACATAAAATTCATACCTTAAGAAAAGTTTTAAAGAACAAAATAGAATCAAAGAACTATGAAATTAGTGGCAATAAAATAATCCCTTAATTTTGGTTTTTCTTCTGTCCCATGTCAGGTGGCTCTTCTAATATGATACAGAGATTTTTTATTTTATTTACAAGCATGCTTGGGTTTAGAGAAGGAGAGAGCCATGCTACAACTCCAAAGCCAGGTTTAATTTTTAATTGAACTGGGACTACATAAAGACCATTTGTTAGTGTCTGTAGAGAACAATAGAAAAAAAAACATTTAGGAAGACTTATGAAATTTTATGTGTGATATACCAATAAACCAATTTACTCTTTTTCTTGGAACATTTTTTTCTAGATGATTTGCCCTTTTTCTTTAGATTTCTCATTTGTCCAGTGTTCTTCAGATTCCTTAGTCTTCATTCTCATGAAATACAAAAACAAAAACCCTTCTTTGGGGAGGTTCCCTTTTGGCAAGTTATATCTGATCAAATGAAAAGCAATTGTTAGTTGTATAAGTTAGTTTAAATTGAATGGTCATGCTGGTTGATGAACTATCACCTCTTCTAATTAAGAGGTCTCTCTTGTTCAAATCAAACCTTTATCAATTTTGATGGTATCCATAGCTTATCTTCTTTCATAGAAACAAAAGCAAAAATCTCGTCCCCAATGTAACACATATCCTGGTTTCCACTCTGAGGTCAGCATATCCTTAAAGTATATAGGCTGATTTGATTCTGTAGTTTTTTCTATTATCCAATGTCTCTCTGCAGCTGTTGTTCCTTTCTCAATTTAGCATTGAGAAAATTCAAAGTTAATAAAGCATTATGTAATATATTTCTGGGGGATTTTGTTACCCTTTTCTGTTTATTAGCATATCATTCTTGAAAAATTTTATCATTCCCCTTATAATGAAATAGTTCTTTCTGGACTCTATGTTCTCTTTACCTTTACCTTGTTCTTTTTTTGGTGAACGTACATTCAGGACATGTCTACTCACCTTAGTTAACTGAATTAAAATCCTGTCTTAATTTGTAAAATGCATTATTGATAATAACAAACAAAGAAAAACACCTCAAATGTATGCATGCTTTCAGGCTAACCTAATCTAGATAATTCCTTGCAGGTACTTCCTTCCCAGATGATTTTACGTGCATCAAGCCCACAGTCAAAATTTACCATCACAACAGACTTTATCTTTTGGTTGAGAAGTCTCAACTTGAGATTATAAGGCCACATGGGACAGAATTAACAAATATAAAACTATCTATCTTTGAAAAATGAAATCCTCCAAAGAAAAAAATTTTATTATCAAGTGGAAGGATGGTTCAACATATGCAAAGTAATAAATATAATGCAGAATGTAAGTAGAATCAATGGCTAGATTCACATACTAATCTTGAGTGATGCAGAAGCTAGTCTTAAGCACAAATCCAACAGCTCTCCATAAAAAAACACTTGAAAATACTGGCCAGGAGTAGAAAACTCATACCACAAAATAATAAAGATACATGATAGACCTGTTGCCAAACTTATTCTAAATTGGGGAAATGTGAAATAATATTGTTTAACATCAGAATTGAGACAAGGTTGTCTCCTATCATCCAGCTTATTTAATATAGTGCTTCAATCTTAGTCAAAGCAATAAAAAGAGGGAAAAAATATCAAATTATTCTTCTTCAAAGATATGATGAATTGCATACAATTTTATCAAACCTAATGTCTAGTTTCCTATCTGTAAATGATTATTAACATCAAATAGATGAAGGCAGTTTTAGTGTATGATAGTATGATGCTTGCTACTGTGTCCTCAATGGTGAGAATAAGATCAATTTATCTTCACATTAACAACAAGGAAATACACATAACATGATTAAGTGTTCACAACCTACAAAGTCACACTGGATTTATCCTTTGGTATAAATAAAATGTGCCAGAAGAACACCAAGATAACTCTAATCAAATAACTCATAAGTTCCCGTGTGTGTGTGTGTGTTTAATTTATTTTTCGATGAGTATAAGACCATCCACTGCAGAATGAACAACCATAAGTTCCCACATCCTCAATAAAGAGTGATTACTCTCCACCAGTAACAGTTCGCTGCCAGCAGCTTTTCAGTATTGGGTGAGACCAAGAGACCAAGAGATAATTTACCTCATCTATGAGAGGTGTTCTGATCAGTGTAGCTATGAATTGTTTATGCCTAGGGACAAAAGATGTTTAACATTTCATGTATTTACTGGTCATCCATGCCTCTTTACTTGAAGACCCTGCTTGGTCTTTCCTCCATAAATTGTGTGCATCACTTTTATTTGTGTATAAAATTTCTCTAGTTTTCTTTATATAGTTTACATATTGATCCCATTAGATGAATAGCTGACAAATGTTTTCTCTCAATTTACAGACAGTTTCTCCACTCATTATTTATTTCACCATGCTGAAGCTTTTAAAATCCATTCAGTACCATTTGTGATTTCTTTTTGTTATTTCCTGCACTGATTTATTGCTATTTTGAAAGTAATCACTTGTATTTATCTTGAAATGATTCTCTTGTATCTCCCTATGGTAGTAACACAGTTTTAGGTGTTACATTAAGTTTCATCTTGGTTTTGAGAAGAGTAGGAGACAGAAAGTGGAAATCCAACCTTCCCAAAACCATTTGTTAAAGAGGTTGTTTGTACCTCTGCCAGAAAACAGAAAGCTAGAGAAGATAGCTGATTCTTTTCTTCTATTTCACTGATGGTTTCTGTTGGAATACATACACAAATCAATGTGCATAATAAAGGACATAGAGTCAAGGGAAAAATAAACATGATCCATTACATAATTTCCAAAAGGGCTTTTACTGAAATTCAATATATTTTATGATTAAAACTTCTGTAGAAAGTAGTAACAGGGTCAGCCTCCACCGTTAATAAAGGAGAATCATAGACATATATTAATTATATATTGTACAATATTGTTAAAAGAAATTAGTTTCAGAATATTTTGTTATTGATGATAATTCTTCTGAATTTCCTATATAGGAAATTATATTATTTCATTTTGTGTTTTTTCTCAAGCTCTTTACAAGGGTCATATCTGACTTCATTTACATCTCTGTTCAAATAATACGTCATTTGAATATTTTACCTTTTCTCTGAATATAAAACAATATTTTCACTATCTCACAGTCATCTGCTACACTTCTTTACTATTTTCTTTACATAATATTATACTTTAAGTTGGTTACTTGTGTTGTATTTCTTTAAGAAATATGAATAATATGATTTAGTGGTTACTATATACATGGATCAATTAAAATATGGTGCATACATTAAGACATTAGATTATACTCTCACATTCCCATTTTTGCAGATAAAGAAAAACTAATATTTTAGGGGATATCTTGAACCTGCAAAAAGGATCATGTGTTTTTTAAAATTTATTTTTTAAAATTTATTATATATTTATGTCCTCTTTTATTGATACATATTAATTTGTGTATGTTAAGCTGTTTTGCATTCCTGGAATTTTGCATTTAGGAACATACTTTGTTCCTAAAACACACAGGCGAAACAGTGAACAGAAGAGTTCGATATTGTGCAATTACTCTGTGCATTGTTGTCAGCTGCTTTCTAGCTGATCCAGGATTTGAACTCATTTACTCTAACTCCATAAGAAATAATTTTGCCCACTCTCAGTGTATTTGCAAAGTATAAAATTACTATACAAAAAAAATTAGTTTCTCATTCATTAGAAATGAAGAAGCAAAGTCAAAGAAAAAGAAAATATTTACATGGATATTACCTCAAGTAAAACACTCAATATAAATCTTACTGAACATAAATAAGATCTAAATGAAGAAAAAAGCTAAATATCTCCAATGAATGGAATAAAAAATGAACTAAGTGGATTAAGTATTAGTCCAGAAGGTATGGGTTAGTTGTTCTATACCCGTTGATATGGTTATGGGATTTTTCTCTTAAGTGTTTTTAAGTGTGTCATTAATTGCATTAATTGATACCAAGAAAAATGCAATTCAGTCATGGTTCATAACTCTTCCTACACATTGTTGGAGTTAATTCTGTTGAGTATTTTGTGTGTAGTCAATGATTATTTTTAAAATATTGATAACAGATTATAAGAAGTTTGGCTTTTGTCCCTGAATCCTGCTTCTTAGATGAGTACCACACTTCTTGATTGGCATTTAACACATATTTGTGAAATAAATAATATTAAGAAAAATGTTTGAGGGAAAAGGCATAAATGATAAAGAAGAGGACAGGGATTCATGTTTAGATTTCATAAGTACATAATAGAACTCTACTTCCATGATTTAGGCATATTTGTAAATGTTTTAGGAAGTATTTTTAAAAAAACAACCAAGCCCCATAAGCTTATGTAAAATCAATATGAGGACCCTGCTTTATGATACATTAATTGCTCCATAATAATTGTCCCAAAATTAGCTTAAAACAATAACAAAAGCAAACTCCTCAAGCTCATTCTTTCATTGTGTTTCCTAGAATAAGAAACTGTGGATCCAGGTTGTTCATGGGGTTGTTGTCAATGTTGGCTCAAGGTTTTGCTGCCGTGCTAGAACATGGCTGAAATAACCAGCTTATAAACCACTAGGTGATAGTTGAGGTCTTTTGTTTTAGCTGTTGTCTAGAAGTCTCATTTTTTGCCGTAAGTATCTGTAACAGCTATCAGGAAATGTGATCAATCTTTCTAGAGAAAAGGGGAGGAGAGGTATGCAGGGATGGATGGAGAATGGAGGGGAAGAGAGGAAAAAAATAAGCTGAGATTTTCCATAGATAACTTGTGACATTTTATGTTCTCCTTCAGAGGACTGATGCTCTGAAATGCTCAGAATTAGTACAAAGGATTCTGCATTGAGAGAAGCTATGGGATGTCCCATTACTTATTAAATAATGTCAAAATGAATGAAAACGGAATTAAATTGTTGGTAAAAAAATGACAAAAGCTTTTTTCATTACTGCTCATGTTTTATAATAGGAAAATAATTTTTGACCTCTGAATAACAGACCCTTAAAGACTTAACAGTTCATTGGAAACACCTCGACTAGGAGAAAATGAAAGGAAATATATAAAAAGGCAGACTATTTCAATTAGATTTTCTACAGAATCACTGTAATGCACAAATACTGAAAGTAATATTACATTATGGATTGCTATGAAGAAAATCATTGATAATATTTTAATTTGGGGTTATTTTATCTTCAAAATATTTATAGAATTAAGCAAGGAGATGACTAAGACATCATGAAAAACATAATGAGATCTTAAAATGGAACATAAAAATATTTAAAATATTTGCAATTGTAGAGAAGAAAAGAACTAGTTACCATTCAAAGAAACCAGAAACAATTTGCTTATATATAATTAAAAGCTTTATTTCACTTTAAACCTCAAATCATTCCAATAATGAACTCTGTAGTTTACTGCATCGTTATATTTAGAAGAACTAGAAAAATATTTTCACAAGCATTGAAACTATTCAGGGCAAGGAACATGGACAGATTTTCAAGGCTCTTACATATCTTATATATTATAATTCTATAATTTTTTGATAAAGCAAACCACTTTACACTGTCAATATTCTCCACTCATGTAAGCAGGAAACAACTCCACTTAATTTATATGCATGAAAAAGCTCAACAAGCACTGCAGATAACAATTTGTCCACGATCTGATGCATCTTCATAATTTTGGAAGCCTGAATGATTGAGAGGAACTGTACCCAAGATTACATTATTCATAAAGGGAAGGTGAAACAGCATTTCAGAGCAGAAATTAAAATAAAGGCAGTAGAATGCTCATAAACAACCCATTGTTTAATGTGTTTCTGGATAAAACAGGTCTGAAGTTAGAGGACATTTCTGAGTCGTGGACTTTTTCCAGCAGCTGTGAAGAAAACTTCTGTCCTATCTTAGTGAAAGAGGTCATGTGACATAGCTATAAGGTTTTAGTTCTTTTGCATTTAGAGACATTCTGAGGATTTGCAAAATTAACACATTTAGATTAGCTTATGATGCCCTATATATTTTATCTTACGTTTCTGATACAAACATATAGAAGTAAAAGAATTTACTAAAATATTAACCAGTTTGCCTCTAGCCCTTATATATAAAAATGGAAATGACAATAGAAACTTTCTTATGAGTTTCTTTTTCTAAAGATATTTTAGATTTTCCATTATGTGTAAACATGTGTGTTATGTGTGGATTTATGCAGATGAGTGCATTGTTCATGGATGCCAGAGGAGGGTGTTCAATTCCCTGAACCTTGAGTTAACAGGGAGTTAGAGGCTGACTGACAAGGTTGGAACCAAACTTTAGTCTTCAATAAGTCTAGCAGGGACCATTAACTGCTGAGCAATCTCTCTATCCCTGAACTTGAACACTTTTGATAGTAATATTATAATGTTCTTCTAGTATGAATTCCTGTTCCTAGCTCTGATTTATACCACATACGGTTAATGTGAAAATCATTCAAGGTTGAAAAAAGTGAACATATCCAGTGTATATCCAGTTCCATCTCTGGAATTAAAAATAACTTATTCTCTGAAAATTGAATACTGCAACTGTATAAACTTAAGTTTCTACAGAATTTGGAGAAGTTCAGACTGCTACAGTCAACAGTACAGAATGTCCTTTGCCTATGTTCATGTCTGAGGCTATTCAGAAGGCAGAGGTAAGATAAGATTGGCACTTGTATAGGTGTCAAATGGTCTAAAGATATAGAAATACCTTGATACAAAGCCTTTAGGATCCTGTTTCCTCTTCATTCAAAACTGTCCTAAGACTTGCCATTTTTTCTCCTAAACATTTCTGAATCTGTATTCCTTTACTCACTCCTAGCATTGCTTATTTCAAACACTCTAATATTTCATGTGGACAGTTAGCATAGTTTTCCTGTTATATTCTTACATCTAAGTTCTCCATAGGAGTGACCTTCATAAAGTACCAATAATATTGGATCATTTCATTACACAAAGTCATTCATTGATCTGTAGTTCTCACAGTACAAAAATTAAGTTCAAAGTATAGCAACTATGCTTAAGTATCATGTCAATGTCACTTGAGACATATATAATTATTGCACCCAGTGAGAAATGAAAATGTGGCCACATTTTCGAAAATAAAACTTTTAAGGTGGTGACAGAAGACTATTAAGCATACAATGAGGTTTTCCATTCCTTGGACAAACGACAGATGCTATGTCTTGACCTTATCACTAACAGCATCATTTTCTGTTGTTTCCAGGCAGTTAACTCCTGGTTTAGACATGGCCATGAAGTGATAGATGCAGAACTCTTACGCACTTGCTCTTTTAGGTTATGCAGTGCTCCATAGTCCACTACTAGACAGTTTTTGTGCCTGTTTATGCTGTTTTTCTCTAAAGACTCAAGCATTTACTCATGAAATCATCTTTCAAAAATTAATTTTAAGCACTCTTTCCTGAGTGACACCATTGTTCTCACCATATGTTTACAGTTGTGGTTATAACATAATTACAGATTCTTTTCACATTATTTTTCTTCTACACATGGATTAATCCCAGAAGGGCCCATATGTTCACTGTACTTCAATTTCCCATGTGAGGCTGAATACATAGTGTCTTATAAATGATTGTGTAATTAATACATGATAATTGTAAATGTCATATTAATCTTAGCCACTAACGTCCATTAGTCCTTCTCGTAAAGTTATAAGACATTCATTTCTTGGGAGATTGTTTGGAAGCCAGCCCTGTTGGCACAAGCCTGTAATCCCACCATTTGGGATGCTAAGGACTTCAAGTCCAAGTCTAGACTGTGCTACAAAGTGAATTCAAAGTCAATATAAACTTGATACCAAATGCTAAAACAAAAAACAAAAAACAAAAATCAAAAAACTAAGAACACACAAAGAAAATAAAAGCCTGACTTGAAAACATTGGGAGAATTTGAAAATGTTTTACATTTGAACATTGTTTATAATAATAAACAAAATAGTGCTTTAGAAGTCTGAGTTTCATATAAAGAAAAATTTGTTTTTAAAACTAATTCAAACTGAGCCAGGAGATGGTGGTGCATGCTTTTAATCCCAGCGTTCGGAGGCAGAGCCAGGTGGATCTCTATGAGTTCGAGGCCAGCCTGGTCTACAGAGCGAGATCCAGGACTACACAGAGAAACTCTGTCTTGAAAAATCAAAACAAACAAAAACTTATTCAAACTGAGCTGATATTGAGATAATTCCCTGCTTCTAAGTAGGAATGAGAATACAAATAAATTTTTGTATCTGTACTTACATATTCATCTTTTACCATAATCATTTCTATCTATATTAGAAATTTTCACATATTATATGAATTAACAATTACTGTTAAACATACACCATGGCACTAGAAGAATAATTTTAAATCTAAAATGCTCAACCAATGGGACATATTATATGGTTTTCTGTAGTAAACATTATAGAACTTAGGAGGATCCATTGTACATAATGTATATATATTATATATATATAAATGTACATATATAGTACATTGTATATATATGTGTGTCTGTGTGTGTGCATATATATATATGGTAAGAAAGCAGTTGAAGAGGTGTACAAATACACTCTATCTAGGTATCTTAGAATTGTATGACTCAATAAAAATATTTCATGCAACTGTATTGGGTATAAATTTTCATTACATACACACAGTGTCTATTTCAGAGTGAGTATTCTGTGCTTTGTTGGTAATTTTAAGATTTTTAATAAAAACTGCAGTGTTTCATTGGCAAACATTTTTATGTTTTGTTTTTTATGTGATACAATAGAATAAAACATGGTGTTTTATTTAAACATCTCTATTCAGGGTATACATGTAGGAAACTATTTTACTTGAAAATTTGGACACCTCAAACAGCCTTGAGGCACAGGGAGGGACTTGGACCTACCTTACTAAATGTACCTCCCCCTGGGAGGTCTTACCTACTTGTAGGAGGGAATGGGGGTGGGTTGGGAGGCTGAGAATCGAGGGGAGGCAGGAAGAGGGAAGAGGGAAAATTTTTTCTTTTTTTTTTCTTCTTTTTTTTTTTTGGTTTTTCGAGACAGGGTTTCTCTGTGTAGCTTTGCACCTTTCCTGGGACTCACTTGGTAGCCCAGGCTGGCCTCGAACTCACAGAGATCTGCCTGGCTCTGCCTCCCGAGTGCTGGGATTAAAGGCGTGCGCCACCACCACCCGGCGGAAAATTTTTTCTTAATAAAAAAATTTGGAACCCTTTAAAATCATTACTATGGAAGATGCCACTTATCTTCCTTTATGATATAGTATCTCAGAAAGATAAACCTATGGAAATATAAAACCAATTTAGTTATCCCAATAGATAGATGATAGTTTTATGTTATGTATGCTTATAACTAAAGTGAACTTTTAAAATAAATAAATAAATAAATAGAACTAAAAGGAAGCAAACAACTCAATATCAAAGATGGATGTGTCAGCTCTAATACGCCAGCATCTTTAATAACTGACAAGAGTGTCCTTGAGATTCCTGGGGATACTTGTCCAGTAGTGGTCCCACTTTCCAAAGCCAGGAAGGACTCCGTTACAATCTAATGTTCTTTTAATTGTCTTATTCTATAAAAAGAAGAGAATATTGTTAAGAATAACTAATCTGATTATTCTCAAACATTGAAGTTATAAATATAATAGCACAAATTATATACAACACACTTCTGAGGGCATTTTACATGACTAAAAAATAAAAAAATGATTAATTCTATACAATTTTGTGAATTAAAAATTATGTTAATATCCCTGTATATAAATTTCTCAGAAAAGCTGCTTTTAATGTAAAAAAAAATTACAGAAGAAAAATAAAGTACCACTTGGAATATACAAAAATGAGCTTTTGTCTTCCTATCATTGATAGGAAGCAGATAAAAAGTAATTATTTGCTTTATTTTTTGTAATTTCTATTATTTTTAAAAATAGCATTTATTGTGTGTGTATGTATGCATATATGTGTGTGGTCATGTGCACCCATGTGTATCGTGTGTGTTTCTGTGTGTTTCGAGGACAGCCCTCGGTAATCCGTTCTCTCCTACCATATTGATTCAAGGTATTGAACACAGATCATTAGGCTTGGTGATAAACACCATTACCTGCTGAGCCATCTTAGAAGCCCTGTAACTTCTCAAGACCATTAACTTTTACAATTCCTAGAATCAATTGGCATTAACTTTTGTTCCTTTTATCTTTGAGGTTAATATAATTACACCATTTTCCCTTCCCTTTCCTCCCCACAAGCCCTTATATTTACCCCACCTTTCCTTCTTTCAAGTTCATGACCTTTTTCTATTAATTGTTATTACATGCATATATGTATATACATACACAATTATAAATATAACATTATTAGCCTGTATATTTTGACTTCTATGTAAGTTTTCAAGGATGAACATTTGGCATTTGACAAACAATTGGTATGTCCTTCTCTACGAAAAATTATTTCTCCCACTCTCAGTATTCCTAATGCCTGTAGCTGCTTGTGAAGGGTTGAGGCCTTGTAGTCTTTCCCCTGCCCACTTTAGCATGTCTGCTGTTGTTCTTGGTCAGCTTGTGTTTTGGCAGTCATGGTGGTGAGACTGTAAAGGGTATAGCTTCCGGTATCACTAAGAGATATAATCTCACAGCAAACTCCCTGATCCTGCACCTCATGCAATCCTTCTCTCCCCTTTTCACCAATGTTCCCTGACTTTAGGTGTGGACTTGTTTAATGTTTAAATACGCAATGCCTTCCTCACAGACTCCTCTATTTGATGCCTGTTTAGAAGCCGTCCATAGGCTCTGAACTGTGCTTGGTAGTGCACTGAGTTTTGTGAGTGTGAGTTCAGGAAACATCTTCTGAGACTGGTAGAACTCCCACACTGCCTGTCTTTGGTGAAAGAAGGACTATAGTAAGAGCAAGAGGGAGCCATCTCTCTGGACAATTGGCTGAGGTGTGCACTTCTGTGGTTAAGTATGGCAGGAGTAAGCATTACATGTACAGTCGAAGATATACCTTAATCTGGAGAATGGTATTCATATTTCAAAAGCATATCTTATTCTATGTCCGATTTTACTTTTATATTGTTTTTTAACTTTAAGAATCAGATAATTAAATTCATTGGAAAATGAGTTTTGAGGAAACAAAAGGAATAGGTTTGTGTTGCATAAGATATTTCATTTATCTCTTACAACAACAGTGAAAGACAGTGAGTTTTTGATGTATAAATGAGAACAGTAGGTATTTTTTAATAAAAATTTCTGACTTCCATGACAGATGTTAATAACTGTATTATAGTTTGCCTTAAATAAATATAACAATTAGATTTTAACTCTTGAAAAAGAAATAGTTTCCAACTATTAAAACAAATGTCCATAAAAATTATGAAATCAATAATACTCAAGCTAACATTAATTTGATTTGAGAGATAATATAATTATTTTGAAACTATCTGATCTCAAAAAAACTGAATATGGTTCATTCTGCTACAGCCCAATTTTGTTCATTTTTTCTCATTAGTTCAGCAAGCTAATACTATTGTGTTCAGTATGGTAATTTAATCCTCAGACCACAATTCTTTATTTGAAAGATTAATATGTTTTGTCTTCCTCCTACCATGAAACTATTTCCCATTCAAGTGATTCAAACTACTACATATTAAATTGCCAACTTTGTTCCCATAAAACCTGGTTTAATTTCATGTTTAAACTAAAATTGATTATTAGAGATTCTGTAGTAACTCAAAATTACAAACCCCAATATGTCAGGGGACTTTCATACAATATTTTAAAACTCAAAGTAATAAGCATCATATATATGGTTGATAATAAGAAGATCTATGGTATCGTGACAACCAGAGACATCCCAGTAGAACTAGAACATATAGAACATTTAGAACAAGTGTCCAGCAGTCTGAAAAGCTCAAACGTCAGGTTCAGAATTTATATGAACAGCTGAGTCCTTCAGACCCATGGAAGTGAAGCCCAGATTTTTAACCAATACGCTCTTTTTTTCTGATAACATTAAATAAGAACACAGTCATATTTAAATGAAAAGCTCAAAGCTGATCATTTCATGGTAAAACAAGAAGCTAGTAGGAAGAAGTAGGTTGACCAGAACGATCACAGAATATCTGATAAATATATCAGTGCAAAAATATAAAAATCAGCCGGGCGGTGGTGGCGCACGCCTTTAATCCCAGCACTCGGGAGGCAGAGCCAGGCGGATCTCTGTGAGTTCGAGGCCAGCCTGGGCTACCAAGTGAGTTCCAGGAAAGGCGCAAAGCTACACAGAGAAACCCTGTCTCGAAAAAACAAAAACAAAAACAAAAAAAAAATAAAAAAAAAAATAAAAATCAGGGGCCATTGATTCAGAAGCAGATAACAATAGAAATACCAGCTTTGGGGAAGTAATACCAAACTTAATTATATTTCTATATTTTTATTCACAATTCTTTCTTTGATAAAATACTAGTGGTGATTTATAAGAAATGATACAATGAAAGCAAAAATGACAGCAGAAGAGGGATACTGCGTCAGTAAAAGTTCTGGCACTATGGCACTCCTTATCAATCTGACTCCAAAGGTAATTAAGTTCCAAGATCTGTGTTTAATACTTTCCATCACTGTGACTGGACACATGACAGAAAGCAACTTTCAGGAAGAATAAATAACTTTGGTCCCCAATTTAAGAAGAGGCATAGTTCATCACAGCAGGAAAGTAATGCAGTCAAACTTTAGGCAGCTTGTCACACCGTGTTCTCTTCTAAAAAAGCAGAGATCTGAATGGTGAGGCTCCTTTTAGTCTCTTTGTTTCTCCTTTGAACTATTTTATTCAACTTGGAGCTGCATTCTATGGGACGGTGCTGTATTCAGGATGAATCCTCCCCACTCATTTAAGCCTCTCTGGAAATGCCTCCAAAAATAGCAGCAGAATTATTTCTCCTAGATGGTTCTCAATATGCTGAATTTGACCATCAAAAGACAGCCACCACAGCTGCTTTACAAGTGCCATTGGTCCCATCACCTAGCAAAGGATGGTTATTACAAAGTGTAGATAGGCACTACTGATGGGCCTATTTTTTAGTAAAAAGAACTCACTCAGATAACCAGAAATTTACTCATTGTACAACATAAAAAATTAACGATTCCTTGATGTTCTAACCACAAATTTCCTCATTATACAACATAAAAAAATTAATAATTCCTTGATGTTCTAAGTCAAATTAAATTTACTGAAGAAAACCAACTCTCCGGACTCACAAGAAATTGAAGTTGATCATTCTTGGACATCTCATAGTTTCTAGTCAAGAACAGTGTGGGTGTGATTGATCTAATGCAATTGAAGCCTTTGAGGAGGAACATCTGGTCCTTCTCAAGGCCATGTTCTACAATGAGGCCCCTGGGTGACTAGCTCTACGGAGTGTGAGAAAAAAGTCTGTGGTCTGCTCTCTTCCAGTTTGAAGATACAGTTTTTCTTTCTTCAGTATGCCACCTTGGCATAACATGGAGAAGCAGACACATGGGACACACAACCCCAATTCCTTTCGATATTTTGTGAGTTGTTCCCTATCCCTACATTCTTCTGTCTTTCATAAACCAAATGAACCAAGTCTGTCCTTTTCCTACACTGACAGCAGATGTTAAAGCTGTGAGTAAAAGCACAATGTTGCTGGAGGATAAAAAGTTCAGTCACCTTGAGTTTATGCTTTTTTTTTTGTCTTATGAATTTGCTATGCTCGACTTTCTTAGATGCACATAAGTAAGCTGTACCTTCCACTGAGACTTTCACTCAATAACCTGTCTTCTTGGAGTAATATTTGTGCCAATGTAGGATACCCATGTCAAACTCCTTTACTTTTTTAAATTATGTTTTAAGTAGCTTACAAACTAGCAAGGCTTCATGAACTTCTTGCAGACATCTTTAATTTTGGTTAACTCATTCTCATATTTCACATTTCCACAAACCCTTGTCTCACACAATTAAACCTTTAGCTCCCACTATCCCCCTCCTTCATTACTTCCTATCACACACGTGTTATAATATTCCTTCTTATTATGTTTTGTACTTGATTATAAGATTATGTTTCCTTATGTGTCCCCATATAGCTTTATCATGCACACTTCATTTTGGTTAAATCTTACTCTCCACATATTTCCTAATGCCCATCACTCCACTACCTGTTTAAACTTATTTGAGTCCAGTATTTTTTTCTGCTGCCACCTTACATATAATCTACCCCATTCCTTAAATGCATAACCTCTGTTGTTCATTACTAGTTTCCTGAGTATCACATACACTTCAGGCTAACCACAGAAAACACAAGATTGCAAGCTAAAATCTATATATCAGATAAAATATTAATGACCTGTCTTTTTGGGGCCTTGGTGACTTGATTCAGTATTGTTTTTTCCAATTCCAATAGTTTATTTACAAATTGAATGATTTCAGGTTTCTTTACAAGTATTATTCCATTGTATATATGTGCTACGTTTTCTCAATCCATTCACCATTTGATGGACACCTAGGCTGATTCTATTTTGATAATATTGTGAATAGAATGGCAGTAAACATAGAAGTGTAATGATCTCTGTAGCAGGATATAAAATCTTTTGGGTACAGACCCAACATGGTATATCTGGGTCATAACTGCACTTCTAGTTCCATCTATTTTGAGAAACTTCCAAACTCATTGCCAAAGTTACTGGACTAGTTTACATTCCCTTCAGTGGTGGAAAAAGGTTTCTTTTCACCACATCCATGACAGCATGTATTGCTACTTATATTACTGATGATGGTCACTCTGACTGGAATGAGATGAAACATTAAGCCATTTTTAATCTCCATTTCCCTGAAAACTAAGGGTGTTGAATATTTTAAAAGGTGTTTAATAACAGTTTGTATTTATTTTTGGCAATTTTCTATTCAGATCCAGGGCCCAGTTTTTAATTGGGTAGTTTGATTTTTTTTTAATATTATGAATACTAATCTTCTGTCAGAGAGGTATGGTTGGTAAAGATTTCCCATTATGTTGGGTGCCTCATCACTCAATTGATCATTTCTTCTACAGGTGACTTTTCAACAAATTAGTGCCCCTGGAGGCACTAAATGAAGATATGCCATTGCCATTTCTACTTGTCCTTAAGAACTACATGGTAGAACCCCACTGTTGAAGACACCTCACACTTTGTTCTCAGGACATAGAGAAATCAATGTTGAACTGATCAAGAAACACTGTCCCTGCTGGATAGCTTTGCTTGTGCTTGAAAATTCTATGGAGGATCCTGGAGGAGATAAAAATGACATTAACAGTCTTACCCTTTGCTGGGCAATGAATGTTTAATATGGGACTATCAGACAAGATGTCACCATTGGTTAATAGTGGCAGAACTGTAACTAACCATCCCCTTGATTGGATTTGAACCCTTCTCCACAGGAGGAAATTCACGCCTGGTACTAAAAAGAAGATCAAAACCTATAGCTAGAGAAGTCATAGGCCCTAGGAGAGAACCTATTGATGTGATTTTGATAAATGATTGTGTTACCAAACTCATAGATTTGTGGTATCCTCAACCTTGGTCAGAGAAGCTCCACTTCACAGAAGGTAGTGCTTAATATAAAGACTCAAAAACACTCATAATGCTGAAAATAAGTGACTGTGACTATTATCAAAATAGAATCAGCCTAGGTGTCCATCAAAAGGTGAATGGATTGAGAAAACGTAGCACATATATACAATGGAATAATACTTGTAAAGAAACCTGAAATCATGCAATAGAACATTTGTATCATAGATAGAACATTTGTATCAGGA
This sequence comes from Peromyscus eremicus, assembly GCF_949786415.1. Lineage (NCBI taxonomy): Eukaryota > Metazoa > Chordata > Mammalia > Rodentia > Cricetidae > Peromyscus > Peromyscus eremicus. The sequence continues at coordinate 21,230,762 of NC_081417.1, forward strand.
GACACAATGGAAGAGTGAATGAAAGAATATAAGAGCCAAAGGATAGGATGGGATGCCAAGATAGACTGGCCTCTGGGTATTGACATGGCTATTATACTTACAGCAGCTGTTGTTACCTGCAAAAGGTCAAAAGAACTAAAAACTCCACCTGGAAAGCAGAGCAGTTCCTGATGCCCTATGTCTAGTTGCACATCTACTCTAGTTGCAGACCTCTGCCAGTGGATGGATACAAAAGGAGAGAGAATCATTTTGGAAGGACCATTGGTAGGTTAGCCTTGCACCAGTGGATGACCTCACACATGTACACAAATGGGCATCACAAATAGAACTTCATGAGTTATGAAGAAAAAGAACACAAAGTTTGGAGGGGGTATTGGGAAAATAGGAGAATTAGAGAGGAATATGACCAATATACATTGTATCCATATATGAAATTTAAAAAAACAAAACAAAAAAGACTAAGTATTAAGGATAATCAAAATCTAAATTTGCTGATTTGCTGGTGGTGCTACATTAGACTTGGAATATAGAACGTTAGCATTTTTTCTGTTTATACTATTAAGTTTCAATTATGGTAAATACAAAAAAATAGAAAAAAAATCTAAAACTTGAGAAATTGGAACATAGCCTAAAATATTTTACCTTGTCTAATACCCTCTTCTTCTTTTACTTCTTACAATATATAAGTAAAATTATACCCTTAACTCTTCAAAGGCATAATTCAGTACTCTTAACTCCTTCCACATTGTGATATTATTATCATCACCACACACCTATGCAACATTTTCATCCCCACAAGCTGAAACTCTCTACTCACTAATCAATAACCCCCCAAACTGCTCTTTCCTCACTCCCAGGGAACCTTCATTGAACCTTCTGTCTCAGTGAACTCAAGGTCTCCTAGGAGAATCATCCTCTATGTAATTGACTATATCTCCCAGTCCAATGTCTCCTGAGGACATCTGTGCTGAAGCATGTGTCTCAAGTTCATTTCCTCTTGTAACATTATGCCTTAGCTGGAAAATATGACTATATTTGGCAAAAATATGATAAGAAATTGGAAAGTGAAAAAGTAATTGCTATTAATGAGTTCATTGACCGTAAATTAAAGTGGGGTGTCTGTGTTGGGTGGGGACTGAGGAGCTGAAAGGCAACAGCACTTACACTAGAAACTTGATTTTAACACAACTTCATTTGTGGTTCGCATTAGATACAGAACCTTGTGGATTTACTGCCTGGATTGAAAATGGACAAACTGCAGAAGAGCCTCCTGATGGAGTACCTCCTTTGCAAAGAGGTTTTTCTATTAAAAAAAAAAACCCCAACCATACGAATCATTCCATTGCTATAAAGCAATCTAGTGAACATTGAGGACAAAGCTGGCCAAGGTAAACACAAAGGAGAAGATTGGTCCACATCTTCTCACACTGTTAGAATGGTATCTCGGTGTTAATTGCCTGTGAGTTTCTGATGACAGAACTTGGCCCTCAAAACACTTCATTCTCAGATGGGATTAGCTTACTCCAGAATCTGTACTCATATTTCCCATTTGCCCATCAACAGTGATGAGGGCTAATTGCATCTTCAGGAAAGCTACATAGTAACTGCATTTTGATTCTCAAAACAGCATTAGGCTCCCAAATCAAAGGTGGAAGAAAAAAGCGGTCACCAGATGATGGATGACTTTACTTATTTAGTTACAAAATGTTTGTTTTCTGTCATTGAATTGTAAGAAGCAAATCATCAATGGACACAAAGTATTCAATACAAAAATACTACAGTATCCAAAAAGAATTTCTATAGTTGTAGGCACATCTCTTCTTATAGAATATATATATAATTTCATGAATATCTATTAATATTTCACATACATTCTACACATGTGCATAGATAGACATTATTATTAAAACATGCTTGAAATTTAAAGGTATCCTAACATTCTCTATCAAGTTCCACAGCCTATGAACCATCAAACCAACCTTTAAACTTTTATTGTCAAGCTGGACATCGTCACACATCATGAGGATAAGATCAGAAAGCGTTTTTATTGGTTAAGTACATAAGTGATTGCTGCTATTCCTGAATCTAATTTCCTATTCTGGAATTTTGAGTTGCAGAGGCTAAACTCCTTGACTATTCTTTGTCTTCGGTATACCTCTTGACCTCTAAACTGCAAAGTGTGTCTTTTTGAGATTTCACTTGTAGCCTGGCTTGACATTTTCCACATTGCCACCTACTATATAATTACATGCTAGCCTTTGACCCCTAAATCTAAGACTCTCAAACATAGTGTTTAAATCTTCAATTGGGGCTTAATATCATGGATTTTCATCTCAAAACTCATGAGAATTCACTGGAAATAATCCTATGACTGAGCTGCTGTATCCTGTGGTCTTGACTCTCATCCCTGAATATTTCACTCTCTTACTGTAGATAACTGGATATTTGCCCTCTGTATCTACTAAATGATTCATCAGTGAACAATTTAGACTGACGACAAATGGTTTAAAATCATTATTATAAACAAGTTTTAAATTACACTTTAAGGAGATGTACCTTTACATTAGGATCTTGGGGATTATTTGGAGTTTTACATTATAAGAAAAATTACAGAAATATGTATGTTCAAGATAGAATGTTACTATTCATAATAAAATATATTAGATTAGTGGCTATACTTGTTGCTGTCAAAACTAGCTGAAGAAAGAACTTAAGTAAATATTTATTCTGAGATTCAAGGGAATCTCTTAACTCAGAGGCCCTATAAAATAAAAAGATAAGTTAAACATGTATGAAACATAATGCCACAAAAGATACATGTTTATTCTGGACAGAAAGAATGGGTACATGGCAAGGGAAGATGAGGCCAAAACCAAACCAAAATCCATCAGGTCAATCACCAAATACTGTAGCTCCATTCCCACCATCTGGGAAGAACAGTAGCATCTTGTGGGCTCTAATGGATTTGGACTGTTTCACTTCCCTGGTGCTGACTGAAGAACACATTATCTCTCTTGAGCTAACTCCGGTTGCTGTGACTTCAGCTTTCCTTAGCCTACTGACATTTCAAGATCATGGAAGTTCCAAGATCCTATCTTCTCCATTGCACCTTAGATTTTACCTTCACGGCTTTATCAATGGCCTTTCAGGTACTCCTTGGAGGGAAGTCAACCCTATACTACACTATACTACTGTGCTTGGCTTCAGAGGCTTTCTGGAACTTCAGTGCAAGCCAACATGAACCCATAAGTCTTTGATTTTGCATCTCTAAAAATCTAAAAATCAGCACCATGTGATTAATACTGCCAAATTCTGCTGCCATCTTGACAAACCACCTATACCTCTAGCATAGCTGTAGTAGGCTCTGTGTGCCTTGGTGTCCAAACCTGGATAAATCCTCCTGCAGGCAGTTGGTTTTGAAAGGAGCCAGCCCCTTTAGACGCCCCCTGGATTCAGGCTCTCTCCCTTCAATTAATTTGTATTTTTTGTCAGTTAAAGAAGACTTTCAGGACATTGTTCCTATAGTCCCAGTAAATTGTGTGAGGCTGCTTTTTCTTTGCACAAATCTTTTCAGGAATTTGTGTTGCTTGTTTTCCATGTTGGCATTGTCTGAAACTTTATATGCAATCCTGCTCCCTTCCTCACCAAATTCTACATTTTCCCAATTTTTCACCCCACATGCAGCTTTCTCCCACTGCAAACCTGAAAGGAGTCAGTAGTAATCACAACAAAGTCTGAATGCTATGCTATTTTGAAATCTTCAGCCAAACAAGTAAGACCACTGTCATTATCTAGCCCCACTGGAGTTCTCAAGACTCATAGGAGGAAGTCAGATGTTTTTAGCAGAATGCAACATTAAAGGCCTTTAGTCCACTTCCCAGCAGTCCAAAAACCTTCTGAGCATGTTTTCTTTGTCTGCCCTTTGTTCTACACTTACACTAGGACATCTGATGAAGCTTGGTAACATTCTAGGTATTCTTCAGTGCATAGCTCAAAAATTTCACATGTTCTTCACATAAACCAGTTTAAAGGCCAATAAACCACAAAACCACATAGGTTTGTCAGGCCAACAACCCCACTTCCCAGTACCAATACTCTGTATTTCTTACCAAGTAACTTTAGGGTGGATGATTTGGTTTGTTTGTGGCTTAAGAGGGCATGCATGCCATCGGAGTAGGGAGACATAGAGGCAACTGGTCACGTCATACTGTAGTTAGGAAGCAGGGAAATGAACCCTAGTACAGAAGCAGTGTTCTCCCCTTTCATTTTTATTCATTCTGGACTCTAGACTACGGAACAGCACCTCCCATATTCGAAGTAGGTTTTTCCTCCTTAATTCAACCTCTCTGAAAATAGCCTAATGATGTTCCCTAGGTGACTCCATATCCAGTCAAACTGACAGTAAAGTCACCACAAATAATGTTTAACCTGTTTATAAAAGGAAAACTAAGAAAATTGTAACTTATTTCTTTAGAATATTTTAATTTTATAATAGAAGCATTCATAGGTACAATCTAAAGATCTAAAATAACTAGATAATTCCAAATTTAAGTATTTCCATTTAGAAAAATAAAATAAGGACTCAATGGTTGATGCCTGCCTAGATTATTAATTTTTCCCTAGCATCACAACAAACAAAAAGCAAATGCAGAAAAGGTACTAAAGATATTAACTCCATTAAGTATATCTTAAACAAAATGTTGAATTCAGAAGCATTTTAATACAGTAGAATATATATTAATCTAAGAATCTTGAATTAACTTCAATAGAGTTTATATATCCAATTGTTCTAAAAATAATTTAATTGTGGCATATATAATATATACATTAGGTTATATATTATATATTACATATAATAAAATAATTTTTGAAAATTACTTAAAAGTAACTAAGAAGTTTATAATTAATCCTAAATGTATAAAAGCAATTTCAGATACTTTCAGAAAAAAAATATTTGATGAGCCTCTATTCACTTTCCTATGCCCACTTTTCTTTTTACAACATTTTTTAGAGCAAATCACACAATGCTATTTATCTACTTATTATTATATGTGATGGTTAATTTTAATTCAACTTACCAAAATCTAGAGTCCCAGGGATTTCCTAAGCAGGTTGACTTGTAACCTTTTGTGGGAGTTGCCTTGATTATTTTAATTGAGGTGGAAGAACTATCCTGAGTGTGGGCAGCGTCATTCCTTGGACTGGGCCCTGGACACTATGGAGAGAGCAGGCTGAGCACTGGCCAGCATGTACACACCTGTGGCTCATTGCTGACTATAGATAGAATGTGGCCTGTTCTTTCAATCTCCTAAAACCTTGAAATCTCTACAGTGCTGGGCTGTAACCTAGCTACAGTGAGCTAAGTCGACCATTTTTCTTTTAATTTGCTTTTGTCAGAGTATTTTATTATGGCAAGAGAAATGACTCTAAGATAATATACATGTAATTTTTATAATTTTTCATGTCTCATTAGGGAGATCCAGATCTATATCTCTGAATACTTTGCAAGCCACAATACCTTGCTGTAACACTAATAATAAGTAAAAACAGTAAGTTATTGTGATCAATTTATTTTTCCATCAGAAAATGATAAGCAATTTGTATTATCAGATATGAGTCCACTTTGAGCATAAAATTTACTCTTATTAAGGCCTGCTTATGGATTATTTTTGTGCTTTGTATTGGACAAATATCTGAAAAGTGATTACCTTCAAGAAGCTAAAATTCCTACAACCCAGAGGAACCAATAGAACAACAATTATTTTAAGTGGGGGACAATGTTCTCACACAATATGGAAAGTCAGAGGCGGTGCTGCATACCCATGATCTCAGCACTCAGAGGTGGAGGTGGGAGAATAAAGAACTCAAGCCATTTGCAACTAAATAGAAAGTTTGAAGAATGCCCATGCCTATATGGACCCTCTCTCATAAAAGCAAAATCCAACCAACCAATTGAGCATAAAAATCTTAAGGGACAGTTTAAAAGAAAAATTTCACTGCAGATGAAAAGTCATAGGATTTAATGGATTAATAATCTACATTTCATTTTACAATAATTTTGGGGGAGAATAAGTAAATACTATTAAATCAATAATTAGTATCCTGGGAAATGTCTAAGTTCATTTTTGTGATTATTAAAAATATTTCCTCTAGTAAAGGTAATGTCTTCAAAATTAAGTTTAAGGTCACTTTGATCACTAAAGATAGCATTCTCTAGAGAAAAAAGTCCTATTTATAGTCATAATTCTTAAAACTCTTCTAGCCATGCAAGTATTATAAATGAATTTATAATAATTCCAGCAGGCTCACCTATAGGATTAAAATCAGTCTCAAATCATTCAAAACTTTATTCTCACTTGGGAAGCATACAGTGAATTCAGATGCAACATTTTGCTGTCTCTTTGATTTTCCTGAAGTCAGAACTAATAGAAAACATGCTTGAAAACATACCACATAGAACACGGTGGCGGGATGTGGGTAACTGTGCCAATTAATGAGAGTATAGTGTCAAAATGGAACTTCTGTTACTCTCATCTTTTCCATTCTTATGCCTTGCCTGCCAATCTGTCTGAATGCCATACTGCCTTCTTAATAACATATTCTATTTCACTTAAGGAGACAGCCTGAGGTATGAGGTTAATTAATACAATACTGTGGGACATAGAAACTTAGGCATAACAACTGAAATTTAATTTAGTCATCTCATGTTAATTACTAAGAATCCAGAAAAGAGAGACAACATAATTAAAGGGAAGGAGAGTAGGACTTATGGGGTAACAGAAGGAGCTAGTGAAATATAGCCTCAAGAAAAGACAGCTAAAAGACACTTAATTTCATTTTCCTAATCCCTAAAGGGAAACAGCAAAGGAATGATATCAGAGCCAAAGAATTGATACGAATTGCTAATACACAGTAACCAAAAATAGATGTCCATTAGAGCATTTCAGTAGTTAACATTTATTTTACATTTTCTGTAGAATTATGTATTTTGGCCTCAGGAATCACAGAGAAATAATAACTTACAACAGCAATAAGTGAGAACTTTTTGCTTTGTTTTGCTCCCTGTGGTGTGTTTTAAGGTGTTGAGTTGTGCCTTTGCAACACAAATTAGAGATACAGGATACACTGTGGTCAGTCTATCTTTCCTTAAATGTAGTAAGACTATAAATATTCTTAGATTAATTTGAGATCCTTATTAAGTGCAAAAAAATCAATTAAACTAGGCCTAACAAGCTGTAGCAGACACCATTAATCATTTAATGCGCAAAAATTAAACTGCCACTCTTTGATCATCGGACCCTTTTCTGATCCATAAAATCACTTAATTCATGAGATGATCATAGTTTTAGAACAGGGCTGAGCCCATGATTTATTCTTTTGCTTCTGTGATCTATTGCCTATTTATACTAAAATATATAAAATGACTCGAAACTGATATAAAAAGATCATATAAACATATTTTTTTTTAAAAAAATGTCATTCTTATTTTTCTTGTGCTTTTATTTCACTGCTTTTTATGAAAAATGCATATTTCATTTTCACGGTTCTTTGATTCTTGTTACTTTTACGATTCAGTATAAATAATCAGATTTTTAAAAATCCCTCTTATGGAGCAAATTATCAAAAGCATTCTGGTATTTTAAGGTTGTGAAGCTAAAATTGAATAAAAGCATTAAAGAACTATGTTTCAAAGTACCCTTACTAAGTCTTATACTCAAGCTCACATCAAGTTTCTCTATGTGGCCAATGCTATTCTATTTCATATGGTCATTATTCACAAGCACCTGCAGGGATACTTACAAGAAGAAAGTGAGACATGTGTCTATAAAATGTCAGTGAATAATAATTCACCACTTATTCATAAATTATACAAGTGCTTATACACAACCCATGTTCATCAAGGTAGGATTGTCACCAGGACATATGGATAATTGGGAAAAAATTTTTGTACTGGGCTGTTATGCTTCAAAGAAATATTAAGATGTGAAATCAGTTGATAAGTCAATGGAAAACACAAAGACAGAGCCAAAATAGAATTTTGAGGGTAAGGGATGGAGAAATAGTTCAGCAGAGAGGGTGCATATGTGTGCAGTATATGTGAGATCTTGGGTTTAGTTCCCAGCTGTATTGCAGGGTGGAGGATCCAAAGAGGTGCTCAATACAGACAACACTGTGATAAATAAAGGAATCACATTAACCTGAGTGTTTGTGAAATTCAGGATAGGTCAGAATAGCAAAGGAGTTTGAATAGACACAGATGGTACCATACCTGGCTTGTATATATTATCTGTGTAAATAAAACAGTCAAAAACCATTAAAATCAAACATTGTTCCTCTGAAATTTACCAGAAGAAAACCAGTGGGACTATACAGGAATATTATAGGGAAGTGTAAGGAATGTTTGGTCTTTGATAATGATACTAAGATGTATTAAGACCCAACATTCCCTGTTGTTTTCTTTTATATTCCTCAATAATGTTAAGTGATCACTCTGCTTCTCCTCAGCAAGTCCTTGCCCTCCTCCTCTTCCTGTTAGGATGACTTTCCTTGCTCATATCAGTTACTCTATTATGTAGACAACTTAAAGTTAATAATGTTACAAGGATACGGAAAAGCAGAGTTATGATGGAGTCCACAGTGCCAAGACAGCAGATAGTGTGCCCCTTTCCCATGAGAGACTAGTGGCAACTTTAAATTTGCTGTAATGGTAGTTATGCACCATGAAAAATTGGCAAGTACTATATATAATGATTTTTTAGGTAGATGAGTGGTTTCTTAAACATTATCTGCTATTATGTACATATCATATATCTTCATATTCTTTCCAGTTATGTATTTTGCTCCTGTTTTTGTGAATCGAACAGTTAAAGCTGTCTGTAGAGAAGTGGTAATGCTTAAGGCTTCTAGACTAGAAAGTCTAAGCATGTATACACACAGTTTACAAAACAGTTCAGAAAGGGCTCTCGAGAGAAAATGAGCCTTCCTTAGTGCTGAAACACCAAGTTTCATAGACAAATAAGATAGAGCAGGGGAGATTGGGAGGAATGAAGTGATCACAAAACTGTGTAAATAAATCAATGCGATTTGGACTTTTCAGTAAAATGGAAAAGCATTAAAATGTTTGTTTTAGTCATTTTACTTGACCCATAGGAGTAAAGAAAGTGAGAAAATCTTATTTTATAACAACTAGAACATAAAAGGAAATATATTTCTTAAGACTAGACTAAGCCTTCATATTTTAATAAAGTAGTATGTCTTTGAAAAAATACAGATCTCATTTGGGGGCTAAACTAGAGCTCATTGATTGATGAGAATATAAGCAAGTTCATAAGAATGATCTTAAAATGATGCAGAATTGGGACCTTAGAGGCAAGAGCGAGCACAGTTGTGTCAAAGACTGAAGCATTGCAGATGGCCTGATAGGTGGGATTTTCACAAGGCACTTTTCCAACTCTTCAGTTCACTGTTTTCTGTATAATAGAGACAACTATTTGGATTTTTTTGACAAATTCCTTAAGCAGTGGGCCAGTGGCTACATATCTAAAACATAAAGAAGCAAAGTAAATATGGGTCTAAAGTAGCCACTCAGCTACTTACCCAGAAGTTCCAGACACAGAGCTATGGATGGATCCATTTTTAAAACCCTTTCTCCAAATTAACCAAGAACCCAGTAAGAATATGTTTTTAACACTCACCCCACACATAAAAAATTAAGGATATATAGAAATAAGACATGCACATGTTTTTTCTACTCTGTGCATCTCAAAGAAATTATGGATTAAGTGATAGTGAAGGTAGCAATGAGGATAAAGGTGACAACTGATAATGATTTGGGCAGTTTTCCAAGTGATTCAAAATTCAGGCTGATCCCATAGCAATACAAATATTTTTCCTGACAAATAGTGATGTTTACATGGAAAATGGAAATAGTTTTAGCCTTATTATTTCTACGGTATAGTGTCCCATAAATTAAGGAAGAGAACAATCAAAATCACAACTGAATTGCCTAATGTATCTGGTGACTTAATCTCTCTGGCCCACATTGTTTTCTCTAAAATGCACAGTCAGCTAATACACTTTAAGGAGAGGAAAAGGAAAGGACATCTAAACTGGTTAGCACATGACAGAATGGAAGACCCATTTAACACTGTTAATTAGTTAGAGTTATTTTGCCTTGAGCATAAAGAACTACATTGTCTTTAGAAACATTTCTGCATATATTTCATTATATTGAGTTTATCTTCTTTGATATACATATTTCTTGAAGTTGCTGAAATTAGACTGCTTTCAAGAAAGAACAATTGGTTATACTACACATTCTGTTGGTACATATCATATCATACCTTGAAATATTTCCATTCTTTTTCTTGTACCTTTTGTATGTATTCATTTTTTACATCTTCCTAGAAGAAAACATAATATTCAAGTAAGTGAGTAATAGTTTTGATTAGTATACACTGTGTGTCTAATCAATAAATTTACAATTAAAGAAAACCTTGAAACACATAACCATGAACAGCTGGAAAAACCTCAAAGCAGCTAACCAGGCATAAAATAAAAATAAATAAGCCATCTTTTATATTATTCCATCACAAAGAATAAAATTAGAAGTCGGGCAGTGATGGCACACACCTTTAATCCCAGCACTTGGGAGGCAGAGACAGGCAGATCTCTGCAAGTTTGAGACCAGCCTGGTCTACAGAGTGAGATCCAGGACAGGCACCAAAATAACTCAGAGAAACCCTGTCTCGAAAAAAAACAAAAAACAAACAAAAAAAGAATACAGTTAGACCTTAAAAGATACACACTTTCTAGAAGTATAATCTATTGACACTTACCATAAATAATTATTATACAAATGATTTTATTACATTTATACAAAATGAGAATACATGTATCCATAGCCTGTTTTATATATTTGACTATTTCAGACATGTATAGAATGTACTGTCGTCATATTGAACTTTCAGTGTCTTCTTTTAAGCACTCCCATACTTGCTCATGCATTTCTTCTTCACAAAGTACCTTTCCTCTTACTATCATGTCTTACTTGTGTTTGTGTTTGTGTGTGTGTGTTTGTGTGTGTGTATATATGTGCATTTGTGTGTATGTATGTATGTGTGTTTGTGTGTGTATGTGTGTATATATGTTTGTGTTTGTTAGTGTGTGTGTAGATGTGTATGTGTGTGTGTTGTATATGTCTGTGACCCAATGACTCTAACTAGGGTTATTTGTAGATGCATTCTATAAGGTTACTTAGTGGAGTATGGGAAAATTATGAGCTGTATAACACTCATATACATCCTTAAATTTATAAATACAGTCTCCTCAGTTCATGATCAGGGCTGGTGACTTATTAGTATACACAGTGTACAACCAATAAACTTACAATTAAAGAAAACTTTGACCACACATAACCATGTGCAGCAGAATAAACACAAAGCACACACACACACACACACACACACACACACACACACACACACACACACTGATGTTGGACAACCAATTGGTGAGGTCTTCCCTGGGGAATACTATTTCTCTGCTCTCAGCATTAATTAGTTGCCTGTAGTTCTTTGTCTAGGGTTGAGGCTCCATGGTCTTTCCCCCATCCATAAGAGCATGTCTATTGGTTACATTTTTTCTTCAAGTCTTGTTTAGGCAGCAATATTGATGAGACTGTGTGGCTATAGCTTCTTTAACATTTCTAGGGGTTGAATACTCACAGCAAACTTCCTAGTTCTTGGCTCTTACAATCTTTCTGACCCCTTTCTGCTATAACCCCTGAGCTTAAGTTAAGATCTCTGAGACACAGATACAGGAATTGTGTTGTAAATAGTAACCAATAGTTCTACCCAGACATGATGCCCATGAACTACAATAACAACCAACATGGTGGGATATTCCTCAGGATGTAGCAGTGGCACACATACCTGCTGGTAACCAATGGCTCACTAATTAGATTTATGCCCTGCTCAAGAAGAGGGAAATCATGCCTGGTATTGGAAACCTATCCAACCACCTGGGGCTAGTGAGGTCATGGATCTTGGAGGAGATCCTAACACTGCCACTTGACTGAAACTATATAATTCCTAACTATATTCTAAATATTTATACCTATACCCACAGATGAGATTAGATCTCATCTCTCATAGAAGATCCATCTTGCAACAGACAGAGACAATTACAGAAAACCACAACTGATCAAAATCGAAAGAAAAAGTGACAGTGTGGTGCTTAGTCATAAACAATAAATCTACAAAACAAACCCTGAAGTCTCTGTAAGCACAGTTGACCTTTAACAGTATGACCACCTAATAAATTATAAGGCAAGTAGAAATAAAACCTGCTATTCCTTTAAATAGAAGTTAAACTACCATGATTTCTATATTGCTATATAACATTAATATTGTTCCATTTCTTCTGTTAGTTTTTCTCTTGACTAATAATGCCCATAAAACTAAATTTTTGAACATAATAAGGAAATATGGCTATCTATATATGATGATTTAATGTTTGCATAATTTCATATAATATTTTAAAAGAACTATCTTGTTCATATTCTAAAACAGAGCTTTAAGTTATCAAATGAGTGTCAGAATTTTATGCTTTATATTAATTGTACCTGTTATATTTTAGAAAGATTTGATTGAATGTTAACATAAAAGCAGATTTCATAAACAGGAAATGTTCATTTCATTGTGTTCTACTCTTCATAACACAGCCTGTGACACATCTTTGGGTCAATGGGCAAATAATGTAACTCAAATGATAGAAAATTTGATTTCAAATATTGTCATACATAAGGACATAAAATGTATAAAATATATTGCACCTTTTTATCCTCTGTAACACAGCCTTGTGCATAGTATGTTTTCAATTGTCCAAAATAACCAGCTAGTAACTTGTGATTGCTAATAAAAAATAAATATATTAATATAAGGTAAGTTCATTTAATAAGTATGATGAACATAAATAACACCAAATACAATTTAAACATTAATTAAGATACACATAAGTACATTATTTTACTCACTACATGTTTTAATTTGCTGTTCAGAAAATAACAAAGTCACAGATTTTTTGGGTAAAAAATGCTGTGTAGAAATATTTAAAAACTTGGTTTTTATATGAGGATGTGATGGTTTGGCAGCCTCTTCTGAAATGATGCCTGTAATGACTCTCAGCATGAATCAAACTTTGAATTAATGACAGTGGATATGGTTTTCCTGACATTATTTCTCATACATGGGTTGTGTTCTGCATAACTTCACATCGTAGAATAACTAATGACCCCATTCTCTTTTTGGCAGGCCAGTGAAAACAAAAAACAGATGTTCAATATGAGCAGATGTCCAAGGTGACACACTGAACATATGCAGCACTGGTAATCCTAGATGCTCTGGCCTGTGTGAGAAAGATTGGCTGCACACCCAGGGTCTCCACTAAGCAGTGTCTGGTTTGGTCAGAGTAGGATTTCATTCATGTATTAGATAATGCTATCCTCCCACATTGTAATCCCTACACTATGCCAAAAGCACTTTCTGCCAAGAAAATAGGAGTAATGATAAACTCAAATTTCAAATCCCTAGTTTTTCATATTTCATATTATTTCTACAGAAATTAACAAATAAGGGCTTGGAGTTTAGCTCCGTGAAAATCCTTGCCTAGCATTCAAAAGTCGTTGGGTCAATCCTGAGCATTGTAACAGCAACTATAACAACAGAATCAACAACACCCATAAAATCCAATAATAACCAAATAACCAAAGGACTATATTTTTAAAAATTATCTGCACCTTTGAAATAAATTCTTTTGGGATTTTTATTTATCTGATTTTATGTATATTTTTATTCTGCAGGTATGTACATGTGTAATAATTTAAAAAAAGAAACCATGAATTTGAGATGAAGGGGATTCGGGGGACATGGGAGAAACTGAGGGATGGTGGGGAAGGAGAAATAATTTAAAAACAATACTCAGATACAAACTTCTCTAAAATGAACAAGCAAATAAAAACACACACATAAAATGCTTTATGTTTATCGTATTATAAATCCTAAAAATGAAACAATAGAGATGCACAAACACACATGACAGACACAACTAAAGGGAAGAGGCGGTTATTTGGCTCATAATTCCAGATTAGCTCATCATTGCAGAAAATGTTTTTGAAAATAGATTTTTTTTCATAAAATACATTCTGTTTTACTATTTTTCCTCCTCCCAGATGAGTGACACAAAAGAAACAAGGTCTTCTGGAAACAACAAGACAGACATAGATATGAACTCACAGGATTGTGGCAGTATATGCATGGCCTGCATGGGTCTAAGCCAGACAGAGTTCCAGTGCTGAGATGGGAAGTAGACACAAGCTTCCATCCCTAACCTAGAAGCTACCTCCAATTGATAACTGGCAAAGGAAAATTAGTTTTCTCCAAAGAAGTCTCTTTGTGTACACAGACCATATTTCAGGGAATTTAAGGTGCCAGAACATTGAAGCAGCTCGTCACATTACATCTTCATCAAGAGCAGACAGCAATGGATGAACACATGCATACTACTGTCAGCTAGTTTACTTCTTCTCACTCAATCCAGGGCCCAGGCTGTGAAATGATGTGGCCAACACACAGAATGATCTTTCCACATCAACTAACCCAACTAATACAATCCCTGAGTAGCAAAACACCAATCTAATCAAAATAGTTCTTCATTGTGACTCCCTCTCCCTTCTAGAGGGTAAAAACTAACCACCACTATTATTTATGTGTACTTGATTTGCATTGCTATTTTTTTGTATAGCAAACATAGAGTTGGAAGTTTATTATTTTCACAGAAATATTTGATCAAGACTGTTATTTTCTCATTTAATTGCCTGCAACATCACACAGACTTTACTGAGTTCTACATATGTGAGTTCACAGATTTAGTTTACTATAGAGGCAAGTTTACTGTGGAACTCCAATGTGGTCCAGTGGTCTACTCGCCTAATATATGCTAGCATTATATTTTGGTACTCATTTAAGCTTTATAATAATTCTTGAAATCAAGGAAAGTCCTAGCCTTCCTTCCCAAGGCTTTCTTTTCCTTTTATAAATCTTGTTCATTTCCATTTGAATTTTAGAGCAACGAATTTCATCATTTCTTATGGTTGTATCCAGTATAGAATTGGCTATGTTTTAAAAATAAAGAATATTACAGATGCTATATATCCTAGGAAAAGCTCTTCAATCGCTACTCAAAAGTTGAGAAGTACCCAGGAGACCAATGAAATCATTGTTTGACAATAGAGTGATAAAATAATGGACTTTTCCTCTCAAAACATGAGGAAAATTTATTTTCCAAACATTACACCTTCTCAAAACTTGGAAAGATTTTTTTTTATGTAAAAAAACATGTCAATCTGTTCTGGTAGGAACATATCTGGGGTAAAATCTAATTGTTTTTCATTTCCCCTACATTTTCAATTAAACACCGAATACATCTTATACATATATGTATACATATTAAATAAATAAATGAATGTATTTGTAGAAAGCTTAATCCTCAGTTTCCCTGCTTTTATAGTCCTTTTGTCCTTTTTCTTTTCTTATCCCTTCTTTGTTGTTCCCTTTCTCTCTCACCAACCCTATGCCGCTCCTTCATGCTAACAGAGCTATTGCTATTGTTCTACCTTGGTAGGCTATGAGATTGAATTACATTTTATTTCAATGTATTCAAAGTATTTGAAAATGAAAATAAAGCAAAATTAAAAATATAAGGACATTAGAAAAGTAAAAAACTGATTTAGAGCTTTTCAAGATTCATTTCATATGTACAGCAGGAGGCCACAGAAATTAGAGCCTTTATAGTGATTGGTGTGGTTTCCTACCAACAACTTTCTGAATTCACCTCCTTCCAATTGGTCCTTGATAATAAGCTCTGACTACTTTAGCTTTATTTCTAGTCCTAAAATTGCTTACCATGTTCTCCTTACTGGAATGTGAGCCTTTGGCTATAAGTTATACCCAGAACATTCTCCTCTAAATTACTTTGTCAGTTCCCTTAAGTCTTTATTCAAATGTCAGGGGTTATACTAGGCTCCATTGTCTATGCATTATAGTGCACATTTCCCAATCAAGCATTCTTTCTCTAAGTCTATTGGATTTATTCCCACAATGCTAACTATGATGAAAAAAACTTATTTTTGTTTTGTTGCTAGTGTCCCTTTTTTAACTAAAGGCACAGACTCTGTTTTATATGCTGCTATTCAGAGAACTGTGCTGTGGATATCGCCCTGTATAAATAAACATTGATTGGCCAGTGGCCAGGCAGGGACTAACAGAGAGGAGAATTGAGGGAACAGGAAGAAGGAGGGTGAGACACTGCCAGCTACCGCCATGACAAGCAGCATGTGAAGATGCCAGTAAGCCACGAGCCACGTGGCAAGGTATAGTGTTGCTGGAGAATTTCTCTCCAGCTCCCGCCACCAAGTCCCACCAGTCCCAGAGCCCACTTATAAAATAAACACACAGACTCTTACATTATTTAAACTGCTTGGCCATTAGCTCAGGCCTGTTATTGTCTAGCTCTTACTCTTATATTTAGCCCATTTCTATTAATCTTTTCTTTGCCACATGGCTCATGGCTTACTGGTACCTTACATCTTCCTTGTCCTGATGGCGGATCGATGTCTCTCCCTCAGCCTTCCACTTCCCAGAATTCTTTTCCTTGTCCCGCCTATACTTCCTGCCTAGCCAATGGCCAATCAGTGATTTATTTACTGACCAATCAGCAACACACTTGACATACAGACCATCCCACAGCACTTCCCCTTTTCTTTTCTTAAAAAGGAAGGTTTTAACTTTAACATAGTAAAATTACATATAACAAAACAATTATCAAGCAAGAATTACAGTTACAATATTAAAGAAGAGATCCTATCTATCTTATATTTGTAAGTTTAAGGTTTTATATCTAACTTATCTTTTATTATCACTAAGGAAAATTGTAAGTATCTAGTCTTTAACCACATCAAAGACCTCAGAAGGATATACTACTACCTGAGAAATGGAGAAGGATATAAGCAACTTTTAGGAGTCTTGTAGGGTAGACAGAGACAGCTGGCAGCCTCGACAGTCATTCAAAGTTCTCTTGTAAAGTTGGGGCATCTGTCTTCAGCCCGCAGGCCTAGAGTCTCTTATTCACTTTTCTCTGTGTCCTGTAGAATGTCTGGCAGTTTTCTCTGCAAAGCAGGAACCTGAAGGACCATTTTGTCAAGCAAAGTTCAGTGGTCACCTTTGTATGGGTCCTGCATGTCCAGTTGATCAGGCAGTCCAGGCAAGAACAGTTTCTTGCCCAAATGGCTATTTTTGTCAAGGTGAAGATAAACTCCGTATGGAGTGTCTTCGATGCCCATCCTCCTCTCTGAAGTAAATCGGTGCTGTCAGGAGCAGACATGTCTTACTGTCCAGAAAGTCTAAATTTTTAAAACATTTTAAATGCCATATTCTGTAGGTCTTTGAAGTGTTTGAAGACTATCTATCTATCTGAAATATATCTATGTATACCTAGAAGACTTAACTAACATGGCTACAAATATTATCATAGATGACTAACTATTAATCTATTTTTTAATTATCCATTACAATTTTAAATGAGTTACATAAACATAATACCTCAAACAAGAATAGAAATATATATACAGTATAACAAAATTAAGTTTAAATTTGTATCAATAAACTAAAATCTATAGCAATGTAAAACATTTTAAACAAGTTGTTACTCTTTCAAAGTAGGTTCATTAATCTACCCTTTCATCCTATCATATCTAAACTATCCCCCTTTTTGTTTTAGAAAGAGATTGTATTTATAATCAACCTGATTTAAATAAAAATATTGTTTTTTCTCTGTCCCACACCAGAGGGCTCTTCTGATTTGGGACACAAGAATCTCTTAACCATTTTTTTTTTTTGAGCAATATGTCTGGGTTTAGAGGGGGAGTGAGCCAATTCCATCTCTAAAGCCAGCTTGGTATATTTGGGAATTTGGGCGTAGCTTCTCTTACTACTTCCTGCTGGAGGGGGGCGCTGTATCTTCTGGAGACAGAAAGAAAATTTTAGGATCATGGAGTAGTCTGTGAGGCTGTATATCTGAGCCAGTTGACTTGAAACCATTCTGGATGTTGAATCATCTGGGCCATGGTGTCATTGGAGACCTTTCAGGGGGTCTTGGCTAGTCAAACGTGATGTATCTTAATCTGGAACAAATCTATAGTCTCTGGCTTTCTGTGGAAACAAGAGCAGAGACTCTTTTCCAAAGCAACATATCCTTATATCCAAATTTTGAAGTCAAGGTACCTTTAAAATATACATTTTGGCATAACTCAACAGCTTTTACAATCAAATGTTTTTCTGCAGTTACAAATATCAAAGAGAACGTAATCCAGATTCTCTGTGTGGTAGTCATCTTTACGTGGCTTATTTTTTTATATTAGCTTGAGCCTATTCCTTTTAAACTGCAGCCTTCTAAGCCTGAAACGGTGCAGTGGCTGCTGGCTCCGCCCACTTCAGCTTCCCAACATGGCGGCGGTCCGCTTTCTGCCAGCTCTGGGAGCCTTAACTCTCAGAAATAGTGGGTCTACACTTTTACCAAAGTAGCGTGTAGCCCAGAAACCTCTTTTTTTGTTTTGTACTAGCAAAGGCTAAATTCACCACACAGTTTAATGTGCTACTTGCAGAGGCCTCATTCCCACCATACTGCAGGTCGATAGCGCACACTAGGAACCCGCCAGTAGCTCAAACCAGCAGCTGCCGCTTATTTGAGAGAGACAATTAGGAAGCTGTTTTTAGGTCCGTTTTAGAATCTTTTTTCTAAGTTTTTAGGTGGAAACTCTTGCCACCACGTTGGACGCCATTTGTTGCTGGAGAATTTCTCTCCAGCTCCCGCCACCAAGTCCCACCAGTCCCAGAGCCCACTTATAAAATAAACACACAGACTCTTACATTATTTAAACTGCTTGGCCATTAGCTCAGGCCTGTTATTGTCTAGCTCTTACTCTTATATTTAGCCCATTTCTATTAATCTTTACTTTGCCACATGGCTCATGGCTTACTGGTACCTTACATCTTCCTTGTCCTGATGGCGGATAGATGTCTCTCCCTCAGCCTTCCACTTCCCAGAATTCTTTTCCTTGTCCCGCCTATACTTCCTGCCTAGCCAATGGCCAATCAGTGATTTATTTACTGACCAATCAGCAACACACTTGACATACAGACCATCCCACAGCAGTATAGATTTATAGAAATGAATTAATTTAAGATATAAGAACAGTTAGCAAGAAGCCTGGCATGGCCATACAGTTTGTATGCAATATAAGTCTCTATGTTTACTTTGTTGGGTCTGAGCGGCTGTGGGACTGGTGGTAGACAGAGATTTGTCCTGACTGTGGGCCAGGCAAAAACTCTAGCTACAAATGGCGCCCAACGTGAGGTACGAGTTTCCACCTAAAACCTGAGTAAAAAGATTCTAAAACGGAGCTAAAAACAGTTCCTAGTTGTCTCTCTCAAGTTAGTGACAGCCTATGTGTTTGAGCTACTATGGCGGGTTCCTGGTGTGCGTGCTCGACCTGCCATATGGCAGGAATGAGGCCTCTACAAATGGCACATTAAACTGCATGGTGGATTTAGCCTTTGCTAGCACAAAACAAAAAGAAGTTTCTGAGCTACACGCTGCTTTGATAAAAGTGTAGACCCTAGATGGCTCCCAGAGCCCGTGGTAAACGTACAACCACCATATTGGAAAGCTGAGGTGGGCAGAGCCAGCAGCCATAGCACCATTTCAGTCTTACAAATGCTGCAGTTTAAAGCAATAGATTCACAATAAAACAGATTCAGATGTAATAGTTTGCAATGTGTGTAAAATATACATAGGCTTGAAAGAGACAAAAAAGATGATATATACAGTTATACAAATAAATACATAGTTTTTTTTACATATAAAAAATAAAGTCTTGCCGGGCAGTGGTGGCGCACCCTTTTAATCCCAGCACTTGGGAGGCAGAGGCAGGCAGATCTCTGTGAGTTCGAGGCCAGCCTGGGCTACCAAGTGAGTTCCAGGAGAGGCGCAAAGCTACACAGAGAAACCCTGTCTCAAAAAACCAAAATAAATAAATAAATAAATAAATAAATAAATAAATAAATAAATAAATAAAGTCTTTAAAGAGACAATAAAATTAGTATAAAAAATGAGCCACGTAAAAATGGCTATCACACAAAAAATCTGGATTATGTTGTCTTTGATATTCGTAAAAAAAAAAATTTGATTGTAAAACTTATTGAGTTACGCCAAAATGTACACTTTAAGGGTACCTTAACTTCAAAATTTAGATATAAGGATATGTTACGTTGAAAAAGAGGCTCTGCTTTTGTTTCCACAGAAAGCCAGAGGCTATGGCTTTGTTCCAGACTAAGATACATCAGGTTTGACCAGCCAAGACCACCTGAAAGGTCTCCGATGACACCATGGCCCAGATGATCCAACATCCAGAACCATTTCAAGGCAACTGGCTCAGATGATACACCCTTACGGACTACTCCATAATCCTAAAATTTTCTTTGTGTCCCCATAAGATACAGCACCCCCTTCCAGCAGGAAGCAGTAAGAAAAACTACACCCAAATTCCCAAGTATACCAAGCTGGTTTTAGAGATAAAATCAGCTCACTCCCTCTCTAAACCCTGACATACTGCTAAAATAAAAAGGTTAAGAGATTCTTGTGTCCCAAATCAAAAGAGCCCTCTGGTGTGGGACAGAGAAAAACCAATATTTTTATTTAAAACAGGTTGATTATAAATACAATCTCTTTCTAAAAAAAAGGGGGGATATGATATAGATATATAAGATATAGAGATGATAGGATAAAAGAGTAGATTAATGAACCTACTTTTAAAGAACAACAACTTGTTTAAAATGTTTTACATTGGTATAGATTTTAGTTTATGTTTAAAATGTTTTACATTGGTATAATTTTTAGTTTATTGATACAAACTTAAAGTTGATTTTGTTATACTGTGTGTATATTTCTACTCTTGTTTGAGATATTATGTTTATGTAACTCATTTAAAATTGTAATGGATAATTAAAAATAGATTAATAATTAGTCATCTATGATAATCATATTTGTAGCCATGTTAGTTAAGTCTTCTAGGTATACATAGATATATTTCAGATAGATAGGTAATCTTCAAATACTTCAAAGACCTACAGAATATGGCATTTAAAATATTTTAAAAATTTAGACTTTCTGGAGAGTAAGACATGTCTGCTCCTGACAGCACCGATTTACTTCAGAGAGAAGGATGGGCATTAAAGACACTCCATATGTAGTTTATCTTCACCTTGACAAAAATAGCCATTTGGACAAGAAACTGTTCTTGCCTGGACTGCTTGATCAACTGGACATACAGGACCCATAGAAAGGTAACCACTGAACTTTGCTTGACAAAATGGTCCTTCAGGTTCCTGCTTTACAAAGGCAACTGCCAGACATTCTACAAGATACAAAAAAAAAAAAGACTGAGAGACTCTAGGCCTGTGGGCTGAGGACAGATGCCCCAACTTTACAAGAGAACTTTGGATGACTGTCCAGGCTGTCAGCTGTCTCTGTCTACCCTGCAAGACTCCCAAAAGTTGCTTTCATCCTTCTTCCATTTCTCAGGAAGTATTATATCCTTCTGAGGTCTTTGATGTGGTTAAAGACTAGATACTTACAATTTTCCTTAGTTATGATAAAAGATAAGTTAGATATAAAACCTTAAACTCAAAAATACAAGATAGATAGGATATCTTCTTTAATATTGTAACTGTAATTCTTGCTCAATAATTGTTTTGTTATATGTAATTTTACTATGTTAAAGTTAAAACCTTCTTTGAAAAAGAAGAAAATGGGAAGTGCTGTGGATATCGCCCTGTATAAATAAACACTTATTGGCCAGTGGCCAGGCAGAAAGTATAGGCGGGACTAAGAGAGGAGAATTGAGGGAGCAGGAAGAAGGAGGGTGAGACACTGCCAGCCACCGCCATGACAAGCAGCATGTGAAGATGGCGGTAAGCCATGAGCCACATGGCAAGGTATAGATTTATAGAAATGAATTAATTTAAGATATAAGAACAGTTAGCAAGAAGCCTGGCACGGCCATACAATTTGTAAGCAATATAAGTCTCTGTGTTTACTTTGTTGGGTCTGAGAGGCTGTGGGACTGGTGGTAGACAGAGATTTGTCCTGACTGTGGGCCAGGCAAAAAAACTCTAGCTACAGAACTGACTGAAACACAGTAGGAATTTAACAATTGCTGAATGAATATGTATAAAATTGACACCGAAGAACTGTTCCTAAGATTCTGAAAGAGTTAATTAACATAAAAAAGAGAAGCAAAGACCTAAAGCAAAGCCTCATCTGCAAAAGACTCACATTTGGAAATAATTTTTTATGAAATTATGACAAGAAGAAATGAGAAGAAACTGTGTAGACAAAATATATAGAAAGAAATAAAGAACAGACAAAAGAAAGAAAGAAAGAGAGAGGGGGAGGAAGAAGAAAGAAAGGAAGGATAGGTTGAGACTATTTCTTTTCCAAAGAGCAATGAAGCCATGTGTATCTAGTTGAACAAACTAGAACTCAAATATGAGTTGAAAACAAAACATGGAACATGAAAACATTAAAAAATAAGAATAGTTTTTATAAATCTAAGAATAAAAGTCTTGTTTTGAGTAAGCAAAGAAACAGAGAAGAAAGGAGGAAAAATAACTTTTAAGCTAAAAATAAATGTTAACCATTAGAAACAGTATTTTGAACTAGAAAGGAAGTTATTGATATGACTATAGAAACAGATTGCAGACATTGCTATAATATTGAATTAATTTCCAAGATGTCTTTATTAATACATGGTTATTGTGATTTCTCTACATGGATATTTTCAGTATAAAATTGTTTTATTTTATATTGTGAGGAAAATATTAACAGACAAGAAATACTTTAGTTTCATTTCATGATCTTCAGCTTCACTCATCCTTGAAACATTTGAATCAATATTTTGGAAATAAGTAATTATATTTCTACATAAGTGTTTTATTTATCCTAAAACAAATGATTTTAATAAACTCCAAACTATTTTGAAACCTCATTGCAATAAAATATCCAAATGCTCATTGATCTAGCTTATCATGAATATTGTCATAATTAGCAACAAAAATGCATCCAATTTTAAGGGTTTCAAAAACAAAAGTAAGTAGAATAAAATTAAAATACACATTGTCTCATTCCCTCTGGGTTAGCTCCCAATTTCCATGTATCCACTGTCAGACATTGACAAGCTCAATGTGCAAGTTGTAAGTTTGATAACAAAAACATACTTTTTAAAATTTTTATTTTAAAAAAGTTTTTTCATTTTACATACCAATCCTAGTTCCCCCTCCCTCCCTTTCTCCCACCTCCCCATGTTCTCCCATTCTACCCACATCTACTCCACAGAGAGCTTAAGGCCTCCCTTGGGGAGTCAACAAAGTCTGGCATACAAAGTTGAGGCAGGACCAAGCCCCTCCCCACTATGTCAAGGCTGAGCAAGGTTCCCACCCTAGGGAATGTGTTTCAAAAAGCCACTTCATGCACCCGGGTTAAGTTCTAGTTCCACTGTAAGGGGCTTCCCAGTATGATTTTGACCTCACCTGCTCCTATGATCCTTCCTCCCTCTCCTCAACTAAAGTCTAGGAGTTCAGCCCAGTGTTTGGTTGTATCTGCTTCATCAGTTATTGGATGTAGGTGCTATGATGACAATTAGGGTAGTCACTTATCTGATTATAGGGGAAGGTAAGTTCAGGCATCCTCTCCATTATTGCTAGGATTCTTAACTAGTGTCAACTTTGTGGATTTGGGAGGATAAATGACTAAGATCAAAACTACTGATGACAGCTTATGTTGGAGAGGGTATGGAGCAAGGGGAACACTCCTCCACTGCTGGTAGGTGTGCAAATTTGTACAGCTACTTTGGAAATCAGTATGGTGGTTTATCAGAGAATTGGGAATCAACCTACCTCAAGACCCAACAATACCACTATTGGACATATACCCAAAAGATGCTCAATCAAATCAAAAGGTCACTTGCTCAATCATGTTCATAGCAGCATTATTCATAATAGCCAGAACCTGTAAACCACCTAGATGTCCCTCCACCAAAGAACAGGTAAGGAAAATGTGGTATATTTACACAATGGAGTATTAGCATTTTAAAAAAAGGAATCATGAAATTTGTTGGCAAATGAATGGAACTAGAAAATATCATTATGAGTGATACAACCCAGACCCAGAAAAAAAAAAACATGGTATGTACTCACTCTTAAATGGATATTACAC
The DNA here is from genome assembly GCF_949786415.1 of Peromyscus eremicus. Lineage (NCBI taxonomy): Eukaryota > Metazoa > Chordata > Mammalia > Rodentia > Cricetidae > Peromyscus > Peromyscus eremicus. The sequence continues at coordinate 21,255,149 of NC_081417.1, forward strand.
GAAAAGGGAAAGATAACCAGGCTACAACCCACAACTCCAGAGAAGTTAGGTAAAAAGGAGAACCCTAAGAGGGATACAAATGGAGCACCCCAGGAAGGGAAAATAGTTAAGATCTACAAGGTAAACTAGGAAGCGGTGGGGAGAAAGGAAGGGATGGGAGATGGGAACAGGAGGGACTGAGATGGCTGAGTGGAGTGAGGGATGGAGAGGGAGAGCAATGAAAAAGATATCTTTGTGAAGGAAACCATTAAGTGGTTGGTGAGAAACCCAATGCTAGGGAAATCCACAAAAACATACTTTTGAAAAGATATTCTGTCAGACAAGTTTCTATATGGGCAGCAAAAGGATTTGAGTAAAGAATAATGTGATTTTAAAATTTTAAGACAGGAAACCAAACAAATTAAAGCTAATTCTTATGGCAATGCATGTCATCAGATTATGACAATATCTACATTTATACTTTAAATACAGAACATATAAATGCACTAGTTAAATGTAGATATTTTGTCTATAAGAATTTATTTTACTTTGACAATTACCCATAAAACATCAACAAAAATCTTATTATACAAGCCATTCTAAAATTTAAGGCAGTGAGACCAGATTGACTCTAATATTCACATCATTTTAATGCCTGAAATAAAATCTGCAAGACAATGAGGAAGATATTGTTTCTGCATTTAAGTAAATTGCACCTTAGCTGAAGTAGTAGGTAATCATAAGGACTTGATGAAGGCTGTTACATTCCATGCAAAAGCTCAGCCATCATAGCAGGTGAGTTCGATGAGGGGACAGTGATCTAAGCATTGGAAAAGGCTTTAAAGCGAATCTCTCAATGTTGAAATTCACCAGTATTTATGAAATAAGATGATGGGTTTGGGGAATGTGAAGATATCTGTCACTAATATTGTATAAGTAGCAGGCAATGAACATTGAGAAGATCACAGGGACTGTAGCATGTATCACTAACTAGTTAAGTCTCTTCAACTCTAACCTTTAACATAAATCAATAAATATACAATATATATATATATACATATATATATATATATTTGTATCTGTATTAGCTATCTTAGGTTCTACTAGGTGAAGTCCTCTTTCATCTAAAATAGAGGTTGCTAATCTTGTTCCTTAATGGGTACTTCTAGATTCTTTTTAACGTATCATATGAAAAGATAATGGAACTAACCACATCGCATTTTGCTCTCAGTAAGATTGTAATCCAGCTGGGATAGAGGCAGACAAACAAAACATCTCAACAAATGTGTGTCAGAACAAGCAGAAGGAAATGCAGATAGTGATCCTTGACTTAAGTGTCAGAAAACTCAGGTTGTTGTAAATCACTTGAGTTTACCATGAAGAATTAGTACATGCCACAAGTTCAAAAGTAAAAAAGGTGTTCAAGGAAGAGCATGTAGCATGAGTAAATGCAAAGACACAACCAGGGTAAGTGGCAACTACAAGAAATCCAGTAGACAAAAGGTTTTTAAGTATGCAGGGAAGAGGCAGAATAAATGGTAGGTACCTTTCTATTTGCAGGCCATATTAGGAAATGTGAATTTGTAAGCAAAATTCAGATGCTGAAAAACCGAGATGTGTATGAGGTGTCCTAATCAGACCTTATTTACGTAGATCATCTCTGTTGTGTGGCAGAAGTGAAAGCATAGGGGTGGCAGACAAACATAGCTTTGAATTAGCACTTGTAGCTTCTGGGTCTGCTTCCTCATTCACGTGGAAATACTGATTCTGGTTTCCATTGCATTCACTGCATGAGCTTTATATAAAGTAAGAAATCTGAAACACCCATATTATTATCTGCAGTTTGCTGATGAATCAAGGAAATTGTCATATTTTAGGGAGACTCAAAATTTAATGTCCCATTTCATCAAGATATCATGCAATTTTATCATAAAATCTATTGCTAAACCTACCAAACAAATTAAATTTTATTTTTATTTTTATTACCTCATTCCCAGAAGTTAAGACAAACCTTTCTCTTGGAATTTATAAAAGCTCATTCAAGTCTGAAAATTAAATATTTAGACCCATTAAGTTGGTACTTTGGATATTTTAATATAGTGTTTATGAAAACATCATGTTTCCTTAACTACAATCATTTATACATTTCCTTCCATCATATTTTTTTAAATTTAGTATAATTATAAATATCATAATTTGTTTTAATGTCATGAGCTATTTTTGCAAATAAAAGTAATTTTGCTATAACAATTAAATGAATCATGAAATTCATCTTTATTTTTATTGATGAATAGAATTTAAACAAATTTTATGTGAAAGCCATCCTTCTGGTAGTCTTAAATTGTATTACTTTTCAGTTTAGTGTCCATTATTACTCAAAAATATGTGTGACCAAATAAATTCTAGTAGAGATTTGTCTGTGTTTTTATATCAATCACCATGTCTAATCTTAAAATATACAATATATTCCTATAATGAATGGCACTTATATCAGTATCTATGTCTACATCTATAAAACACAATCATCCCATTCTTTTAGAAGCTTATTGTCTATTACAAAGCAATTTAAGCAAACAAAATCTCAACATTTTCCAAACCAGACACTAGCTTTAAAACAAAAAGGAAATAGAAACAGTCTTCCCAGTATTTTAAGGTGTTACTGGGGTGGCTTGAGGTCTGTGTTCTTCTGTAACTACAGTAAACTGCTGCCAGTGCTGTCTCCTCTCCAGAGCTCGATATCATCTCTGTTTAAAGCCGTGACTCTAATGGAAGAGCCAGGGATCTCCTTTAGCCTGTATTCTCCAGGGCTGCTGAACAATTTTAACTTGGCATAAGTTTGTCCTAGTTATATTGTTGTTTATGTTAACACAAGTAAAAACAATATAATGTATAGAATTTTGCATTAGAAGGTAAAGAGGAGGGTAATAAGCTAGTATTTTGGTTGTAAATATAAGCAGGCTGTTAAACTTTATGAAATCTAAAACCTTTACATGGCCTGTGGGTACACTGACTAGGCTCCTCTGAGATTGTCCAGATGTGACAGATGTATGAATCCCACTGAGTTGATCTTTATCCTGGAGGAAGTCCCAGAAAATTCTGGCCAGAATAAGGTGAAAAAAAAGTTTCTTAGTCATACATTACAACCTACTTTAAGTCCAGAAGCAATAATGAATCTTTTGCCTTGTTTATTTATATTTTATATTTATATGACAACACCCATTGTGAAATGCCACAGGGCAGATGTATTATGAAAAATAAACAAAATTCTAAGAGCCAGAAGTCATTTTTAATTAACATATCAATTACGAAAAGCTCCTCTGAACAGATGTCCCTTGCCTTGTGCCGAGTCTTTCAAAGAGCTGTCAGGTCAAGAACAGAAATAAAATAAAATAGCGCAATAGATGACAGGCTTTGGACAATTGCAGGAAGACACTGGTCGGAACTGTGTCTATTGATATGCCTCTAAAGTATCAAAAGTTTGTGTCACATGGATGTTTATAGGGTACATCTGAACTCCCTCATTGAGCATAAGTTTACCTTGAGGCTTAACTAGGAAGTAGTCCCAAAACCTTCCTATGTGCACACTAAACAATGCTGTACCTCTTAGGCAGATTTCCTTTATGTGTTCTCTACAATCTCTACTTTTAGTACCAACCATTCCTCATGACTTTGATTTGAGTTGGAATGCATAATATCTCTGTTCCAGTGGTTTAAAGAGACCAAAGGTTGATTAGACTGATGACATAAAAACTCTATGGATGGGTTTTCCAACTATCTGATGGAGTTAGTGAATGAGACCCTTGTTATCTTACCACAACACATTTGTGAGAGTGATGGAAGGGGAAGGACATGGTTCCAATGTCATCTTAGCTATTATCAAGGCTACAAGAATGAAAAAGTCCAAGTTTTCCTTCCTGAGATACTGTTTCTTTTTTCGAAAACCATGCCCTCTACAGAGAGCACAACCAGTACTCTGACTAAAGTGGACTACTTAATTTTGCTACCTGCAATGAATCATAGAAGATGAATATTTTAAAATTTCTAAATCTAGGAGTATTCATTAAAACATGAGGGTGAAAGTCCAGAATGTTCCCCAACTGGGATAAATTTTACTATTATATCAGACATGATAACTTATGATCAAGTTTGTCTCCAATTTTGCAGCTTGAAAAAAATGACTGCAACATTAATAATCTTTTAGTTCTCTCTCTCTTCTGCAGTCAGGGTGTCTCTATTTAGTAATGGTTGTCTTGTAGTTCACTATGTAGAGCAGTCCACCTTCAAATTCACAGAGATCCTCCTGTTTCTGCCTCTCTAGTACTGGGATTGAAGATGTGAGCCACCATGACTGGCCAACATTAATAATCTTTGTAACATGAATCTTAAAAGGACTTATTAAAGAAAAAACCCGGAACCAGATATTGGGGTGAAAACTGAAAGATCAGAGAAACAGAACAAGACACAGCCAACCTCACTTTGCCTTCTCCTCAGCCAATCCTAATTCCGTGAATCCTCAGACAGAAAGCGTCTGAGCCCTCACCCCTGAGGGTCTGAGATGAACTGCCTCTTAGTTCCTGTCTCCTCACACTTTATATACTGTTCTCCACCCAAACATGTCACTTCCTGAGATTAAAGTTGTGTGTGCTTTTCAATCAAAGGCATGAGATCTCAAGTGCTGGGATTAAAGGTGTGTGCCACCATGCCTTGTTCTGTTCCCAGTGTGGCCTTGAACTCACAGAGATCCAGACAGATCCCTGCCTCCCGAAGAGGATTAAAGGTGTGTGGCACCACTGTCTGGCCTCTATGTCTAATCTAGTGGCTGGATCTGTCCTCTGATCCCCAGATAAGTTTATTAGGGTACACAATATATTGGGGTACACAATGTATCACCACAAATCTTGTTTTTCAAGTCATGAACAATTTCATGTACTCTTTATTTAATGAATATCATCAAGAGAGATACAACACTTAGTTAAAAATGCATACTCTTCTGGGGCTGGAGAGATGTTCATAATACTTGCTTTCATCATCAACTCCCAATCTCCATTCTCTACCCATTTCTTATAAATTCACATTATTTTGTATAAATCGGGTCTACAAGATATCCAAATATTAGCATTAAAGGAGAATACAGAACAGACATAATATTTTAATATATAAAAGAATGATACATTGAAGAATAGGAACATGAAAATAACCATGTATACATTGTAAGAAAACTATAAAAATCAAAACATGAGCTAGTAAACTTCAATATAATAGATACTAGTGAATGGTACACAGACAAAGTAGAGGATAAAACTTTTTGCTGGTGGGAGTACAAACTTGTATAGCCACTACAGAAACCAGTGTTGAGGTGCCTCAGAAAAATGGGAATCAATCTACCTCAAGATGCAGATGTCTCACCTTAGTGTATATAGCCAAAGGACTCTCTATCCTACCACAGAGACACTTGTTCAACCATGTTCAATGCTGCTCTATTCATAACAGCCAGAACCTGAAAACAACCTAGATATTCCAGAACAGAAGAATGGATTAGGAAAATGTGGTATATTTACACAATGGAGTAAATTAATGGAACTAAAATATATATATATATCATTTTAAGTGAGGTAATCCAGACCCATAAAAATAAATATGGTATATATTTGTTTACATGTTGATATTAGCCATTAAATAAATGCTAACTACGCTACAATCTGCAGACCCAGAGATGTTAGGTATAGAAGAAGGGGCTAGGGGAGGAACACATGAATCTTCTTGGAAAGGAGAAATAGAATAGATTTTATGGATGGACGGGGGGCAGCATGGACTGGGCATGGGGATCATGTGTTGAAGAAGGAAATGCTTGTAGAGACATATAATTGAAGGGCATTTGGGGATGGTATAGAAACCTTGTGCAGTGGAAGTTTCCTAAAATATATAAAGGCAATCCTAGTGATGTCTCCAAATAATAGCCAAGACAGTCCCAACTTTTCATTACTTGTCACCAAAAGAAGCTTTCAGTACTGGGTCTGGGTGAGTTCCAATTGACTTGTTGGCTAAAGAGGGTCCATGGAAAGAATGCAGGCTGATGCTGGGACAGAGTTGCTCTCTGCAAACAAACAGCAGAGCCCCATCGCTGAAGGCAACACCCACAGAACTCATTGAACATGGAAAGGTCATGCTGGTACTGACACAGAACCTTCACCCTTATGTTCCAGTATCTTTGGTACTGGATATTCTGTAGACCACTGAAAGAAAAAATGTATACACCAACACAGCCAAGAAGCCTTTGATCTGCAATGCTGTCCTGTCTGCAAAATACGCAATGGTGAAACAAAGCTGGTGGGAGTAGCAAATCGATGTCTGATTTGACTGAAAGCCCATTCTATGAGATGGAATCCACATCCAACGCTGCTTGGCCAATCAAGGGCCTGAGACTAAATAGGTTAGGCACCTAGAGTAAAACCAAATACCACTGTCCCCCCACAAAAAAATAGCAGTAAGATGATTCCTAATGATATTATGCTATAGTCATAGAAGAACCTGTCAATAAATCTGCTTAAGTTGGGGTTGCATATTCCAAAACAATTTCAATTTTGGGGTGCTGTATTTCATTGTTACTTTAGTTTTCAGTCCTTGACATACTACTAAGGTCTGTTTATGATGGAGGCTACTCAATCTAGTCTATCTTCTGACTCAGTTTCCAAATACTTTTTAAAATCTTAACAAAGAAAAGATATGTGCTTCTCTGGGTCTGAGCTTAAATTTGAAATAACATTATGGAAATCCAATCAGGATTTCCTTATTCTATTTGACTGTAATTCCTTCCACGCCTTTTATTAAAAGAAGTGGAAGCATCAATTACTACATTGCTCTTGCATTTTTGAACTGTGTCGACCTACTGGACAAACAAGGTGAAAACACAGAAAAAGGTAGAAAACTCTCAGACCCTCTGGTGTTACTTTAAATTTGAGTTTTCTGCAGTCTATCTATTGATTTTGACTTTTCACAATACTCTCTGTATGCCTTCCCTCCATATTGGAGAGACTCTGTGACTATATATGGAAGAAGCATTACTTTTGATAACTAAAATTTAGTAAAAACATAACATCCCTAAGTGGTAGAACCAATTGTTTATCCATGTTAATAAAATGAAATTGGATACTATTGTCATTATAATTATTTAATCTGTCCCTTTTCCTTTATCATAAATTATTAACTCATTACCCATGAATTTAAACATATATTCCTCCCCCAAATAATCAGGAAATAATATCCTTGAATATTTTTAACTTAACAATTCAGTTTCTATTTGAATAATGAATAAAATAATACATAATCATAGCTACCACCAAAATCATAATTATTTGATCATTTTGATTAAAGTTAAAATTATGTAAACAGTTTATATGATATGATAATTGTTGAATTAACTTTATTTTTCTCTCGAAAGATGTAAGTTTTCCTTTTGAAACTATACATAGTACTATTAACTATGAAAAGATTGAGTAAATATTTGGAAAAGAATAAAAATGAGAGTAAGAAAAGGAGATGGTTTCAGAAACATGCCAGATGTTGAGAACTACAGGGAACTTTGCTAAAGGCATTGCAATAGGTATCACAAAGTAGGATCAGTGACATATTAAATGAGTCTTAGTATCCTTGAAACTAAACACAGACACAGACACACACACACACACACACACACACACACACACACACACACACACACTTTGCAGAACAACTGTTCTTGTCATTATCATCTAAAATAGCACTCTATTGGTCTTAATCCAAACGACTTCAGAAATGAAATCCATACCTAGATCCTATATACAAGGTAATCACATGAGCTCTGATATTTCAAGATATAATGTTCTCTAATTAGTCAATGCTATCACACCAAACACAATTCAATCAAGCTCAAAGCAATGTGATTTGGATGGGCACAGCTGTCAGTTACCATGACTTAATTAGCATGGACTGCAGAGGGTCTGAACCAGTAGCCTTCATATTTTCACCTTGTTTCACGTACTCTCATGTGTTCTCAAGCACACACAGTAACAGAAAGTCAACTTTCAACATTCATATCTTATTGTTTATATTTTATCTTCATATGTTGTATATAATATGTAGCATTTGAGGGTTTACTTTTAAGGAAATTTTAAGAAGTTTCAGGTGTAAACATGTTAACAATAGTCTAAACAGAAAAACTTTCAGCTAAACCTCAGTTGATGATATTTAACTGAAAACAAATGTCAGTTTTCCCTGGTTATTACTTCTTAATACTGTTAACTTATGAAAAGTAGTAATAAGACACGGCTGTCTTCAGCGTGAGACAGTAAGTTTTCTGACAAACCAGAGATGATAATTGGAAAAACCATTGAAATTCAACCAAGGATTCTAAAAGTTACTTTAAATTTTCTTTTTGGACCAAAACACATTTTTTTTTTCACTAATGCAAGGATGATTGCATAAAAAAATGTCTCTGTACTTGCAGAGGTTTTGTACAAACTTTTAGGAAATTTTAGAAACTGTGTGTTTGATGATCATGTCAAATATCCTAATTTGGCCATAGGAAAGGGCTATAGGAAAGTCAGTATAACTTAGATGAACATGTTAATTACTCTATGTGAAGACTTGGTTACTTGGTTTTTTAAGTAGGAAAATTTGGAAATTATGTTATTTTTAATAGTTTAATACCTGAAGAATTACTAACCAATCAAATGTCAATTAGAATCTGGAGAAGCTGCATCTACCACATTCATTGTGAGGTGACTAAGACAGTGCACCTACTAGCTCCCTCTGTGGTAAGCCATTGCTTTTTCTGTCTTTGAATGTCAACAGCTGGGAAGGGAGGACAGTCAAGATCACAGATTTTGGACCTTGGATTTTTTTCTCCTTTTTACTGCTGCTGTGATCCTGGTAACTGTCAGTAATGAAGTGAATGTCAGACATACATTACAGAGGTAGTACTAGGGAAGACAGGAAGCCAGAGAAGACATTAACAGGCTTCTCCAGAAAGGATTTCATTATTAGTTGGTATGGGATCATGTGCTTTTCTATACAATTTTTCAGAAAATTTGCTGAAAAACCTATTTATTAAGAGATGAACATGAAATTTGAGAAGGTCAACTGAAAAGGAATTCCTTAATTCTCCCAACACCTTCATGATACTTCTTAAACTTTTATAGTAAATTTTTCATATTTATCTATAAAAGCTGAGTGTAAATTTTGTGTTCTGTTACAGATCTGATTTTTGCTCAAAAATATCCTGATCAAATTTTTAATACTTTAAAAATGTAATTTTGTTTTTCCTGGTATATTTTAACGAATATAAAATTTTATTCTGAAAACAAAATGTATTATCAGTGTCATAGAAATCAACTCACAATGTTTTTAAAATATTTTCCTCATTTTCTGTGTTCCTTTTGTTCCTTTTCAGATAGTAAAAAAAAAAAATCTCGGCATAAAAACCAACAAGTGGACCAATGGAATCGAATAGAAGACCCTGACATTAATCCACACACCTATGAACACACAATTTTTGACAAAGAAGCCACAAGTGTACAATGGAAAAAAGAAAGCATCTTCAACAAATGATGCTGGCATAACTGGATATCAACATGTACAAGGCTGCAAATAGATCCATATCTATCACTGGGCACAGAACTTAAGTCCAAGTAGGTCAAGGATCTCAACATAAATCCAGCTACTCTGAACCTGCTAGAAGAGAAAGTAGGAAGTAGTCTTGAACGCATTGGCATAGGAGATCACTTCCTAAATATAACACCAGTAGCACAGACACTGAGAGAAACAATCAATCAATGGGACCTCTTGAAACTGAGAAGCTTTTGTAGAACAAAGGATATGGTCAACAAGGCAAAGCGACAGCCTACAGAATGAGAAAAGGTCTTCACCAACCCCACATCTGACAGAGGACTGATATCCAGAATATATAAGGAACTCAAGAAATTAGACTTCAAAATGCCCAACAGTCCAATTAAGAAATGAGCTATAGAACTAAACAGAGAATTCTCAACAGAGGAAACTCAAATGGCTGAAAGACATTTAAGGAGTTGCTAAACATCCCTAATTATCAGGGAAATGCAAATCAAAACAACTCTGAGATACCACCTTATGCCTGTCAGAATGGCTAAGATCAAAAACACTGAAGACACCTTATGCTGGAGAGGATGTGGAGCTAGGGGAACTCTCCTCCACTGCTGGTGGGAATGCAAGCTTGTACAACCACTTTGGAAATCAATATGGTGCTGTCTTAGAAAATTGGGAATCAATCTCCCCCAAGATCCAGCTATACCACTCTTGGGCATATACCCAAGGAATGCTCAATCATATCACAAGGGCACTTGCTCAGCTATGTTCATATCAGCATTGTTTGTAATAGCCAGAACATGGAAACAACCTAGATGCCCTTCAACTGAAGAATGGATAAACAAAATGTGGTACATATACACAATGGAATACTACTCAGCAGAGAAAAACAATGACATCATGAGGTTTGCAGACAAATGGATGGATCTAGAAAAAATCATCCTGAGTGAGGTATCCCAGACTCAGAAAGACAAACATGGTATGTACTCACTCATAGGAGGATATTAGATGTGGAACAAGGATGACTGGACTGATACTCACATCACCAGGGAGGCTACCTGGAAAACAGGACCCCAAGAAAGACATGGGGATCACCCAATGACAGTAAAATGGAAGAGATCTACATGAACAGCCTGTACATGAGTGGGGGTAATGAAGGGCAAGGGTCAAGGGAAAGAGAGCTTGGGGGAGCAGGAGATCTCAGCTGGATCAACAACGGAGAGGGAGAACAAGGAATAGGAGACCATGGTAAATGAAGACCACATGGGAATAGGAAGAAGCAAAGTGCTAGAGAGGCCCACAGAAATCCACAAAGATACCCCCACAACAGACTGCTGGCAATGGATACAGCCCTAACTGACCTACTCTGGTGATGGGATGGCAAAACACCCTAATTGTCATGCTAGAAACCCCATCCAACTACTGAGGGATCTGGATGCAGAGATCCATGGCTAGGCCCCGGGTGGAGCTCCGGGAGTCTAATTAACGAGAAAGAGGAGGGTTTATATGAGCGAGAATTGTTGAAATCAAAGTTGAATAAAGCACAGGGACAAATAGCCAAACGAATGGAAACACATGAACTATGAACCAATGGCTGAGGGGCCCCCAACTGGATCAGGCCCTCTGAATGGGTGAGACAGCTGATTGGCTTGATCTGTTTGTGAGGCATCCAGGCAGTGGGACCAGGTCCTGTGCTCATTGCATGAGTTGACTGTTTGAAACCTGGGGCTTATGCAGGGTTGCTTGGCTCGGCCTGGGAAGAGGGGACTGGACCTGCCTGGACTGAGTCTACCAGGTTGATCTCAGTCTGTGGGGGAGGCTTTTCCCTGGAGGAGGTGGGAATGAGGGGTGGGCTGGGGGAAAGGGGAGAGAACAAGGGAATCCATGGCAGATATGTAGAACTGAATTGTATTGTAAAATAAAATAAAATTAAATTAAAAAAATCTTATCTCTGTACATTGGTACAAATTATTTTAATATCTTTTTTATTTGAAAGCATAGCATATTAAAACTGGTCAAGGAAGTAAGTAAAATGTAAGGATATGAAAATAATCTTCCTTACACATAGCAAACTGGTTTTGGTAAGAAAGAATATAGGAAAAAATATTATTCACACAAGTAAAAAAATATCAATAAATACACATTTATTAATTGCCTATGAATAGATCTCATGAAGATAATTCAGAAGGAAAAAGCACTTACAAGAACCTAATGACTTGAGTATTAACTACAAAAAGTTTTCCTCTGACCTTTACATGTGCAACACACACACACACACACACACACACACACACACACACACTGATAATAAATAAATAAAATACATAGAAATCAATTTAGCCATGTAAACAATAATCATCACAATGAAAATTAGAACACAAGTATAAAATTTTTGGAGAAAAAAATGACAAAAAGAAATACTTAGTATTTGAGAATTGTATGATTTAACACTGTCAAAATGCCTATGATATCAAAGTATTTCATAGATTTAAGGCTGTACTCATCAAAATACACATGAAATTTTTAATGAGGATATAAAGTACAATCTAAATTCACAAGGAAACTCAAAGAACCCCAAGTACCAAAGCCACCTGGACATATTGACAGGCAAGAAGGAAAAACTCAGTTTTCATGTTGGCAGTCAACAACTCTTCAACAAAGTTAGTGTGTGTGTGTGTGTGTGTGTGTGTGTGTGTGTGTGTGTATCAAAGAAAGTATAAACTACTTGTATAAACTGCTGGTTCAGGGTTAACTAGATATTAATAAATAGATAAATGATTACTATCTCTCACTTCTTAAAACCATCAACTCAAAATAGATGAAAACCCTAAATGAAAAATCTGAAATGACAGTAAGAAAACATTGGGGGACATTATCAGTCCTGTGAATACCAGTGAACTAATATTTGCCAAGGAATTCATATCCAAACATGGTTACAATCTAAAAAGTACTCAGCAACAAAAATATTGATGCAACCAAATAATCTAAAGCTGATCTAAAATAGACTTCATTTAAAGGAGTTATACAAATGAACAACAAGTTTAAGAAAAGGTGCTCAATAACACTAATCCAAAATGGTGAGACTCTGTCTAGGTTCAGTCACACAACAAGAAAAACAGTATTGCCAGTCAGAATGCAGAGAAAGGTGGCTTCTATACTCTATAGAATAAATGTAAACTAGTATAGCATAATAGAAAACCATATACAAGGTTTCAAAATAAAATTGAACCCTCCAGCTTTCTCACTAAATTACATATGCAGAGAAAAAAAATTATAGCCATGCATATAAATCTCTTTCCTCTCTTTCTCTCTGTGTCTTTCTGTGTCTCTGTCTCTGTCTCTGTCTCTCTCTGTGTATCTCTCTCTCTATCTCGTGTGTGTGTGTGTGTGTGTGTGCGCGCGCACGCGCGCAATGCGCGCGCGCATCAGTAACAATCAAAGAAAATGAAGCAATCAACTTGAGAATAGGCTTTTTACTTGGTCTCAAGGGAGGACAGCTAGGAAGGGATGAAGGAAGGCAGGAAAGTGATATAAATCTATTTGAATTTAAAACATTTTTCCAAATTATTCATTTATCACTAACAGTACTTTAATTACTGCTCATGAGTCACATTTCTATCCCAACCCATGCTAACTGTTCTATTTCACTTGTTTGTTTGTTTGTTTTCGATGAATACAGTGATAAAGAAAAACATCCTGAGGAGGAAAGGGTTTATTTCATCTTACAGCTTGTAGTGCATAGCAAAGGGAAGTCAGGGCAGACAGGAATGGAAGCAGAGGCCATTGAGAGACACTGCTTCCTGGTTTGCTCTCCTTGGCTTGCTCAGTCTGCTTTTGAATCTAACCCAATGCCTCCTGCCTAGAGTTGACACTGCCCGCAGTGGGCTATAATCTCCTATAAGAATCATTAATCAAAAGTAACCATAGAGTTGCCTAAGGCCAATTTGAAACATTTTCTCAAGTGAAGTTTTCTTTTTTGTGACTCTAGCTTGTGTTAAATTGACAAAAAGAAAGAGAAAAGACAAAAAACACCACACCACTAACCAGCACAGTTATGAAATACCTTTCTTGAGTTTAGTCTCCTCACCCGGAACAAAATGAGGTAAAAGAATCTTTTTTGGTATACATGAGCAATATTAGCATATTCATGTTTAGAGAACAAGTCTGTGTTGTAAAAATGGATGTATGGAGAAGACGATTTCAAAGTTTTAATAATTTCAAGATTATAGGCAACTTTGAATTATTTATTGGAAAAAAAATGAAGCCAACTAATTCCTTCCAAAATATGCTACAAACTGGTCATGTCTCCAGCTAGAAAGTGACCAATATAGAGGTCATTCCATGCACTATATGAAGATCAAATTAATGTAGACAAAACATTCTGTTCTGTCCTTTTGAGAAAACAGATTCTATTGGACTGAGTGGATTAGTGAGTAGCAGACCACTGCTTTGATTAGCATGATTGGAGAAGTTCAGGTAGGAGGAATCAATTCTATAAAGTGTTGTGTATTCTGTTCATGCCACAAGGTCATAAAGATGGCTGACCTGGCAGAAGAGCTGTCATTGTGGCAGTGATTTGATGACTTTGGGGCCATTTGCCTAAAGTTCTAAAAGGATTTGCAAGAGTAACTGAGCTTTTTAGGATTCTTTGAGTCTACAATGATGAAATAATTCATTTGGAAATAATTATTTCCAAATAACTGATATTTGGAAAATATCAATTTTTCCCCATATGACTTTATTGTAATGCAAAGGCTAAAAAGAACCAAAACTACAAGAGGTAAGGGAACAATTCTGGAGTCCTAGCTAAAGATAAAAAAATATTGTTTGAGGAAGGGGCCTAAATTATATTCTGTAATTTTATTGAAAACCTTGATGCATAACTGAATTGAGTAAGTGGACTATTGCCCTTCCTTTGAGATTCAACTCATTTTTCTTGAGTGGATAAAGTGACTAATCCAGCTCTCTGGCAGTCTATTACAGAAATAAATCCTATCAACAAAGGAATATAATCTAAAATCTGAATAACTATTTTTTAATTCCAACATTCAACTGAAAATGATCAGCCATAGAGACAACCATGACTAACAGAAAACAGAGAACAGATACATATTTTTATGTACAATGTCCAGATATTAACAATAGATTAATACATTAAGGAATGTAAAATAATTTTAAATAACACACAAGTTTCTAGAGGAAAAGATGAACTATAAGACATAAATAGTATTATAAATCTTTGGAGTTTTATGACTGGAAACCAAGAAACCAAAACAGAACAAGTTAAAAACCACAGAAGATGGAATTAGCAAATTGGGAGAAAGAAAAATTAATTACTCTAAAGTAAAGGAGAGATAAAGACAATAAGAAACACATAAAGGTATGTAGGGAAAAGTATACTATAATGAAAAATTTTCACCTATATTCTCATGGAACTCAAAATGAGAGAATACAATAAAACAGAAACAATATTTGAAATATACTAGCTATGAATCTCTAAAACCAAATTAAGTTTACAAGCTCATAGATTTAGAAGGATAAAACTGGAATAGTACACAAAAATAAATCCAGAAGTATGTGCATGCACAGCAAAATAAAACTGTTGAAAAGCAAAGATTCAAATGAAGTCCCACAGCTAGACAAAGAACTACAGGCAACTAATAACTAGTGAAGGGAGGATTAAGGTCTCCAGGCATGAGCCCCCTCCCCTGTTGGTTGTCCAATACAAAACTCTCAGCCCTGAAACCATATATATACACAAACAACACTAAAGAGCTCAGGGGATTTTATTACATACTTATACATATATATGTATTATGTAACAGTAATAATCAGATTAAAAAGAAATTATCAGTGAGAATGAGTGGCAAGTGGAAATGGAAGTGGCAGAATGGAGCCAACATAGAAGCATTTTTAGAAGAAAGGGAAGGAGATGTAATGTAACTACATTTTGATTAAAATTTTGAAATTATAAATGATTTTTTTTATCTGAAAATTTATCACAGTAGGTGATTTTGTGGATATCAACAAGTTAACTAATTCTAATATTTAAATGCCAATTTAAAAGTGAATTATTAAGATAACAATAATGAGGAGCTATGTAGGAGGACTGACTTGGCCAAAAGTAAACATTTATAGAAAAATGAAGGCACTGTAGTCGTCAGCATGAGGATAAACAAATACATCAACAAATAAAACAGAATTCCAAGGCTTGTCTATCGTGCAGTTCAGTGAGCACATGGTGACTTCTGTCACAGTAGGAGAATTATTCAGAAAGATCTACAGATGACACCACAGACAATAGTCTATAGCCAATTCCAGATCAATGGACAGGTAAAAATATAAAGCAATTAGGGTTACACCTTGGAAAGTTGCCTTGGAGTGAGCAGGTGAGTTTCCAGAATGATCATGACAACACAGACTGACATTTGACTTTATACCTCCAGCTATCACGCAGGCAAACTGAGCTATGTATAGAGTTCATTTTGTTAAGTAAAAATACTTTCGTGTCTGGGGAAAAATGCTCATCAGCACAAATGAAGTGCATAAAACTTATAAATGTGTGGTATTTGGATGTATGATTTGCTCACTTAATTTTGACTGTGCTAGAATATAGTCAACAAAATGATGCTAGCTTTTGCAAAGTACTGGAATAGAAGCCCCAAGGAATAGAAAATTCAGAGCAGCTTGGTAACTGTCATAAAAGAGAGTAGTGATAAAGACAGAGTTAAAATAAGTGCATGATCATTAACACGTTGCCATAGTAAACGATTCTGTTTTATTTTCTTGTGTTTAGCACAGATGTGTCTGGCTTAGTGTTCAGAATACAGGCCTGTTGCCACCAAATTGGAAGATGGACTTGGCACAATTTTGTACTCAGCATTTAACAACAATCTATCTGCATAGCCATCATTGGTAAAGAATCCAAGATTTAGAGGGTGAAGGAGACTTACTTCAAACCTGACCCTGCAAACCTCTTGAAATATTTTAATTAGAATCTTCTAATTCCCTCTCTGGACAAACTTCCAACCTAGGATTTCTTCCTTGCCTTACATTATTGTTTTTAATTATCTTTCAGATGTCTATTCCTCCTAATACATCACATGCTCCATTTTGCCTGGACTAATGGGAAGCATAATCCAGATTGCATTCCCAGATAGACAGTCAGTCCTTTCAAGTCCTTCCTAACATCACCAATATGTGTAAAAAGAACTTTCAATATTTTTTACATTAAAAAAGCTGTGTCCTGATCAAACTATTAAGAGGTTAGGAAGAAATCTGGAGCTAGGGGAATGCTCAGGAACTCATAAGGATGTCCCCAGCTAAGACTCATAACAATGGTGGAGAGGGTACTTGAACTAGCCTTCCCCTGCACTCAGATTGGTGTCTACCCCAATTGTCATCATAGAACCTACATCCAGTGACTGATGGAAGCAGATGCAGAGACCCACAGCCAAGCACTGGGCCAAGATCCTGGAGTTCAGGTGAAGAGAGGGAGGGGGGATTATAGCAGCAAGGGGGGTCAGAATCATGATGGGAAAAACCACAGAGACAGCTGACCCAAGCTAATAGGAGCTCAGGGACTCTGGACTGACAGCTGGGGAGACTGCATGGGATCACACCAGGACCTCTGAACGTGGGTGACAGTTGTGTGGCTTGATGGGTCCCCTGGCAATGGGACCAGATACATGAACTGGCTTTTTTTTTTCCCTTTGGTTTTTCGAGACAGGGTTTCTCTGTGTAATTTGCGCTTTTCCTGGATCTCGCTTTGTAGACCAGGCTGGCCTCGAACTCACAGAGATCCGTCTGCCTCTGCCTCCCGAGTGCTGGGATTAAAGGCGTGCGCCACCACTGCTCGGCGTGAACTGGCTTTTTAAGAGTCCATTTCCGACAGGCGTAAGGTGGTATCTCAGAGTTGTTTTGATTTGCATTTCCCTGATGATTAGGGATGTTGAGCAATTCCTTAAATGTCTTTCAGCCATTTGAGTTTCCTCTGTTGAGAATTCTCTGTTTAGTTCTATAGCCCATTTCTTAATTGGACTGTTGGGCATTTTGATGTCTAATTTCTTGAATTCCTTATATATTCTGGATATCAGTCCTCTGTCAGATGTGGGATTTGTGAAGATCTTTTCCCATTCTGTAGGCTGTCGCTTTTCTTTGTTGACCGTATCCTTTGCCCTACAAAAGCTTCTCAGTTTCAAGAGGTCCCATTGATTGATTGTTTCTCTCAGTGTCTGTGCTACTGGTGTTCTATTTAGAAAGTGGTCTCCTATGCCAATGCGTTCAAGACTACTTCCTACTTTCTCTTCTAGCAGGTTCAGAGTAGCTGGATTTATGTTGAGGTCCTTGATCCACTTCGACTTAAGTTTTGTGCACGGTGATAGATATGGATCTATTTGCAGCCTTCTACATGTTGATATCCAGTTTTGCCAGCACCATTTGTTGAAGATGCTTTCTTTACGCCTGTCAGAATGGCTAAGATCAAAAACACTGAAGACACCTTATGCTGGAGAGGATGTGGAGCTAGGGGAACTCTCCTCCACTGCTGGTGGGAATGCAAGCTTGTACAACCACTTTGGAAATCAATATGGCGATTTCTTAGAAAATTGGGAATCCATCTCCCCCAAGATACAGCTATACCACTCTTGGGCATATACCCAAGGAATGCTCAACCACACCACAAGAGCACTTGTTCAGCTATGTTCATATCAGCGTTGTTTGTAATAGCCAGAACATGGAAACAACCTAGATGCCCTTCAACTGAAGAATGGATAAACAAAATGTGGTACATATACACAATGGAATACTACTCAGCAGAGAAAAACAATGACATCATGAGGTTTGCAGACAAATGGATGGATCTAGAAAAAATCATCATGAGTGAGGTATCCCAGACTCAGAAAGACAAACATGGTATGTACTCACTCATAACAGGATACTAGATGTGGAACAAGGATGACTGGACTGCTACTCACATCACCAGGCAGGCTACCTGGAAAACAGGACCCCAAGAAAGACACAGGGATCGCCCAATGACAGAGAAATGGAATGAGATCTACATGAACAGCCTGGACATGAGTGGGGGTAGTGAAGGGCGAGGGTCGAGGGAAAGAGAGCTTGGGTGAGTGGGAGATCCCAGCTGGATCAACAACAGAGAGGGAGAACAAGGAATAGGAGACCATGGTAAATGAAGACCACATGAGAATAGGAAGAAACAAAGTGCTAGAGAGGCCCACAGAAATCCACAAAGATACCCCCACAACAGACTGCTGGCAATGGTCGAGAGACAGTCCGAACTGACCTACTCTGGTGATGGGATGGCCAAACACCCTAATTGTCGTGCTAGAAACCTCATCCAACTACTGAGGGATCTGGATGCAGAGATCCATGACTAGGCCCCAGGTGGATCTCTGGGAGTCCAATTAATGAGAATGAGGAGGGTTTATATGAGCGAGAATTGTTGAGACCAAGGTCGGATAAAGCACAGAGACAAATAGCCAAACAAACGGAAACACATGAAATATGAACCAATGGCTGAGGGGTCACCAACTGGATCAGGCCCTCTGAGTGGGTGAGACAGTTGATTGGCCTGATCTGTTTGGGAGGCATCCAGGCAGTGGCACCGGGTCCTGTGCTCACTGCATGAGTTGGCTGTTTGAAACCTGGGGCCTATGCAGGGTCCCTTGGCTCGGCCTGGGAGGAGGGGACTGGACCTACCTGGACTGAGTCCACCAGGTTGATCTCAGTCTGTGGGGAAGGCTTTGCCCTGGAGGAGATTGGAATGGGGGGCGGGCTGGGGGGAAGGTGAGGGGGGGGGAGGGGGGAGAATAAGGGAATCTGTGGCTGATATGTAGAACTGAATTGTATTGCAAATTAAAAATTAAAAAAAAAAAAAAGAGTCCATTTCCTATGGTGTGATGCCTTTCTCAGCCGAGTGTGATGCAGGGAAAAGGGGCTTAGTCTTGTGCTGACTACCAAGGCAGGCAACAGCCTGTGTTGCCAGCCTGTGTTAACTACTCAAGTGTGGCCCTACCCCCTCTGAGGAATGAATGGAGGTGGGATAGGGGGATGCGGGGTAGGGGAAAGCGGGAGAAGGGGAGGGGTGGGAAGTGAGGTTGGCATACAAAATGAAAAAAAATTAAATAAAATAAAATGAAAAGAAAAGTGTGTTCCTTCTCCCATTTATACAACTATTTAAAAGTACAATAATGTATTATTGTATGATACAAACACAATATCACATAGATATTGTTTTTGTTGTTATTGTTTAGGAAATAGCAGCATCTAAGATTTACCTATGATGCCCAGGGCACTACTGACCCCTGATTGAAGAAGCTCCCCTCCCAAATAAAGAAACTCTTCCTCACATCCCCTTTGAAAGAGCATTTCCTATGCCAGGTTGATGGCACAGCTGTAAAGAACATCATCCCCCCCTCTCCTAGATTTGCCTCTTTCTATTCAGTCAGACAAAGCTGCACTTTCATTTTTGGAATATGCAGTTATCATTGGTAATAAGAGGTATCATCAAAGCTTGCAAAGTCTCATCTTATAATGTCACTCTTGAAGGAAATGATGTCCCCATTAGCATCATAGTTTGTGACTGGAAAAATATGAAGAAGCAATATTCTTATCTTATCAGACTTTATTGACATAACCCAATTAAATGTTTCACTTCAATTTTCAAATCCCAGAGAAATTCTCAAAATGTAATGCACATTTTACTTCCTTGAAGGGAAAAGCAAAGAAATTTACTTTTACATCCAGAGTTTGGTTTTGAAAGGGTTTAGAATATGTCTAGGTCCAACTATAATGAAACACCTAAAGTATCAGAGAGTATCATACAAATTTCACTAAAACTTCATTTGGGAGGAAGAAAGGGAGGCTGGCACTTGGCACCACACTCTGAATAAGCCAAGATTTAAAAAGCCACTTTAGGTATTGCTAATCCTCAAAGACCTTGGAGAGCTAAGCCATCAAAATCATTTCCTCCTTCCTAAGATTTCTCTACCATTTCCTTATATCACATTTATGTAACATAATATTTGCCACAAAATACATATAGTAGCTCCATGCATGTTGCCTTAGGGATTTGGGTTCTGGTTTCTTTTCAAGAGGATCAATGTTGTTAGTGCAAACAGGCTCCTCTAGGTCCCTCTGGACTGCTATTGACTTCATATTCTCTATACATTTCAGAAAACCACATGGGACAGTTAATATTCTGATATGAACTAGGCCTCTATGCCTTTTATAAGCACATTAAAAATATAATTTTATACAGAATGACAAATGTTTTATAAATACACACATACACATATATATGTGTGTATGTATATAAATGAGTATATGTATGTATATTGCAGCCATAATGTTATTCACATGAAATATGCCAATTAAAGTTAAAATGCCAAAAAAAAATCAACCACATCTTTGAAGTATCTGTTTAAAAGTTTGTAATCTGGGGCTGGAGATGGCTTAGTGGGTAAGAACACTGAGTGCTCTCCCAGATGACCAGGGTTCAATTCCCAGCACCCACATGGCAGCTCACAACTGTGACTCTGGTTCCAGGGGATCTGACACCCTCACATAGATATGCAGGCAAATCACCAGTGAACATGAAATATAAATAAAATTTTAAAAAAGTTTATAATCTTTCTTAAAAATATAAAAAAATACTTTAAGAAAGACTACCTACAAACAGTGTTATTAACATAGTTCATAATAGATTTGCAGCCCAAATACACATGCTTTAAAATGTTACCACAGTAAAAGCCAGACATAGAAGTGGATGAATCACTACATTTTTTAAAGTTTTTAATCATGCTGTTTCCTAAATAATTTGCCACATTTTAATCACTTCAGGGGGAAGGTACAAGGCATTGGAACATCATAAATAATTATCAACATCTAGTTTCTGCAACTAATGATATTTACTATAGTATGAACATTTTTCTTACTTCTGTCAGATGGCCAAAAGTTGGTTTCGCTGTTTGAATCATAAGTTCCTTGGTCACTGGGTCCAATGCTGAAGAAGAATTAGATAAATAATAATTACATTATTAAAAATAATTTTAAAAACAATGAAAAGTCAATTTATTCATCATTTATTAATAAATGAAAATAGACATAATTTGATTTTCTTTAACAATAAAATTGATTTATTGATTCATCCCAAATCACATTCAAGAAAACCACATCATCCTGTAGAACTGAAGCATAATGATTCAGTCTAATTGTCATAGTACACACATTCAAAATTTAGTATCATTTCTGATCTACTCTTCCACAACAGAGAATTCAATACAATTTGGGATTTTTTTTTAAGTATTCCATGCTCCTAAGATATGGGCAGGTGAACCAAATTAAGAGGAGTCATACAATTTATCTTTCAAATGTGTGGTATTAGGAGAGCAAAAAGAAGTTATTTATAATTGAATGTGTTGCACATGGAAGTTAAAAGAAAGTATGCTTGTAGACGTTTGGGAATGTCTAGATTGTAGAACATAAAAGCACTCCAAGATGGCCAACTACCCTCTATTGTTCAGACTTGACACAACCCATGTGGAAGGTATCAAAAAACAAATGTATTCTGAGTCAGTCCCAGAACTGTAACCTGCTGAAGCTGACTGTCAATGTTTCTAAAGACAGAGGAGGTCTGTTCTGAACACAGAAGAGAATAAAGCCTTCAGAAACACACCAAGGAAGTCAAAGAACAACCAAAAAACTCCAAGTAAATAGAGAAAAGGGGGGCAACACCCTGATTTGTAAGCCCAAGCTGAGCATGGCAGATAACATTGATAACTTGACTGCTCACGGAGACCAAGGCAAGAGGATTTTCTACGAGTTCAAGGCAGACTGAGCCATACAGTGAGTTGCTAGACAGCCTGGGAGACAGAGTAAGAATTTGTCTCAAAAGAAAATAAGCAAAGAAGCAAGCAAGAGTGATTAGAAGCAGGCACGCGCAATGGGGGAGGGGGATCGGAATACCCCAAACACAGCTTCCCCTGGCCAACTCCCTGGTAAGCCACTCCAGAAACAGAAGGTAGGCAGGAAAGGGGCAGTACTCCCCCTAAAGCCTCAAATCCAGTGGCTGCGCTGGAAAGGAATCACATTACGGTTTACAGAGCACAGGCAGGCTCTTCGTAGAGGGAAAACCTATTTTTAGGCTAGTGTTGTTTTTGTTTGTTTGTTTGTTTGGGGGGGTTCTTTTTTCTTCATTTTTATTTATTCTTCTCCCATACAATACATACCCTACGCAGCCTCTTCTCTCTCCACTCCCCCCAGCCTGTCCCACATACTTTTTCTCTTCCCAGATTCCCCTTCAATAACCCCAAAGAAAAGAGCAAGCCTCTCAAGGACATTAACCCAACAGGGCACAGGAAGATATGATAAGACCAGGCACAAACCAGCTCATCAAGGCTGGGCAAGCTGCTATATGGGATCCCTGAGTGTGCAAACGAGTGAGTCTGGTTCTTATTTCTTCTCTTGGGCTCTTTTCCTTCTCTTTGTTTGCCTTTTCCAACTCTAATGTATTAGTTTTTGTTTAATCCCATTATAGTTTTTTTTTTATTTACTAATATCTCTTAGAAGCCTGTTTGTTTTCTAATGAGAGACAGAAAGGGAATGGATCTGGGTGGGGAGGGAGGAAGGGAGGAACTGGGAAGAGTAGAGGGAAGAGAAACCATAATCAGGGTATAATCTGTGCGGAAAAAAATATTTTCAATAAAAGGAAAAATAATAGCAATTTAAAAAGAATCACTGAATAAATATTTTAAAAGTACATCTGAACTATCACAGAGCCTGGGAACAGGTTCAGGAGCCTCAGTTTGCCCTGCTATTGCCCAGAGATAAGGAAAAGGCTAGGCAGGCAGTTGCAAATAGCAGGAATGATAGACACTGGCAAGACAACAAGGCTTGGTTCAGGCAGGTATTGCAAACATAAGGTCACCCACCATTGTTGACCAGGTCCAGAGAAAACAACCAAATTAATCCTGAAATTTAATAAATTTTTTTTCTTTCATTTTAAATCCTTTAAACTTAGACACCTCCTTCTATTCTTTCTGTTTTACTTTCCGCTTGAACTGATCTTGCTTCTCCACCTTACCTTGCACCATTCCTTTGTCTCATCATTGATACAGTAATTCCACATTTGCCTTATAGAGTTCCTATTTTTATTTGGGACAGGGTCTCACTATGTAGCCCTGGCTAGCTTGAGACTCACTATGTAGACCAGGATGGACTCAAGCTCACTGACCTCTGCCTGCCTCTGTAGGAATTAGAGATATGCAATATCATGCCCATTTTCTACAGAATTTTTCATTCCATCACATAGTTTGGTATTTTTGATATTTGCTTTATGGTCATTAGTAACACAGTGGCTTCTAATCAAATGTAAGAAAATTTCTATATGTTGTATGAGTTTCCTACTGTTGCTGCTATAGCAAACTTCTCCTCTCTGAGTGGCACTGAGTAAATAGTCTATGCAATGAGAAGATCCCACCAAAAACCAGAAGAGATGACCAAACCAGTACATATAAAAATCTTAACACAGAAACCAAGACATATAAAAAAATGAAGCAATATAACTTTACCAAAAAATCATAACTCAACTATTGAAGTCAAATATGCCCTTGGAGATCAAATTCCAGAAGATTGCAAAAGCTTACTGATAAAAAATGATCAATGTATTTCAAAATGGGTAGAAGTAAGAATCTGAATTTAATTTAGGGCCTATGAAAGAAAGTCAAAATCATGAAGGAAAAAAATCATCAATATGAATGAAAAAAGCAATATGGATAAAAAAGTCAGCAACTTAGAAAAATTCATAAAAATAGTGATACTTAGAAAAAACATTTAAAAGTTCTAAAACCATTAAATTAAAAAACCACAATGGGCAGAATCATGAATTTTTCAAACAGAAGAAAGAATATAATGGATTGAGGACAGGGTTGATGAATATTGCATTCAAATAACAATACAGAATAAAGTGAACGTGGACACATACAGTCAATAACTCAGAGGTGCAACTAAGAGATAAAGCTGATAATCTAAGCAAAGAAGGAGCTGACATAAAAAGAATCTCTACAATGAATTTCTGAAGAATAATCTCCATTCTAGGGAAAGAAATTGAGATTCATATATAAGATAAACTTAGAACACCAATTAGACATGACCAAAAGAAGAATCTCCCCTCATGGCACAGTATACTAAAGATCTCAAAAATATAAGAAAAGATGTAATATTAAAAGCTATAAAATTCTATGAATGTGAAAAGGGCAATGTTAGAAATCAGATCATCATACCTGATCTCAAATTATATTATAGAGCGACAATGACAAAAGACAGTCTAGAACTGATGTAAGAAAGAGACATGTAGACCACTGGAATAGAATAAAGGACCCATAAATCTGCACAGACATAGTCATCTAATTTTTAAAAGACATTCAAAAGCATGCATGGGAGAAAAGACCTTCTTCAACAAATGCTGTTGAGAATACTGAATTTTCACATATAGAAAAATTGAAAAATACACCCATATCTTTCTACACAAAAATCAAGTAAAATGGATCAAAGACTTTGCTATTAAGCTCCTAACTTTGAAACTGCTTCAAGAAAACATAAGAAAAACACGTCAAGATCCAGATATAGGTGGGGAGATTCTAAAAGGGACCCCAGTAACATGAGAAATCATCCAAGGAACTGACACATGAGGTTCTATATAATTAAACTCCTTCTGTACAACAAAGAATATAGTCACTAAGGTCAAAAAATAGCCTACAGAAAGGGAAACATTCTATGAGCTACATCTAAGATATTAAATTAGTATTTAGAAAACAAACAATTATAAAGACAAAAACAACAATAAAAAAAGAACAAATCATCCAAATAGTAAATGTGCTAATGAACAGACAGTTCTCAAAAAGTATAAATGGTTGATAGTTTATTGAAAAAGTTTTCTACATCCTTGAATATCAGAAAATATAAATTCACACTGCTTTCCCATCCCAGTCAATATGCCTATCATCAAGAAAATAACGAATAAACAAATGTTTGTGGCAATGTAGCGAGAGATTAATTCTTACACACTGCTGGTTAAGTCACTATGGAAATTAGCATGAAAGTTTTGCAACAACAACAAAATGTTAGAACTGCTATACCACCCACATACACCACTATTTTTCATGTATATATTTGTTATATACATGAAGTGTGTATATATATTTATATATACATATATATGTATATATGTACATATGTACATATACAGAATATATATGTGTATTGATGTATACTTCACAATAACTAAGTGCTAAGTTTAAAACCAGGGACAAATGGCTGAGGTGCCTATTTAACATATTAAAGTGGACCTGGCCTCCAGGTTCTTCCAGTATCCCTCAGTCCATACCTGTTACAAGGTAAGGCTGGCATACCCTGCCCTCTCCCCTGAACTCTCCACCCCAGAGGATGGGCTGCCCTTCTCCCAGAGCCCTATATAATCCAGACATTTTGGTTACCTCCCTTTTTTGTACTTTTGACTTCCTGGCTGCTGCATCTGGTTTCTTCCTTTCCCCTCTTCTTACCCCTTTCCCCACACGGCCCAGCTAAGTCTGTTCATGTCCACTCCAGACTCTCCCATATGTGCCTACCTCTACCTACACTACTCTTTCTTTTATCTACATTAAACTTTCTCCTCCACCACACCTAGGAGCAATCATGTCATGTCCTTTCCTTCCTTTCTTTCTTTTCCTTTCCTTTTCTTTTTATTTCTCTTTTAAATTCGCTAGGGAGTTGAATAAATCTAGATGCCCATCAACAGATTAAATGATAAAGAAAATGAGGTACATACACACAATGGAACATTATATTTAGCCATAAAAATTAAAGTCATGACATTTTCAGTAAAATGAATAGAATTTAAAATCATTCTGTCAATCAAGCTCAATTGGTAAAATGTTTGCATTGCAAACATTAAAACTTGAGTTCAATCCCCAGAATAACTTTAAAAATAACAAGTTATGGTAACATGCTTATAAACTCAGAATGAGAGTGTGGAGACAGAAAGATCCTTGACCAGTCAGATTCACTTATTTGATGAGTTCAAGAAAAACGTGAAGTTTTTGTCTCAAAAGATAACGTAGAGAGCACCAGGAATTGATGGCCAAAATTATCCTCTGGCCTCCATATTCATATGTACATTCTGTATCAGAATTCACATATACCCATGTAGCTATACAACATATGAGCACAAACGTGCATGCCCATACACACACACACACACACACACACACACACACTTTCACAAAAATATAATATTCAGAAAGACAATTATTGCATCTTTTCTCTCATATGTGGAATTTAAATTTTAACTCATACATGTTATATGTCTATTTATATTTGTGTGCGTGTTTTTGTCTAGGCTTATGGGTTACCTTCATACACAAATGATCATCACACAAGTGAATGCACACATATAAACATACAGAATAAAGACAGATTACAGAAAAACAATCACTGTATCTCTGCTCCCATACATGGAACCTAAATTTAAAATTTTATATATACATATATGTATGTATATACATGAATGTATATGTATATATATGCATGTGTATATACATATTTATGACTGTATGTATATATAAGTATACATATAAATTTATATACATGTCCTTATGTTGCACACAGGTCATGAAACTACAAAGGGAAACATGAGCTTAAGTTTGGTAAGCTTAACAAAATGTATGCGATGTGAGAGCAAAATTTACAATTATAGGAGGAAGTGAAACCAGCCAGAGTGATATTTGTGGTTGGACAAGTGTCCATAGTGGGAAGGGTATGTATCAGTACAAGGTATTGTGATGTATTATGAAAATGTGAAAATGAAACATATTATTTGTATGCCTATTAAGAAATTTTATTTAAAATTAAAGATTAAGGGCTATATAAATATTCTGATATATCAATCAATAAACAAAAAGAAACCAGAGTTATTACAGGCATCTTTGAATACTTTATTCTTACACTACACCTTTAATAATCTCATTTAATTAACTCTTTCATCTTGAACAAAAATATTCGAAGTAATATGTGAATACAAATATGGAATAAAATGAAGAACCTGTAATAAATTCACAAACCATTCAATTATTGGATAAGCTCTTTTTATCCCTTTTCTCTCTAGATTTAAACTATAACCATATCTTCTTTCCTTCAATATTCAATAGATGATGAATTCACTGATATTAAAATGAATATCAAAAATTAAGGTAAAGCTTCAATGCATACTCTATATCAGTAAGTCTACTAACCAATCTTATAGTTTTCTTAATTGATATTCATAAATTTCCACTTATGTTAAAAAAATAACTTTTGCTTTATAAAATTTAAAAGCAATGACAAGTACCACTCATTCAGCTGCCATGTTAGCTCCTTTACTTGTTGCTGTGGCCAAATACTTAACACAAAACAAGAAGGAATGATTTCTTCTGACTTACAGTCTGAAGTGCCATCCCATCATTGTGGGTAAGACATTGTAACAAGTGTGGAGGCATGTTGGCAGGAGCAAGAGGCTGGCTGGTCACATTACATTCCTGCTCAGGAAGCAGAAAGTGAGCAGGAAATGGGGTTGGGCTATAAAGCCTCTAGGCACCCTCCAAGTGACTCACTGTTTTTAGTGAAGCTCTACAACCTTCAAATCATTGCCAACTGCTGGGAACCAAGTATTCACACAGGAGCCTAACAGGGACACATAAGGTTGTAATGTTCCTGCCAGACAACTGCAATCAGGAGCCATTGAAGACAAGTGAAGTAAAAAGTATTCAACAACAAAAAAATAAAGTTACAGACTCTTAGGGAATGGCCTAATGGATTGAGTATAAAACACCAACAGCTACGACTGCTAGCTCTCTGCATTGGGAGCTCTGATCCCTGTAGGTCTGCCAACGTTTTCCCCCTATCATCCCCTGATCACCCTCTTTCTTCCTGTCTTCTGTACCATTTAATATGACAGTCCTAAGTATGAGCTTATACAACGTTGTAATTCATAAGATTATCAGTATCCCTCTTAATTGGAATGATGTTGGGTTTGTCCACACCAATAAAACTGTTTATATTAGAAAAAAGGCATAGACCTAGACCAATTAGATCTCTGAATGAACTCTATGGGGTCTTTAAGGTGAAGAAGTTGTTTTGTTTTGTTTTGTTTTGTTTTGTTTTTGTTTGTTTGTTTTTTGAAATAAGAAGTGAATGGAGATAATTCAGATTTTATTCTGAGTGTTAAATCACTAAATGCCATCCTACAGGATTCTTGTCACTTCATGTGATATCACAGGATTGTGGTGATTTTTTATTTGTGCTGAAATGTGGTGATATTTTATTTGTGCATTAATAAAATAAAGCTTGCCTGGAGATCAGAGGAAAGACAGCCACCATAGTAAACACAAAAGTCAGGCACCACATGCCCTTAATCCCTTAGCAGGCAGGTCTCTTTGTGTTCAAGGCCTTACTAGGGAACAGAGCCAAGCTTGGGGACACATGCCTTTAGTCCCAGTGCCAAACATAGAGACCCAGAGGTCTGTACAGATAGACAGAAAGTGACAGAGTTGTGTAGGAAGAGGAAGTGAGGTAGCTGGGCTAAGAGAGCCAATGAGAGGGCAGAACAGCAAGGTGATAAAGGCATTGGTAGACAGGAAGTAACTCACATTTGGAAGCTGCAGAGTTGGTGAGGTAAGATTGGCTGGTGGCTTTTCCTATTTTCCTGATCTAAGGCTTTCACCCCTATATTTGGCTCTGTGCTTTTTATTTAACAAGACCATTTAGAAATTCGTCTACACAGTATTTCTAAACTTTATCAATTATTTTATTATACACTGTACTTAATCTTGCCACAATTTGACAAATGATAACTTGGCCTCTCAGGAAAACCAAGCAATTAACATTGCCAGGATTTTAGTCAGGGAATGTCAACCTGGATGAAATAGATTAGTTAAAATAGATACTTCAGTATAATTAAGATACTGCTTCTGCTATTGTTAACATAAGACAATTAGAGTTATACAAAGTTTGTCTTGGCTTTGTGGTTTAATTTCTAAACAGAAATATCATCTCTCATCATAAAGGCTACCAATATTATACTCATTATTTCTTAGAGGCCAACTTTCCAATATCTATATCATATTGTTGCATTTAATAACTTAAAAAATAAAATAAATATCAGGAAAATGACTCCAAATTAAGATAAGAATTCCATTTATAGAATGACCAGATTAACATAACATTTAAATATTCCAAATATTCAGATTTCATTTGATTCTAGCAGGACTCATTGCAAAGGCAGAAGTCAGAGTGCTAAGAACAAATTTCTGTGCTGCACTGGAACTTGGCAAGTAGGATTTTCACTCCTTTCTAACATTTAACAGGCAGAGATGGGTGCAGAAACACCAGGTGATTCCATTTCAGTAATTATGGTAGTCATGAAAGAATTATTGCTTCCTCTCCTTTGTAGTCTCAGAAAGTCCTGAGGAGGAACAGCTGGAAAAGTGATGTCAGATTGATCTGCAAGCTGTAATTCAAAGAGTCCTGCTGTTAGCCGATTTCCCCAAAGAAGAATGCCCTCAAGAGTTGACAGATTTTCATGATCGTGTGTATGTGGAGCTCTAAAGCTCACTGACTGTGAAAGAAATGGCCTCTAACTTTAGTCTACAAAAAAGGTAACAGATTTCTGGGAAGAGATATGTGACAGTTCTCTTTCATTCTAAAGTTGCAATGAAATGTATAAATATTTGGTTGTTAAAATAATCTTACATTTCTAGAACAAAGTTAATAAACTATAGACTATATAACACAACACACACACACACACACACACACACACACACAAAATGCACATACACACACATACACACAGTATGCCAGCTGCAGCACGCTAGTGTGGTGCTACATTCATGCATATGTGACTGGTTTTAAGATTGGCCAATAATTTTTCTCTTTCTGTCTTGGCACATAAGAATGGAAGAGGTACAATGAGTATAGTTTATAGCAAGGAAACTGTTAGCATCTATTTTATATAAGGGTTTATGCAGAATTCATTTATGCCTATCTTAAATTGTTTTTAAAGTTCATGAGGTAAAACAGGGAGTACAGTAGAAGTATTTAAATTATATATTCAGTTGTTTTAATAAGCTATTATTCATGGTTTTATTTCATTTGTGATTTTTCTATAAATTTGTTCATTTCATAGGACTGTTTAAATTCATTGGCATGGATAATTATAATAGTCTGTTTTGGTTTCTAAAAGCTACCATCTGTATGCTTATATCTTTTTCACATAAGAAACAATTTCTCTTTTCCTATATAAACCTCCATTAGAGTCATATCAACATTTTCTTTTCAATTACCTTGTGATTTTGATAGCAATTTCTGCTGTTGGGTTGAATTCATATTTTAAATTATGTTTTGCTAATTTTGCTATTATTTTATACATTGCAACTCACTTCTTTTTTATCCTCCTTTTATAGAAAATAGACTATTTTGTTATGTAATATATCCTGATTACAGTTCCCCTCCCTGTATTTCTCCCAGTTCCACTCCTTCCTTCTGATCCAGATCCACTTTTCCTTTCTCTCATTAGAAAAGGACAGACTTCAAAGAGATAACAATCAAACATGACAAATGACACATCATAAGATAAAACAAAATCATCACACTGAAATTGGACAAGGCAAACCAACAAAAGGAAAAGAGCCAAAGAGAAGATATAAGAATCAGAGACCCACTCATTCACACACTCAGGAGTCCCATAAAAGTACCAAGCTGAAAGCTATAGTATGTATGCAAAGGACCTAGTGCAGACCAGTATAGGCTCTGTGCTCACTGCTTCAGTTTCTGTGAGTTCCTATGAGCTTTACTCATTGGATTCAGAGGGACCTGTTCTCTTAGTGTCCCCCATCCCCTCTGGCTCTTACACTCTTTCTGCTGCCTCTCCATTGGGATTTCCTGAGCTCTGAGGGATGGGATTTGATGGAGACATCCTGTTTAGAGCTCTGTCTTCCAATATCTCTCTTTGCAACTCATTTCTAATATACTGAAGCTGGTGATAAGCCTATTGCATTCATCCCTTCCATTCTACCATTTCTACAATTCTTTCTCTTTAAACATGATGCCATTTGTTACAATCAATGAGTTTTGATATACAATAAGTACATTCTATTAAGTAAATTCTTTACCATTTTTATTATGATGTATCCTTAATCCATGGACCCTTCAGAATGATTTTTCTTAGTTTTTGTATAATTGGAGGTTTTTGTTGTTGTTATCTGTTTATTTCTGAATTAACTGAAGAACACATTCTTATAACTACATCCTCTGAAGTATGATAAAATGTGATAATGAAATAACACAGGTTCAACCTTATAACATTTTGTTCAACCTTACACATCACTATTGATTTTTTTTGTTTTTTTTTAGTCAGGATTCTTCTGTGAAGTCCTGACTGTCCTCTGTAGACCAGGCTGGCCTCAAACTCATAGATATCCACTTGCCTCTGCCTCCCAAGTGCTGGGATTAAAGGCATGTGTCACCACCATCCAGCTGACTTGATTTTTCATTTTGATATAACTTATGTTCCATAAAACTCATTCACTTAAAATATACTACTTGGTGGGGTTTAGCATATTCACAAAATTGAACAATCATCATGAGTCCCAGAACATTTATATTCATGAAGACAATGTATTAGCACTATCTGCCCATTTCCAGTGCTATCCAACTTAGTAAGCACTCACACATTTTTGTCTTTACAAATTTTAGTATCGTGTACATTTCATATACTTAAAACAATTTGTAACTTTTGTATCTAATATTTTGGATTTTGGCATAATTTTCAAGGTTTGTACACTAAGCTTATAGAATAAATCAGTACTTCATTATTTTTCATGGCTGAGTAACTTATATTCTAGGTTGTATTTTCTTTATTCTTTCATCAGTGCATTGACATTTAGCTGATCTCCATTTGGAGCTATTGTGTATAAAGTGGCTTTGAACATGCAAAATGTTTGTGTAGACATATTATTTCAATTTGTTGTACATACATAGGAATGGAGTTGCAGAGTCCTGAGGAAACTCATGGTTTTCATTTTGAGGATTCCCAAACGTCTTTCCAAACACTTCCTCATTTTACATTATTACCAGTTGTGTTTAGAGTTTCTATACTATTCATGTGCTGGCTAACTTACTATAATTCCTACTTTTACATTTCTCTCTTGTAAAATGAAATGATATCACATTATGCTTTAGACTTGCATTTTTTAATAGACATAGTTCAGCAGTTAACAGCACTGACTACTCTTCTAGTCTATCACAGTTCAGTTCCAAGCACCCACAACTGCCCATAAATCCAGCTCTAAGGGATCCAGTTACTCTCTTCTGATCTCTGTGGGCACCTGCACAAACAGGGCACACACATACACACACACGCACACACACACACACACACACACACACACACACACACACTAAAAGCTATCTTTATTTATTTGTTTTCAAACTCTTTATTTTCATTCATGTATCTGTATGTACATGTGCACCTGTATGTGGATGTTCCCCAGCGCTGAAGAAGGTTTCAGATTCTCTGGAGCTAAGTTTCAAGCATCAGTGAGCTGTCCAATGTGGGTACTAGAAATTGAACACAAGTCCTCTGAAAGCACAATATGTACTCTTAACCCCTTAGCCATCTCTCCAGATCCATGACGTTAATATAAAACTTGGTAAAAGAAAGACAAATTTTCTTTAGTAAGAGTTGGCTTTATTGGTGAAAAATAACATATCTGTAGATACTAGGCCCACATAAGCTGTATAATTTAGGGGTGTTTCTTCTATTCTGTGAGTGGTATGCTTTAGTTTCTCTGTTTTGTTGTTTTAGTTGTTTTTTAAGTGTTCTTTGAAACATGAGAGGCAGAAGCAGGTGAATCTCTGTTAGTTCGAGGTCAGTGGTGAGTTCAGAACAACCAGAGCTTTGTAACACGGCCCTGTCTCAAACAATAACAACAAAACAGTCAAACAAAAAGGAAACAAAATTTAAAATTTTATGACGTCAGTTGATATGTCCTTTGCTTATTTGTTCTCTGAGTTTTGTATCTAGAATCCATCTCCACAGTACAACATAAACGTCTATATCCATATTTCTCTCTAAGAGCTTTATAGATTTAATGGTGATGTTTAAATATCTGAAGTGATGACTTCAGACATTTAACGTATATTCGATTATAATATAAAGAGAGCAAACTCAAATTTAAAGTTGGATATTTTCTAACCACTGGTTAGTTAGTTTGTTTGCTTGTTTTAAATTGTCTCAATATTGTTTCTGAAGGTCGGTAGAAGAAATCATACCTTATTATAAGGAAGCTGAGGCAGGAGAGTCACAGGTTCCCTAAGGCATGCCTAGGCTGTAAAGTGAGTTCAAGTTACTCTGAAAAACTTCATGAAACCCAGACTCAAAACATCAAAAGAAGACTGGTGGTATAACTAAGTGGAAAGGAGCTTGCCTAGCTAACACTCATGAAACCTCAACTTAAATCTTCAGAGAAAGAGGGAGGAGAAGGTCAATAAATGTGTGAATGTGTCATTTGCTTTTGGCATCTCCATTAAATCCCATAGTTTCTACTTGTTTTTAGTTGAGTACCACAGAATAAAGACTATTCTAATTATGCTCTGGGTTATAATGCCAGAAATGCGACCCTTCTTACTTTATTATATTTTAATATAGTTTTGACTGTTCTGGGTTCTTTATATTTTCATATTGGTTTTAAGAACTTTTTTCAGTTTATACACACAAAGAAATGGAGACTTTGATAGAATTATGGCAAATCTGCAGTATGATCTATGCAGTATTGCTATCTCTTAACCCAAAGTTTTCAGTATTTTTGTAGAGATACTTTTTATTTTCAGTGTGTAAGTCACTTCTTATATTTATTCTTAATGTGTTCCATTTATTGTCATCAAAGACTATTTTTCTTAATTTAAACTTTAGCTCCATCATAATTGACTTAAAGAAATATATTTTATTTTCACACAATGTGGAATATGACCATTTATCAGCTCATTTATTAGCTCTCATGGTATTTCTTGGTAAATTCTTTGATATTTTCTACATAAATAATTGCCATCATAGCAAAATAATGAACTTCAATTCCAATGTGTGTGTGTGCGTGTGTGTGTGTGTAGTCTAATTTCCTAAGAAATTACATATATTATATTGAAGATACTCTTTTCTAATGTTAATTCTTTTAGTATTCAGTCACATGCATCTTGCTGGTTTTTTCTTACAATATTTTATATTCATTCTGGCTCCCAGTTCTCAGATCTCCCTACTAACCCAACTTCATATTCTTTCTCTTAAACAAAATTAACTATTCTTGAGCATGTAGCCTGCCCTAAAGTATGGTTGATATATGGAGTGTCACTCTATTGAAGATAATTTTAAGTCTCTAGGCAGCAATCAATTGAAAATAGCTTCTTGGATAGGGTTGAACATTGTGTTCACTTTTCCTTCTCAGTGATGGGATTTTTGTCTGGTTTGAACTTGCACAGGCCTTATCTGGAATGTTATAGTCTCTATGTGTTCACATTTGCATTACCCTTATTGTGTTTAGAAAACAATAGTTAGGGTCCTGGAGAAGTCCCACAAAAGACCATAATCCATGTATGCAATCAACAAGAGCATTTATTATCTCAAGAAAGATTTCAGCATGCTGAGGCTGACTATCCCACACAAAGGCAAAATGGTGATGCCCCTAAGAGGGATGTATGGGCTCATTTTAAGCACAGGTAAGGAGAGTTTCTAGATCAGTTAGTTAGTTCATTTTAGGTATGATTGGCTTAAGCAAGGGGCAATCATATTAGTATGTTCTAATTGGCTAGGGCTACCAACGACTGGTTAAGGCTACAGCTTTTCTATTTGGGGGCAAGCCTAGACAAATCCCAAGCTTTGTTCTTATTTAGTTATCATTTTGAGCTATTGTGGCTAAGGCTGGCTGGCCTAATAAAAACTATCTGTGGGGACTAGCTCCAGCCTCCTCATCCTTGCTGTTTGGGGTGTTGGAGATTGATTATCCTTTGTTAGTGGCTCATTCTCAGAAACTATCCACTCAATTCCAAAAAGCAGAGACCAAGGCCTAGTTCTTAACTGAGTTATTAAGGCAGGCTGTCATGATATTTGCCTGGCCTTCTCAACAATGTTTCCTTGTGGTCATCTACCACCTCTGGCTCTAACAATCTTTCTGCCTGTCTTCCACATAGATCCCTGAGCCTTGCAGGGAAAGGTATGATTCATACGTCCCATTTAGGTCTGAATGTCCCAGAGTCTCTTTCTCTGTTCATGTATTTCAGTTGTGAGTCTGTTTTAATTGTTATGTGGTGCAAATAGAAACTTCTCTGATGAAGTATCTTTGTTTGGACAAACGGTATTTTAATGGATGATACTACACTGATAGTTGATATTATATCAATGACACTAAACACAGAAAGCAACATCTACCTCTGAGATAGCCTCTACCTTGATGGGGTCTGTAATTCTTTATAGATGGTGTACAATTTCATTTGCTAGCCATTTCTGAGAATATTTATGTTGTTCACAAAGATATTGATGTAAAATTTCTTCCTTTATGATCATCTTATGGTTTTAGTGATGACGACATCAAACAATGAGTCCTGACACACTCTTTTTCTATTATTTTTGAACAGTTTCATATTTCTCCCAAATATTACTTGCATCCTTCAGTTTCATTAAAATTAAACAATTAATTCCTTTTTTTCCTCCAAAAATCATCCTTAAGAAAAACACTTTGCAGTTGGTGGATATTATACGACACATATAAAAGCAGCTTCTAAAGTTTATCCTTTTATAGAACCAACAATATGTCCAAAATGATACGTGTGTAGAATTTAGACCTTAAAGTTACAGCACTGCTCAGTTGCTCCAAGTAGTACAAGACTCAGTTTGTATCATGACTAGGGTTGTTTTCCAAAGCTGCTCCAGACCTAAATGGACAATGTTCTTACAGGAAAGCTTAAATGCTTCAAAATTGGCAGAAATTCACCTAGGTTCCTTGTATTCCTGGATTGCTGAAAGTATTTAACTTTCAATGAACTGGAAAAGTCAATTTATATAATTTCTCTGTCTTCTCAATACTTTTCTTATGGAACCATGCTGGAGATTCTTTCTTTACTATTGGCAGTAGTAGCTTCAAGGGTCAAGCTGCAATAGTATGTTCTATCTCTGGCTAGACTTGTGAAATTCATTTTAGAATTTCTGTAGAACTCTGCCTTGTGTTCTTTGAAGCTACATTATTAAAAATATACAAATATAATTGTAACATGAGGTCTGACACCTGCACTGATCTTTAAGAATAGAGATATAAATTTAAAGTACAGACTGATACAATGTCCATTTAGCAGAATAATAGTAGTAGGTTCATTTTAGGAACCTTGAAGGGGTTAAATTTTCCCTCTCTTACAGCTGAATTTGGGTTTCAGTTCTCTGATAAGTGCAAAACAAGTGTCTCTACCACAATGGGCCATTTATCCACAGTGCCTTTACATTCAGGGATGAGGCCTGAGCCAGCCTCACAATGTCTCAAGGACAAATCCAGCAGCCCCTTTTGAGTCACATCCTAACCTGCCAAAGCCTGTGCAAATATGTCCAAAAATGATAAGACTAAACCTCAGCCAATTAAAAATACACTAATATAACTGCTGCTTGTTCAACCAATCATATTTGAGATGACATTACTGTCCCAGAAACCCCCCTTAACTGTGCATTAAAGGAGCCTACATGCTCCTCTAGGGGTCGTCGCCATTTTGTACAGGTGAACAACCCCACGTACATGCTGGAATATTAAGAAACACTCTTTGCTCTTACATA
The DNA here is from genome assembly GCF_949786415.1 of Peromyscus eremicus. Taxonomy (NCBI): domain Eukaryota; kingdom Metazoa; phylum Chordata; class Mammalia; order Rodentia; family Cricetidae; genus Peromyscus; species Peromyscus eremicus. The sequence goes on from NC_081417.1 coordinate 21,292,638, forward strand.
CTATTTGAGTCTAGGGTCTTCTTTCAGTGTTTCCTCAGACCCTATAATCTGTGAACTTGCAACAATGTGTTCTTGGTCAGAGTTACAGTATCAGGCATGTGATTCCTCCGGATATATATATATATATATATATATATATATATATATATATATATATCATGCTTTCATGTAGCTTTTGAAGCACCATTGCCTTTAGTTAGCCCTCCCCTATTAGTGCAGCCCTTAGGCCTCATCAGAAAAGTTTTTGTTATGAACATAAAAACTCAGTAACTAATATAAAAACTCAGAATTGATCAAAGTGCAAATATTGTCAATGGAATACTCTACCACAAATAGGATATTTATATCACCCCCCCAACACCCTGAAGCTCGGGGACAATTACAGAAGAGTAAGAAGAAAGTTTATAACAGGCAGAGGATATTCTGGGGAAGCAAAGCAAAACAGTGTCCACTGGACATGACAAGATCACTGCACTAATGAAATCACACAAACTATGGTCAACTGAACAAGTCCTGCATAAGATCAAGCCAGTCAACATTCTATCATGGAAGATGAAGAGACTCATGTTGTATGACAAAACCTTTCCTGGGGAGACAAAACAAACTTGTCTACTCACCTAAGACAAGGAGCCCATGATAGACCAAGGTATAGATGCTAAAGTCCAACTTGGGGAACCAATGAGTTTTGTTGGGGTTACTTGTATGAATAAGAATGAGGAATTACCTACAGGAGCAGAAATGACTCAAAGAGAGCTGCATTACCAAAACCCACCCTGGCAAGGTTGACAGTTCACAAAGCTGGGAACCTGGAGCACACTGCACAGCCTGCATGCAGCTCAGCAGGTTGGAGAGTGTCCCTTCCAAGTGACTCAGTTGGTCTAAGCCCTTCTAAGCACATAAACTGGTTTCTGCTTCTTCCAGGCAGTTGGTCTGATCTCAATTTTTTTAGTTTGGCTTATTTACTCTTGGAAAGAGAGAGCTAGTTAATCTCATCAGTTCCAGGGATTCCTGAAGGCATTTGGAGTGTTTACCTTCCTGCTTAAGGAACTTCCCCACATTATGGAATATTTTAGTATCACAGGACTATTACACAATATTTTATGAGATCCCATCCCAAATTGAGGTTCTATAGGCAGTTGATGGTTAATAGAGGAAAAGGGATTCTGCTTTCTTTAAGAATTGACCCCTTGTAGGTCAACCATATTCCAATGGACCACCTCCAACCCAGGAGTATAAAAGCAGGAAAAATTGAGTTCAGTGAGTTATTTTTTGAAATGAAGTGGGTAGAAAGGTAGGAGTGAAGCTGGGAGAATTGAGAAAGTAGGAGTGAATTGGTAAATATAATCAAAGTACATTGTATGAAATTATCAAATATTTTATATATATATATTTAAGTTGCATCATTATAAGAACATAGATTAAAAAGGGAACAAAAATGATCTAAATTATATTTAGTAAAGCTTTCCTTCTTTTCCTTTGGTTTTATGTAGCTAGTTGTTTTTACTGCTCATATGGTAAATATCTTATATTGTTTTGTACTTTTAATATTTTATGTCATTTCTACCCCTGGGAAGCTCTCTATATGTATTTTGTCCTTTTACATTTATTATTATTGAGTGTACTTTTGATTTGAAGGAGAGCACATGTATTCCATGGCATGTGTCTGGAAGTCAGACGACAACTGTGTGGAGTTGGTTCTCTTCCACTATTCCATGGGCCCCAAGGACTGAACAAAGGTTTTCAGGTTTGCGCAGCAAATGCCTTTAACCACTGAGTCAACTCTCCTATTCTTCTTTACTATTTGCTTCCTCTTTGTTCTGTGTAGGGTTGTCTTTTTTTTCACCATTTTATTATTTATCAATATTTTCATTTTTTACTACACTGTACTAGTTCCATATTTACAATCAACACCACCCATTTCATTTTAGCATGTATTTACTATACAAAGTGATGTGTTTCATTATGAGAGTTTAAAAAACTTCCCCTTGACACTAAAACATTCATTATTCTTACAATATGTTCCTGTATATTCATTAAAAACTACCAGATTTTACTCATGTATACAAAATAAATATCCTTTTTAAGATATCATACATAGCCGGGCGGTGGTGGCGCACACCTTTAATCCCAGCACTCGGGAGGCAGAGCCAGGTGGATCTCTGTGAGTTCGAGGCCAGCCTGGGCTACCAAGTGAGTCCCAGGAAAGGCGCAAAGCTACACAGAGAAACCCTGTCTCGAAAAACCAAAAAAAAAAGATATCATACATAGATTATGCATATTTAATTTCATGATGTTTCCCATTGTCTTCAAGAATTAAGTCAGTGCTGTGGCAGATCCTGAGTGCTGATGAGAAGGTTCAGCCCATGTTCTCTTTATTCTCTTGTAGAAATATAATCTCTCTGTCCTCAGAGTCAATAGAAGTGTCACAGACTCACTGGGTAAAATACTTAGAATATTTTGCTAATTTTGAATGGAAAAATTTTAGAAGTATATGTTGTATTTGTGAATATATGTGACTCTGTGTGTGTATGTGAAATAGAGAGAGAGAGAGAGACAGACAGAGAGAGAGAGAGAGAGAGAGAGAGAGAGAGAGAGAGAGAGAGAGAGAGAGATTTTCAAGTTGTATAGCATCATACTTAATCAATCTGAATAATTCTTGGTAATTCATTTACTTCCCAGTAATTTAAAGAACAGAATACTAAATACATCCCTTTGAACCATTTGATCTAATCTAAGTTTCATAGCCTTCTTAGCTAGATGTTGGTAAGAATAACCTAGTCCCCCATGAAGGAAATTATATTCACACTTGTTGATGTTTGGACAGAAATCATAGGTCTACCTATACCAGTTTGAAGTGAATTTAGAAAAATACGAGAGGGAAACTTAACTAGGCTAGGTTTCAGAAATTGCAGTATTAGTCACGGACATGCTTTTGTTGGACACAAAAGACAAAGGATAATGCATAATTATAATGCATTCATAATGCTAAAGGTCAGATATCTCTGTTCTAATAGTGCTATTTTGGTAGATACACCTGAAATTTTAACATTATATATAATTTTAAGAGCTTAAAAGAAGACAATTTAAGGTATTCCGGAAAAAATGGCATGGCTACAAAAGATCCAGTGACACGTAGCTATCAAGGCTCTGAATATGTTCTGAAACCAGTAGCATCAGTTTTTGGTGTCTTCTGGAAATTTCAGAGTCTTAGACCTCCACGTGGAGTTACTGCATCACAAGTCTAAAAACCAGATGTTGCTCACATTGCTTAACACCTGCAATGGGCACTGAGTAGTCAATAAATCTGTCTCTTTTTACCTACACTGAGTGGCTTCTATAGATCCACAGTCTCTGGGGAAGAGAAGAACATCAGTTTTATGTATACCTGTAAACCATCTGGAAAAGTATGCATTTTGTAGTTATATCTCTATTATAAAAGTGACCCTCAACTCAAACAACATACCCTAATCATCATGGCAGCAGTTGCTTGTTATCTGAGAGTGAGGTAGAGTCAAGAAAATTGTTAGTCTAAGTTTGGTCCGGCCTACACAGCAGGCCCTAGGTCACTTTGAACAATATGCAGAAAACTTCCCCAAAATAAGAAGGCAGGAGAGGAGGAAGAGAGGGAAGAGGGAGAGGGAAGGAGGAAGGAAGGAAGGAAGGAAGGAAGGAAGGAAGGAAGGAAGGAAGGAAGGAAGGAAGGAAGGAAGGAAGGAAGGGAGACAGAGAGAGAGAAAGAAACAGAGAGCGAGAGAGGAGGGAAGAAGAAAAGGTAGGAAGGTTGACTAGTTGCACTAACCAACTAACTGAATGAAATCAAACACTGAACACTCCATAGTACTGTCTTCTAAGGAGGAATTAGCCCTTATTTGTTTTTCCCAGTCCCTAGATTATGCTCCTGGTATCTCCAAGATACTATGTTCATGGCAATGCAGTCTGTCACCCAAATTGCAGAGCAACTCTCTATTTGTGCTACGCTAAGGTGATACCTTTGGCCCAGTCCTGAGTGGCCAAATGATGCCATATATAGCCATAAAGAGAAGCTGTTCTTGGAAACACACATAACGGGAAAGACATGTACCTTTGTAACGGGAAAGACATGTACCTTTGTAAATTATACTGCCCATGACACCAGGTGCCTGAACGCAAATGTTGATGGGGAGTACTGACACATTAAATTCTAAAATACATTTTTTTTTATTTAAAAAAAATCAGAGAACTCAGTGTGAAGAAAGATTTTTCTAGTTACTCAAATTTTTCCTGAGCCTTTCACTATCACAAATGTAACATGAAGAATTTACTGCAAATCAACATGAAGAGTGTATGTGTTTATAATGAATGAAAATACCATTTGTTTAAAACAATAAGGAAAAATGTGTCAAAATTTTCTCTTATACACTGAAAATCACCTATTTTAAATAAAACATTATATATTCTTAAGAAAGAAGGCTCTTTAAAGCTCTAACTACTTCATCTAAAGATTAAAAGAAAAGCAGTACTTGAGTGTCATTAAGACAGCATTCATTGCTGCTGTGATTGTCAGAGTGGAAAGATTCAATATGCATAGCTGAAAGGGAATTTAAAAAATATACACGGTATAACCCAATAGTAATAATGATGCTTAAAACCTCTAAAAGGAGTATGTCTTATGCCAGAATAAAAGACTGAAAGTACTAACAAATAGATGGTAACTCCTCTCCTGACAGACTATTATCTATGGGGTACTATTAATACATTTCTAAGAAGCTTTTTTATTTTCTTGCCTACTGGTAAACAACTTTTGGCAACAGTATGATGTTTGTGGCTTTAGTGTGGAGTGATATATAATACATATATATGTGAATGAAATAAAGATACATTTAAAATATCTTTTCAGTCTAGCTCTGCTTGTGAAAGACAATGCAAAACCTTGCCAGGAGCATACAAAACTAGATAAAAACTAAACATGGCCTTATATAAATGGAAATGTTGCATTCATGTGTGCATATGACACCTCCCTTGCTTTATTCTTTCCATAAGTCATTTTTAATTGTCCCCATTGTACGTATTTATTGATATAAATACTTCATAAAAATCAAAGATTAACAAAAGTTGTATTCTTCTTTCAGACAACAGTAAACTATTAATGAATTACTGATAAGCAAATATCAAATAAAGTTGTGCTATTGAAATTCAAAGAAAATGGCTACATCCTATAAGCTCTTGAGCTTCCTTTAGGGCATAGTACATTAAGGACCATTCAAATGCTACCTAATCATATGTCTATAAACAATAATAATGCTACTACTTCCCAAGAACCTTTCATAAAAAGTAAGTCGGCCAGGCAGTGGTGGCGCACGCCTTTAATCCCAGCACTCGGGAGGCAGAGGCAGGCGGATCTTTGTGAGTTCGAGGCCAGTATGGTCTCCAAAGCAAGTTCCAGGAAAGGCGCAAAGCTACACAGAGAAACCCTGTCTCAAAAAACGAAAAACAAACAAACAAACAAAAAAAAAAAGTAAGTCACTTTTGAGTGTTTCAAATTAGATTGACATTCACATCATCTCCCAGTCTAAAGCCTGAATTTCTTTTTTTTTTTTTCACCACAAGATGTCCCAAGCATCTGGTATCTGAGACAAATCCATTGCTCTTGTTTCTTAGTACTCAACTAAGATGGGTACTACATGCTTTTCTATTTTGGAGGAATCAAACCTTCAAGAATATTTTTCCAATTTGCTATAAATTGAGGAAATCAACTATTGTCTTAGGAATTAATATTCTAGGCTCTTATCTAGGATGCTATACTGATTTAAATGTAGTTATAACCTCAATAGTCTTCCAATGTATTTGCTTTGGTATATTTGGTTGGCTATAATCTAAATCAAAAGATTGTATTTATAAATAGATTTGAGTATGGAAATACCTAGTTTCCACTGCAAGATTTTATGTAATAACTACTCTCAGGTTAATAAATTAAAGGCTGTTAACTAAGATAAACCAAACCTGATATATGGCTTGGCCCTCTAGGCTGTATTACAAGAACTTTTTTAAGGAGAAAGATTCATTCCTCAGAATCATCTAGGAGCAGTGTTTTGAAATGTACAGAACTCAAAACACCTTTCTATGGTGAATTGATTTAGTTAAAATTCCAAGGACTGGTAATATAGTCTAGTTACCTTTTTTCAAAAGCAATATACAGCCAAAGCAAACCTACTCTTTTTAACTGGCTTATTTTAAAGGTCCAGATTTACCTGTTTCCTAATCTATTCTTCTAATAAGCATCCCACCATTCTGCCTCTCAGTATCAGACATTAACTTCAGATTAAAGTGTATTTTTCATGATATAAAAACCAAATTACTGGTCTTTCAATTTGTGTAGCAATGAAAGTGAGAAAAAGTAACTATTATAAAAATTCTCTTTTATTTATTGATGGCAGCTTGAGAGGCCGAAACATGTCTCTTTCTTGAAAATTCTTAATAGTGGCTACAAAAATAATCAATGTATTTTAACAACAACTTTTGTAACAAGTCCTAAAGACTCCTCTTTGATTTTAAATGTGCCTATAATATAACAAGACATTGTATTGAATGTTCAGGAGTTTTCTACTCAAGAATGGTAGAATCTTTCAGCAATTTAATGCTACATGTCACAAAGTACCAATTCCAGCCATTTGATTTGGTACTCAATTTCGCAATGGTGTTTTGAGTAAGAGACCAGAAAAACTATATCTTGCGACTTAGGTGGAAAGTAGCTAAGTGTTTGGGTGACTAATTAGCAGCTTTCTGGGTCTGTAGGAATCTATATTCACTCTCAGACAGAAATTATAGGAGTATAGTCCAATTCAGATCTTGCCATAGAAACTGTGCTCAGTGAGGTGGTATTACCAGTGCTATAAGCACTGATTTCTCATGTGTAAGTCGACATATGTTTTGTAGTTCCAAATATTGTTTCTCTCCTAATGCATTCAATCAGGTCTTGCCAGTTATACTTTTCTGACATGATTTTTTCTACTTAGAATAATGCATATGGAAAATGATTTATGTAAATCAGTGATAATTCATATTGTACAAGTTCAACTAATTAGGTTATAATATTTGACTACTTCTTCACAACTTGAACTTGCAATCCTGCCTTTTCCACCACAGTGTTAGGATTACAGGAGCATCTCACACTGCCAGTCTAAATTATCCTAAAATAATACAGTTTAGAGTAGATTCAAACATTATCCAAGATAAAGCAGAATACATGTGAGATCCTTGCAGTATGTATTAAAGCCAAGACATTGAAAACAAAAATCAAACCACTTTGTTCTCTAGAAGTGTATCCTCAACTAAGTATCTAATTTGCTAATGAAGAACTTGGAGGCATTGAGGAGAGCAGAGAAGAAGATTCAGGAAAGATGTTATATTATCCTAAAATAATACCATTATGCACTCTTTGTGGTACCTAATGCTAATATTGCTCAAGGCAGAGAAACTGTATTTAAATCAGGAGGAGGTGGGAATGGGGGGTGGGCTGGGAGGGGGAGGTGAGGGGGGCGGGAGGGAGGAGAACACGGGAATCCGTGGCTGATATGTAGAACTGAATTGTATTGCAAAATTAAAAAAAAAGAATTAAAAAAATATTAAAACAAAAACAAAAAAAACCCTTTTTTTCTTAAATTCCAATGTTCACAACATCTATGTATAAAAGAAACAGATAAATCATAAGAAATATAACGATTGTCTGTTTTCCCTTTTCACATATGGTCTCAGAACATTGCCCAAACTGTCTTGGAATCACCTATGTAGCCAAGGATGGCCTTAAATTCACAATCTTCCTAACTTCATCCCCTGAGTGGTAGGATTATAGGCATGAACCACTATACCTAGGTTAACCATTGTATTTAATCATAGTCTTCTCTTATCAAATGACTAGATAACTAAAAATCAGATACAAAATAAATCAGGATAGAGTGATCCATTGCATTGGAATAATAGATATAAAAAATTAATTACTGTGGGTAAAAAAAAATCTCTGGTTCAATTAAATGAAGCATTAAAGAATGAGAGTTTCAACCAGGCATAATGGCACATGGCTTTAATCCCAGCACTTGGGAGATAGTGGCAGGAAGATCTCTGTTAGTTTGAGGCCAGCATGGTCTTCATAGTGAGTTTCAGGACAATTGGGATTATGTAGACTTGTTATAATATACTAGAATGTATATTTCAATGCAAGTCAACTATACAACAATCAAATGTGTTCACAGAGAATATGAGTTGTATTTCTCATACAAGTATACTAGTCTCAAAAAAGAAATTAATTTTTTTTTAAAAATCTCTTGATGATTCCTTTTTTTCTTCATATAATAGAGATGTCTAAAACTTATAGCAGCAATATCTTTATGTTTGGTTTAGTTTGCAAAGTCTTAGTTTGCAAAAGAATTCTAACAATAGGTTACAGAGAAACTTTGAAAAGGCATGTAGAAGCCTTAGGCAAAATGCATTTTCTGCCTAATACACTAAGCAAGGATGGTATGGCAAATTTAAACTTCTAAGAGAAGAATTATAGAACTCACATAGGCCTCCTAAAACCTGGGGTTGTGAAAGGTAAACTTGGAATATAAAATAAAATAATGGATTAGATTATTTTACAAGATGGATTATGTAAAACAATGTCTTATTTTATGGAAATGTGTGCAACAGAAAGAAAATATGTTGAAGAGCATTTTGCAAGGTTTAAATGTATCACTAGAATGTATATTTCAATGCAGGTCAATTCTGCAATGATCAAATGGGTTCACAGAGAATACAAATTGCATTTTTAATACAAATCAAGAAGACAACTTATAAACAAGTTTGTGTGAAACTGGAACTTTTCTTTTCTTTGCAGGTCTATATTTTTCCAAAATCTAGAGTTCAGTATATGTCAGTGCAGAAGTTTGATGTTGGATGGTTCCAAACATGCAAAGAAAACATAATTTTCAAAAGCTCTCAAAATCTGTACAGAAAAGTTTAAATGTCTCCAGAAAATACATAAATATGAAAATCTTTCAGAATTAGTATAACAATGCTTACAGAAGTCATTTGCCTACCAGTATAATCCAAACCATAATACAACTATACTGATATTCCTAAACTTACTAAAAATTGATTATTATCAGTTCATTATAAATTTGTGTTGTCTCAGGAATGAGGCCATGACCATAACTGCACATATATGATACTTTAGTAGTAGAATAGAAGGAAAAACATTTGTTTGAATTCTGAAGGTTGTAGATGTTCAAACAACATATTTTATCATACCTGGATCACTAATCTAAAAAGAGAGATGTGATCTGTATGTTTTTGTAAACTAGCTATAATCTTGAGACTAATCTATGGTACAGTCATGTACCAAGATTTCCAAGGACAAAATATGGATATGTTCAATGCCAGCTTCATACATCACCCATACATAAACATTGGTCTTTAGGCAAACTTGCCTTACTAGGGGATTGGATCAAGATGACAGATGAAGCAACAGACAACAGAGACAGTAAGCAAACCAAAGATGTGTGCAAGCATTTCTAGAGGATGTGTTTATTTGCCATGTAGCTAAACATAGAAAAGAATTATGGGTTAATTTAGTTGTAAGAGCTAGTTAGTAATAAGCCTGAGCTACCAGCCAAGCATTGGCCAGTAATATTTATTTATTGGCCAAGCAATAAATACAATTAATTTATAATTAATATAAGCCTCTGAGTCAATTATTTGGGGAGCAGCTGCTGGATATTTGGGATCAAGAGGTTATGACAGGAAACATCTGTTTACAAATAGATTTATGCATTTATAAAATTTCCATTTCCCATTCAGTCTTTGGTTATTACTATTTCAATCTTTGAATCTACTATTTTAAAACTGCATGTACATGGAGTCATGGTTTTCTTTGCCCTTAAGTTCCTGGTTTATTTCTTTTAGCATAATGCCCTTATGGTCAGCCATGTTATAAGACATTTAATGTCTTTTCTCCCCAATAGGAGAAATGTCATCTTCTTTCTGTTAATAGTACAGACCACTTTCCTGCTATTCAGGGTTCTCCCCTGAACAGTTATGCTAGAAAACTAGTTTATAATAGATTTTTTTTTTAAAGATTGAAAGAGAAGAGCATAGTAGTTCATATGTATTGGGGTAGTGGATGCTCTACAGATTGGATTTCTTATTCAGAGTTTCAGAGACTTTGCTTGTTTTTTCTCTTTTAGTTGAGATTGTTGTCCTCTCACTGCTAAGACTCAGCATGACTACATGACTCCTCATCTTTCCTGTAATTGGGTGCAAGGTGATCTGCTTAGTCACTCTGGTAAACCTTCAGGACTTGACAAGTGCTGGGTAATCAACAATGGCCAACTTCCTGCTGGAGAAGCTGAAATACAAGTCCACAAAGCTGAAGAGAGTCTCCTACTTTAGAAGGCCACAGCACATCACCCTGTTGTATGTAGATAACATACTCTATTTGTTTATTAATTAGTTGATGGGCATTTAGGTTTTATTCTACATTGCATTCCCTATGAATAGTGCTTTAGTAAACAAAACTAACCCTTTGAGATCTTGATTTCAATTCCGTTAGAAAATACGCAGGAATGGAATTGCTACATCACAAGCCTTTTCTATTATTGATTATGAAGGAATTTTTATCTTGTGTTATAGTAGCTAGACAAATTTACATTCCCATCAACAATGCATAAATTCTGTCCCCCTTCTCATTATTCTCTTCGATATTTGTTTCTTTTTGTGTTTAATAATACATTCTAATCAAGAAAAGATATCTTATTGAGGTTTTCTTGTGAATTTCCCTGATTATTAGAGATATTGAACATTTTTCATATTTTAGTAGTAAATTTATATTTCTTCTTTTTAAAATTTTATGTGTTTGGAGGAAAGGGCATGAGAACAAATGTGTGTGCCACCATCTCAGTGTGGAAAACCAAGGATAATCTTGCATATTGGTTCTCATTTTCTACTTTGTTTGACACAGAACCTCCTTATGCTACTGCATACTCCAGGCTGACTGGCCTGAGTGCTTCTAGAAACTTTCTGGTCTGTGCCCTTGGAATATAGATATGCAATATTGAGAGTAGCTTATATGGGGTCCTACAGATCCAAACATGTCCTTATAATTGTTTTTTTTAATAAAAAGATTTTTATGTTAGTTATAGAGAACACATCCTTTTTTATATGTGGTTAGGAGACAAATACTTTACTACTCTCTAAAGGATGACTCTAATGGACAAGAAATCAGTATTGGAAATAGAAACCTAATGACTCCACTTGACAGCATCAGGCTCTATGTTTTGATCAAGAGGAAACACATATTGCAGAGTAGAGAGAACATGTCTTGTAGAAACTCTTTAAACTTCACAAAGCATTTCTCAGACTGTTTCTTATCAGACTGTAAACTCACAGAATTAAGGTTCTTTTCAGATGCCATTCTCTTAGAACCAGAGATATAGGAATCGAAGATATTTGTTGGCTGATTAGGTGAAAGGTGCTTGGGTTTAGAGGTCTCTTTAGTCAATTGCAATAATTTAATCCCTTATTAGATTTTATATCCTCGCAAAGGGAAATCTTCTTCCACTTATAAAGTTGTATTAATCTACTTTGATTTAAATATTGATCATGACTCAGTCAGAGTCAGTAACCAACTAAATTCCATTTTTATTCCTCTTGCTTAATTATCATTTTCAGAACTCTAGGAAGAAACAATAGCCTCTCCCTTTTTTTCCAAGTTGTAATCTTATTCCTTAATACTGAATTGTACAGACTGAGTTCCTCCTACTCTTCAATTACACACCTCTGATTGATACCTATGTTTATTCTTTCTTATTGGCCCACTGGGTTCATGATTTTTTAGCTATCATTTGCCTGTACACTCTGAGACTACCTTATATGGATTCTACAGATCAATACAAAAGTATGACAAAGTATTAGAATGGGAAGGTAGTGTCTCAATGGAGTAGAAAATTGAATATTCAAATGCAAATTTAAATTGCAATATAAAGAAACTTTAAACAATTTTGTGTGACTAAATATTTATAACATCTTTTTAAGAAATATTTTTTATTTTATTTTTATTTCATGTGCATTGGGGTTTTTATCTGCATGTATATCTGTATGTGTTGAATCCCCTGGAACGGAAGTTACAGACAGTTGTAAGATGCCATGTGGGTGCTGAGAATTGAACCTGGGTCCTCAGGAAGAGCAATCAGTACTCTTAACCACTAAGCCATCTTCCCAGCCCTTTATAACAACATTTTAAAATAAAGTTTTGAGTGTTATTTTATAGCACACTTCACTGTTTCCTTTGAAAATCTAGTATGGCTTCTAAAACAATATTTTAATTTAAGAGCTTTCATTCAGTCCCTATGATATAATATCCTAAGAAAAGAGATTCTGTAAGATACATTAAATGTAAAGGCTTATTTGTTAATAATATTATGAAGTTAGAAAAAAATAACCAGTATGAATTTTATCAATAAGTTAAATTTAGCATTATCTACAAATGTTTTGAGTCAATTTTTATTTACTATTGATGAATAATTTATAAGATAATCTATTAATATTAATTTTAAATGATGATATACTTATATTTTTGCTTTTATTTTTAAATATACTAAATTCTGCTTCTTTGTTCTCAGATACAATATAGAATGCTATAGAGCATTTTGTCTTTGTTCATGGAAATATGCGATTAAATTTTAATTTACTTTTAATGTTGTATTATTAAAGTGGAATCTTTTATACATGTGAGGTTCTTTTTACAATACTGCCCAACCTGCTTAGAAATAGACTTATAGAAGTATATATCTTCCTTATACACATATTTTTGTTTTATATTATTTTGTGTGACAGACACCAAACTCTTTTAAGAGGAAAATTTCAGAATGTTAGAAAATAATGGAAAACAGATTCATTTTAGGTTTTAGTTTGGAAATTATTACCTTGTAAAGACTGCCTCAAAAATTTTGCACTTTTGTCAGCTGTATGACTCAGGGTAGCACCTTTTGGTTGTTATAACAAACAAACCAAAATCCTGGATCCTTAATTCAATCAATGTTTATTTGTGACTAACACAAAGTTCAGTACAGATGTTCCTGGATGAGCTATTCTACTGATCAGCTCCATCCAAAAAACAAAAATTCCAGGCTTCAGGTTCCCACTGTCTTATAATTCTCTTTTGGAGAACTTCATTTCCAGACTGTGAGTGAGATCATGGAAGATCATATGATTCATAGCCAAACAACAATAAGTTCCTTTTATGCTGTTACTCAGTGCCAGTTACATTACTGAAACGTAACTGAGAGAGGCTGGGGGATTTAACTTTTCCATGTGCATAGGAAAATTAAAGGAATATTTTTCAGCAGCTAGCCAGTGTTTGCCATATAAGCTACGTAGCACAGGATTCTTAGATAGGGCTGGAAAACATTATACTGAGTGAAATAACCCAGACCCAGAAAGATAAATGCCTCATGCTCTTACTATAAGTTGATGTTTACATAAGGTCTTTTACATTTGTGTGTTTAAATCAGAGTACATATATAATTCAGGAAACTTGGGGAAAAAAACAATTTGGTGAGGAGAAAGAAGAAAAGTTTTATGGGAGATAAACCTCCCACCCTGGAAGAAAACTCACTAATACTCAAGAATTCTAAAGAGAGGTGAAATACTCTATCCATCATGAAGAGAAACTTATTAAGCTAGGGAAATTACACAAAGACTTTAGGAAGTCCCTAAAACTGATCATATGCATTAGGCTTCTCCCTCTTCAAACAAATATAAGCCCTAAGAACTGTAGAGATAGTCTCAAAAGAGCTGAAATGTATAGAAAGGTTTAGACCAGCCCTGCAGCCAGAAGATGAAGAGAAGTATTTTAAATTATGGTGTTAACAGTCAGGGTCAGATATCTAATTCAACAATACCTGTGGGTTTGGTGGCTTCGCTTAAATTCATTGAATTAATACTCCCCTGATTCAGGGTAGGTAAAAGCACTATTGGACATGAGTCATCATCTTAGGGAAAATAAAGTTTCTAACTTTTTTTAATCTTGAAAATATGAGGCAAAATTTAAACCTCTATTTTTCATTTTAAAATATGTAAACTCTGCTTTTCTTGCTGGAATAATCCCTTCAGGGAAGATTTTGACAAAGTCATACTTTACAGTGGCAATAGAACTATAATAAAGAATCTGATATAATATAAACAAAATAATCATAATTAATTAAATTCATGAAAAGTGTAGAGAAAGAAAATGAAAAAAAAATAATTTTACACATTTCTTTAAAGAAACTTGCTCTCTAGTCATAAGTGGTGGCTAACACTTGTAATTCCAGGTCATAGGATGCTGGGGATGGGTGGCAGCGGGTTAGAGGCCAGAGTGGGTAGCTTAGTAAATCTGAGGATAGCATGGACTACACAGCAAATCCTGCCCAAAACAGAAGTAAAATCTAGATATGGAGGATGAAGAAGAGGAGGACTAGGAGAGGAAAGGGAAGAGAAGGAAGAAAAAAGGTAGAGGAAGAGGAGGAGGGGAAAATAAATCAAGGAGGACAGAAGGCAAAAGCAAGCTAAAAGAAAAAAATCTGATCCATTATAGGAAAAGTTAGTCACTTTGCCTGGGACCCTAGGCATCTACATAAGGGTTTAGATAATTCTGAAATTCACATTCATAGACTATTTGAATCTATAATAGCATTTATGAAATTCATGTTTCACCAAAAGAAATAAACCATTTCCACAAATAGAGAATTTTTTTTAACTTGTCTATTGATCTAACTCAAAACATTAAGAGGCATGGTTGTGGGTGAGTTTAATCCCATCACACTAAAGACAGAGGCAGGATGCTCTCTGTGAGTTCAAGGCCAGTCTGCTCATTCTACAATGAGTTCCAAGACAGCCAGGATTACACAGAGAGACCCTGACTCAAAAATATAAAAATAAAAAATTAAAAAACTTTAAAAGAAAAGAAAGACATTAAAAACTTTACTACATAGAAGTTTGGAGTTTTAGGTAATCTCTGATAGGGAAGAAAATTATAGAATTAAAGAAACCATAAAAGAAAGGTAAAGAATAAAGAAACCATTTATTTGTAGACAAAGTATTAGTTTCATAAAGGCTATTTTTTTTACTATATTCAGTGCTTTCACCATTATCTATGCTTATAAAATCTAATGTGTTTTTTTATTATGGTATTTAAGAACCTGATATAGGTAATTAATAGTATAGATGATCTCAGACTTTCTAAAAGTATTTGGGAATCAGTAAATATACAAACAATATTGTAAAGAATTTCCTGTTTCTCCAGTGATGATCAGAGATAATAAATGAAAATATCTAAAATAGCATAGAAAATATTCATCTACATAATCAGAAAACTCCTTGAACTTCAAGTGGAATAAACTGAAGATATCCACAGATATCCACACATCAGGATGTGAAAGACAAGCTTTGGAATCAGCAAGAAGAAAGTGCCTTATCATGTGGAAAAGTTAATAAATAATATCATATAGCAAAAAGCCTTATTTGGAACTACAGTAGACAGAAGACACAGAACATGCTGGAAATGCCTGGGCAGAGCAAATCAGCCAAGAATTGTAAATTTAACAAACCTTGTCTTCAAAATGATCAGAAAATAAAGCAACCCCAGATAATGACTGAGAAAACTTGTCATCTGTAAAGTTAACATAAATCAATCAACTACTGGTGTTTTCCTCAAGAGCAATAGAGAAAGAGCACTGTTATCATTTATTTCTAAATTCAAGTTTCTTGATTTATAAAATAAGGTTATTAGATGAACTTATTTTCTACAGTTGTGAATATTGAGCTAAAAGGTATCAGCATGTATAGTCTAAGGGTATAGTAAAAGACTCGGCTTAGTAGCTATAAGCAGTATGTCTCACAAAGTACACATTTTAAAAAATTAGTTGTGAAGAACCAGATCTCTAAGACTCTTACACACATTAAAAATACAAAAAAAAGTAAAGAATGAGGGAGAGGATGTCTATAATGACTTCCGTATATTTTATCATACAGTCTCAAAAGACTTTTGAAAGAGAATATGCTTTGGCTGATAAGGATGAGAAAGTCAGAAAAGCTCAAATGCGAGTTAAATACCATGGAAAGGATTCTTCATAATTAATATGGAGGGTAATTGAATTGATCAGACTCCAGTGGTTTACAGTGACCCAATCTGACAACTTTAAAATAAAACACAGACCTTTTTCTTTAGCACCTTTAGGAATGATTTTCCAACTTCAAGGGTCTTGGAAACTGACACTTCTCCAGAGTTAATGTGAGAAAGTTCCACATGATCAATATTTTTTTTTCAGTTTCATGAAACCTAAGAACAGAATCTATCGATGCTTTCTAGAAATCTGACCTACCAACTTTGAGTATTGTTCAAAGGACTCAAATCTGACCTTCCAACATTGAGTACTGTTCGTAAGCTTCTAAAGTTATGTTGATCTGCTATAAAGCAAGAAGAAAAGTATGAGCATGCTTCAGGTCCACTAGTGTAACAGCAGCATGTCTATTATGTATGTTACTAACCAATCACTCTCTCACTGGATTTGAATCCCACTGCACAGAAGGGAATTTGTGTCTGGTACTGTTAACTTGTTTCAAAACCTGTGGCTGTTGAGTTCACAGATCCTAGGTAGAGGGACTTACTACTGTCATTTTAATTTTTTAATTTAATGTGATATCAACCTAGCTTCTTAATATTTTATATTTTACCCGTAGACAAATGCTACATAGTTAACTTTAATCTATGAACTTTCTCTTTGTAGCAACTGCTCTATAAATACATGAATTCTCTGGGTGTTAAGAATAAATGAAGGCCATGTACTTCTTGGGAACCCACTGGCCATGCTGGCCAGGAAGCCAGATAGACAATCTTTATTCTCCCTCCTTTCCTTCAGTTCCAATAATTCCAATGCCCCAGTCTTATCCCTAGCTTTGTAGCAGACCAATTACTGTGGCCTTCCCTATCCTTTATGCCTCCATTGCCAGCAAATCTTTTCCTATAGACTTATTCCACTATCTCATATCTTTGTCTCAACCACCAAATCCCACATATAGACATTCCAGGGGAAACTTGCTAGCCACGACTGACCAGAGAATCAGTCTTATTTGCAGCTTTTTAGCAGACAACCCACAGTGGTTTCTCCTTCCTCTCTGCTCCCATCCCCAGGGCTTTACACAGATCCTGGTGGCATACCCAGATTCCCTCCCTCCTATGGAACCTCTCAGCCCCACCCTTATAGCCCACCCCCATTGCTTAGTGTCAGCTCCCTATACATAGAAATAAGATCTACCCAGGACCCACAGAGGCCACACCTGGCAAAATCTCAGACAGATTATCTACCAGCCAAGTCACAGCGACCAGTCTCCTAAGAACAAGAGAGAGCAAGGGAAAAAAAAGGGCCAGAACACTCACCTAAAAAAGACAAGACCAGATATCAGCAACTAGAATTACAGTCATACCAAAACCAGATGCCTAGAAACCAGTATAAAAACACAATCAACAACATCAAGGACAATGTGTTTCTATTAGAGTCCAGCAATCTTACTATCAGAGGTCATGAGAAATGTAATATAGCTGAAGCACAGCAAAGGACACCAAAATAGCTATTATGAATATGTTCAAGGACTTTAAAGAGGATATGAATAAATATATTAATGGAATCTATGACTAAAAAAAAAACCACTAGAGGTGAGTGCCTGGGCTCAGCCTAGATCCCATCCCTGGGCACCAGCCATTCCAGGGAAGACTTGCCCAACTTGGCCCCAAGTTCTGGCCATCAGGCAGGATCCCTTCCACCCTTACTGGGAAGGCTCCCCTTCTCCAAGACCCCTGGCAGATCCTGCAATCTCCATGCCCTGCCCCCATGCCCATTGACCCCGGCCACTTCCTGAGACTTAGAGACCAGCCCCCAGCTCCCATCCTGCCCTGGACTTCCCATCTGGACAAGAGGTGAGTGCCTGGGCTCAAAGAAGAGTTAATACCAATACTCTCTAAATTGTTCCACACAATAGAAACAGAAGGAACATTACCAAATTCCTTCTATGAGGCTACAATTACCCTGATTCCTAAACCAAACAAGGATACAACAAAGAAAGAGAACTACAGACCGATCTCCCTCATGAACATTGATGCAAAAATACTCAATAAAATACTGGCAAACAGACTCCAAGAACACATCAAAACAATTATCCACCATGATCAAATAGGCTTCATCCCAGGGATACAAGGGTGGTTCAACATATGAAAGTCCATCAATGTAATATACCATATAAACAAACTCAAAAAAAAAAAAAACCACATGATCATCTCACTAGATGCAGAAAAGGCATTTGACAAAATCCAACACCCCTTCATGATAAAGGTCTTGGAGGGATCAGGAATACAGGTAACATACCTAAGCATAATAAAGGCAATTTACAGCAAGCCAATAGCCAATATTAAATTGAATGGAGAGAAACTCAAAGAAATTCCACTAAAACCAGGAATGATGCAAGGCTGTCTGTTCTCCCCATACGTATTCAATATAGTACTTGAAGTTCTAGCCAGAGCAATAAGACAACAAAAGGAGATCAAGGGAATACAAATTGGAAAGGAAGAAGTCAAACTTTCCCTATTTACAGATGACGTGATAGTATACTTGAGTGACCCCAAAGATTCAACCAAGGAACTGATACAGCTTATAAACACCTTCAGCAACAAAGCAAGATACAGGATCAACTCAAAAAAATCAGTAGCCCTTCTATATACAATTGACAAACAGGCTGAGAAAGAAATCAGAGATACATTACCCTTTACAATAGCCACAAATGACATAAAATACTTTGGGGTAACACTAACCAAGCAAGTGAAGGACCTATATGACAAGAACTTTAAGTCCCTGAAAAAAGAAATTGAAGAAGATGTCAGAAAATGGAAAGATCTCCCATGCTCATGGATAGGCAGGATTAACATAGTAAAATGGCAATCTTACCAAAAGCAATCTACAGATTCAATGCAATTCCCATCAAAATACCAACACAATTCTTCACAGACCTAGAAAGAATAATACTCAACTTCATATGGAAAAACAAAAAACCCAGGATAGCCAAAAGAATCCTGTACAATAAAACAACCTCTGGAGGCATGACCATCCCTGACTTCAAGCTCTACTATAGAGCTACAGTAATAAAAACAGCTTGGTACTGGCATAAAAACAGACATGTGGACCAATGGAATCGAACTGAAGACCCTGACATTAATCCACACACCTATGAACATATAATTTTTGAAAAAGAAGCCAAAAGTATACAATGAAAAAAAAGCATCTTCAACAAATGGTGCAGGCATAACTAGATATCAACGTGTAGAAGGCTGCAAATAGATCCATATTTGTCACCGTGCACAAAACTTAGGTCCAAGTGGATCAAAGACCTCAACATAAATCCAGCTACTCTGAACCTGCTAGAAGAGAAAGTAGGAAGTAGTCTTGAATGCATTGGCATAGGAGATCACTTCCTAAATATAACACCAGTAGCACAGACACTGAGAGAAACAATCAATCAATGGGACCTCTTGAAACTGAGAAGCTTTTGTAGAGCAAAGGATATGGTCAACAAGGCAAAGGAACAGCCTACAGAATGGGAAAAGGTATTCACCAACCCCACATCTGACAGAGGACTGATATCCAGAATATATAAAGAACTCAAGAAATTAGACATCAAAATGCCCAACAGTCCAATTAAGAAATGGGCTATAGAACTAAACAGAGAATTCTCAACAGAGGAAACTCAAAGGGCTGAAAGACATTTAAGGAATTGCTCAACATCCCTAATTGTCAGGGAAATGCAAATCAAAACAACTCTGAGATACCACCTTACGCCTGTCAGAGTGGCTAAGATCAAAAACACTGAAGACACCTTATGCTGGAGAGGATGTGGAGCTAGGGGAACTCTCCTCCACTGCTGGTGGGAATGCAAGCTTGTACAACCACTTTGGAAATCAATATGGCGTTTTCTTAGAAAATTGGGAATCCATCTCCCCCAAGACCCAGCTATACCACTGCTGTGGGATGTTCTGTATGGCAAATGTGTTGCTGATTAGTCAATAAATAAAACACTGATTGACCATTGGCTAGGCAGGAAGTGTAGGCAGGACAAGGAGAATAAAGCTGGGAAGTAGAAGGCTGAGTCAGAGAGACACTACCAGGCGCCACGATGACAAGCAGCATGTGAAGATGCTGGTAAGCCACGAGCCACGTGGCAAGGTATAGATTTATAGAAATGGATTAATTTAAGCTATAAGAACAGTTAGCAAGAAGCCTGCCACGGCCATACAGTTTGTAAGCAATATAAGTCTCTGTGTTTGCTTGGTTGGGTCTGAGTGACTGTGGGACTGGCAGGTGAGAGAGATTTGTCCTGACTGTGGGCCAGGCAGGAAAACTCTAGCTACATAACACTCTTGGGCATATACCCAAGGAATGCTCAATCATACCACAAGGGCACTTGCTCAGCTATGTTCATATCAGCATTGTTTGTAATAGCCAGAACATGGAAACAACCTAGATGCCCTTCAACTGAAGAATGGATAAATAAAATGTGGTACATATACACAATGGAATACTACTCAGCAGAGAAAAACAATGACATCATGAGATTTGCAGGCAAATGGATGGATCTAGAAAAAATCATCCCGAGTGAGGTAATTCAGACTCAGAAAGACAAACATGGTATGTACTCACTCATAGGAGGATACTAGATGTAAAACAAAGATGACTGGAGTGCTACTCACATTACCAGGGAGGCTACCTGGAAAACAGGACCCCAAGAAAGACATGGGGATCGCCCAATGACGGAGAAATGGATGAGGTCTACATGAACAGCTTGGATTTGCCGGGCAGTAGTGGTGCACACCTTTAATCCCAGCACTCAGGAGGCAGAGCCAGGCAGATCTCTGTGGGTTTGAGGCTAGTCAGGTCTACACAGCAAGATCCAGGACAGGCACCAAAACTACACAGAGAAACCTTGTTTCAAAAAACTAAAAACAAACAAACAAACAAAAACCAGGATTCATCCTTCTCCTTCTGCTGTATCCAAAACCTTAACATCAAATATAGATAGACATCAGTTCAATGTAAAGGGCAGGAAAAGATATTAAAAGCAAATGGACTCAAAGAGAAAGCTAGTGTAGTCATCTTAATATCTGACAAAATAAACTTCAAACCAAAACTTTTAACCAAAAGATTTAGAGAAGGACACTACATATTCATCAAAGGAAAAATTCACCAAGAGGACATTGCAATTCTAAGCCTTTAGGCACCAAACACAAGGACATCCAAGTTCATAAGAGAAATGCTACAGCTTAAATCACATATTGAGCCTTACATAGTCATACCCCACCCCGGGCAACAGACAGATCATCCATAAAAACTAAACAAAAACGCTGGAACATTATAAACCAAATATACCTAACAGATATTTACAGAACCTTTCACCCAAACACAAATAAAAAAAATTACCTTCTTCTTAGAATCTCATGGAACTTTCTTCAAAACTGACCATGTGCTCCGACACACAGCAAGTCTCAACTGATATAAGAAAATTAAACAGCACCCTGCATCCTATCTGACCACCGTGGATGAAAGCTGGATGATATCAACAACAGAAACAACAGAAAGTCTACAAACTCATGAGAAGTGAACAACTCACTATTGGATAAATAATGTGCCCAGACAGAAACTTGAAAAGTTTATCATTGAACAAAAATGAAAACACCATACACCCAAATGTATGCAACACAACGAAGGTGATTCGAAGAAATGACATCATAGCATTAAGTGCTGGTATAAAAAATTGGAGAAATCTCATATTAGTAACTTGACAACAACCATGAGAGTGCTAGAATAACAACAAAAATGTAACAACCAAAAATAGTAGATGTCCAGAAATAATCAAACTCAGGGGCAAAACAATAAAAGAAAAGCAAACAAACAAACAAAAACAATACAAAAATATCAATGAAAATGAGAGGTGTCTTTGAGAAAATCATAAGATTGATAAACTTTTAGCTAAATTAACTAAAAGGCAGAGAAAGAAAATCCAAATAAACAAAATTATAGATGAAAAGAAGTGCTGGGAGCCATGCGGCCTAATTTCAGGCTAGTATATGAGTGCTTGTCCAACAGGTCTCCAGATGAGACAAAAGCCCTTAGGGACAGTCACACTTGGCAAGGACCACTGGACTTCTGGACAGTAACAGAATACTACTGAGACCCTACCACCACCCCCTCCAACTGGAAAATCAAAAAGCAGAGGAGGGGTAATTTTCTTGATAGATAACCTACCCAAGCTGAGTCAAGAGCAGATAAGCAATTTAAACTGAGCTACAATACCTAGTGGAGGTGCAATAGTAGCAGTAATTAAAAGTACCACAACCAATAAAAGAACATGGTCAGGATAATTTGGTCAGAATTCTACCAGACTTTCCAGGAAGAATTAACTCCAATACTCCTCAAACAACATCACTTAATGGAAACATGAGGAACACTGCCTAGTTCTCTCTAAGATTTCATAATTACCCTGATACCTAATCATATAAAGATGAGCAAAAATAAAGACAATTATGGACCAATTTTCTGCATGAACATAGATGCAAAAATACTCAAAATACTTGCAAACCAAATCCAAACACATCAAAAAAATTATCTACCATGATCAATTAGCTTCATCCCAGAGATGCAGGAATGTTTCAACATATTTAAATCCATAAATATAACCCACTATATAAACAGACAGAAAGAAAAGACAAATAAACAAACATGTGATAATCTCAACAGATTCAGAAAAGGTCTTTGACAAAATCCAACAACCATTCCTGATAAAAGTCTCAAAGAGACTAGGGATACAAGGGACTTAGCCTTAAGTTTCTACACCTATGGACACCTGATTATTGATAAAGAAATGAGAAATAAACCCTGGAGAAAGACATCTTCAACAAATGAAGCTATTCAAACATGATGGCTGCATGAAGAAGATTGCAAATAAATCTACATTTATCAACCTGCAAAAAACTAAAATCCAAATAAATCGAAGACCCCAGCATCAGGCCAGATACGCTGAACCTGATAGAATAGAATGTGGGAAATAGCCTTGAAGTCACTGGCACAGGAAAAGACTTTTTGAACAGAACACCATTAACACAGGCACTAAGATCAGCAATTAATAAACTGGACTTCATCGAACTGAGAAGCTTCTGCAAAGCAAAAGACACCATCATCCAGACCATGCAGCAGCCTACAGAATGGGAAAATATTTTTACCAACTACACATCCAAAATACATAAAGTACGCAAAAGCTGGACAGCAAGAAATCAAATAACCCAGGTTTAAAATAGGGTACAGTTTTAAACAATGTTCTCAAAAATGGAAATATAAATGGCTGAGAAGCACTTAAAGAAATGTTCAACATCCTTAGTCATCTGAAAATGCAAATCAAAACTATTTTGGGATTTCATCTTATACCTGTCAGAATGGCTGAGATCAATAAAACAAATGACAGCTCATGCTGGCCAAGGGAACATTCCTTCAGTGCTGGTGCAAGTATAAACATGTACAGCTACTATAGAAATCAATGTGGCCACTCCTCAGAAACATGAGCATTGATCTACATCAAGATCCAGTTATACCATGCTTGAGCTTTTACCCAAAAAAACATTTGATCTGACTACAGAGACACTTGCTCAACTGTGCCATTTGTTGCTCTATTCATAATAGCCAGAAATTTGAAACAAGCCAGGTGGTGGTGGTGCACCCCCAGCACTCGGGAGGCAAAGCCAGGAGGATCTCTGTGAGTTCGAGGCCAGCCTGGTCTACAGAACCAGGTCCAGGATAGGCACCAGAAACTACACAGAGAAACCCTGTCTTGAAAAACCAAAAAAAGAAAAAGAAAAAGAAATTTGAGATAGCCTAAATGTTAACCAGTATATTAATGGGTAAAAAAAAATGTGGTACATTTATACAAGGGAATATTACTCAGCCATTAAAAAAATGAAACTGTGAAAGTCATAGGCAATTGTATAGAGCTAGAAAAATTCATCCTGAGTGAGATACCCCAGTCTCAGAAGGACACATATGGCATGTATTCAGTTATATGTGGATGTTAGCTTTTAAGTAAATGGTAAGCAAGCTACAATCCATATAACCACAAAAGTTAGAGAGTGGGAGACTTCGGGGAAGGATGGATCTCCCTAGGAGGGAAAAGGAGAATAGATAGTTATGGATGGATGAAGAGGGGAAGGAATAGAAGAAGCAAAGGAGGAGTGGGATGAAAGGGTAGACAAGGGAGGGAATATGGGGAGGGACAGCTGAAAGTGAGAACTAATTGATGGTCATATGGAGACCTAATACAGTAGAAGCTTTGTGTGTGTGGGGAGTGTGTGTGTGTGTGTGTGTGTGTGTGTGTGTGTGTGTGTGTGTGTGAAGACAATCTAAATGAAACTGCAAAATAACTGTGGGGGACAGAGGCAAAATAGGGCATGTCTCATCACCAAATTAAGCTTCCAGTGCACAGACTGGGTTACAACTAATCAAGTCCTTGGCCAAAAGGGTCCCATGCGAACCCTCAAACTATTGGCAAGGCTGTGAGTTGCTCTCACAAATTGATGGTAATGCCCTATTGCTAAAGACAATAGCTACACAACACTGAGTAGTCCAGCTGGTGCCTTCCTAGAGCCTTCACCTGTATGAACTAATGTTGATGGTCCTGAAAGATACTTTGCTCACAATCAATGGATAAAGTTAAACACAACCCAGACACAATTTCTTCTATCTACAGTGATGCCCTGCCTGCAAGATGGGCTAATATAATAGTGGGACAAAACTTGTTAGGAGTAACCAATCAATAATTGGATTTAAGGACCTGTGCCATGAGATAGAACTTATCCCCAACATTGCTTGTTTGGCCAAGAACCTGAAACCAGATAGGTCAGGAACCTAGGGGAAAACCAAATATTGCTGTTCAGCTAAAGTAGCCATAAAGTGACTCCTGATGATATTCCATTATACTCATAGTGTCTTGCTCAGCCATCATCAGAAAAGATTCCTCCTGAAGCAAATAAGATCAAATACAGATAATCACAGCCAGACAATGTGAAAAGAGTTCAAGGACTTGGAACACTCAGTCCTAAATGGGATGTCTCCAACAAGTCCCTCCCCTCAGGGCTCACGGAACTCTGAAAAAGAGGAGGCAGAAAGAGTGTAAGAGTCATAGGTGGGGGGTAACACCAAGGAAACAAGGCCTTATAAACACAATAGAATAAATACACACTTGTGCTCACATAAATGGTGGCAGCATACACAGGGCCTGCACTGGTCTGGGCATGATGGAGTCCCCATGTTGAGAGGACAAGTGGACACAAACCAGTACCTTTAACACAGAAGCTATCTCCAGTTGAGAACCACCTTCAAATGAAAAATTAGTTCTCTCCAACAGAGTCTCAGTGGAGATACAAAACACTTTTAGGGGCCATCTCCATGCCTAGCAGTAGATGGCCAGCACAAAATTATTTTAATGGCATGTTTGGAGGTTCTTTGTCTCATGTGTGGCCGTAGCATTTTTTCTTTTTCTTTCTTTCATTTTTTAACGTCATGTCCTTTGCATATGTGTTATGGCTTCCAGTTTTATGTTTTTGTGGGATTACTGTGTGCATGAATGTTTGTGTCTCTACTATAGATGTATATATGTGTTTCTTGTGCTTTTTTTTAAATAGGCTTTTCTTCTGTTTGTTTGCTTTGTTTTATTTTGGTGTTTTTGTTTGTTTTATTTTATTTTAATATTCTTTAGATGCCTGTTTGTTCTCTAAGGGGAGAGAAAGGGTATGAATTCAGATGAAAGGGAAGGTAGGGAGGATCTTGGAGGAGTTTGGAGAAGGGAAACAATAACTACAATATATTGCATGAAAATAATCTATTTTCAATGAAAGAAAAATAGAAGAAAAGATAAATATGATAGTTGATCAAATTATAAAAAATGCATAAATGTTTTATAGTATTTGATACTTATCATCTGATGAAGTATATTTTTCTGGATCCTATATTCTCACAGAAAATAGTTTAAGACTTGGGCTTTCAGTCATTCATCATTATCAACTTCTGAATACTGCCTTTATTATTCTCTACCGTCATTGTACTTATAACATGGACTGTATTACTTTGACAGGAATTTGCCTTTATTCACACTGGAGTATTTGTCTGTGTGGCATATGTCTATTTGAGTTTATAATAAATTTTAACAACGCAGCAACAACAAACAAGAATAACTGATGGTTGTATGCTCAACCCTTAATAGGATATTTATACTACTTTTCTCCCCAAGGCTCAGTAAATATTTTAGGAGACAGGATAAAAAGAATGTAGGAGGTGAAGTATAGAGAGAAGTATGATGAAATTACTATCTTCTGGGAAAGACACAGCCCTTACATTCATGATCTCATAGCAGCTTAGATTTCCTGACTGCGTCTAAATTTAACTGGACTTGTGAAGAGTCAGTCATGGGCTAGGGGATGGATGGTTCAAGGTCCCTACCACTTCCATGAGAATTTTTGGCTATTGATAAATGTTAGAGGACAAGGAACCTATTCATGAGCTCATCAGCCTCTAATTGACAGTTCCAAAGCCATAGCCATGAAAATAGTAGCAGTTAAATGTAATGGTTCATAAAATTAAAGACATAAATGTGGCAAAGAGTCTTGTAGAGTAGGATGTTGACAGGGATTGGAAGAGGATGTGAGCTGGTATGGAGAGAGAGTAACCACAATACATTATATATATATATATATATATATATATATATATATATATGTGTGTGTGTGTGTGTGTGTGTGTGTGTGTGTGTGTGTGTGTGTATGAAACTGTCAAACAACAAATTGTATTTAAAATAATAATTTTACAGAAACAAATTTTGGATAAATAGTGTTGGATAAATACTTGCCTACTATGTGTAAAGCCCTAGTTTCCATCCTTAATGCCATACACACACCTACTTCCATGCACAAGAATACAAACACACAGAGTGCAAATTAAAGTTAATTTTTCACATGTAAATATGTTCCTTTCATTAAAATTGACCATGCAGAAATGGCTTTTTGAAGCCCATTCCCTATGGAGGGATACCTTGCTCAGCCTTGATGCAGCGGGGAGGGGCTTGGTCCTGCCTCAACTTGATATGCCAGACTTTGCTGACTCCCCATGGGAGGTCTTACCCACTCTGAAGAGTGGATGTGGAATGGAGTGGGGGCAAGGTGGGGGAAGAGGAGGATGGGAGGGAGGAGAAACTGTGGTTGGTATGTAAAATGAAAAAAAAAACTTTTAAATAAAAAAAGACCATGCATTATTTTGCTAGAACTATTTTACATTTTTAAATGTAATCTATTTTACATTTTTAAATGTAATCTTAACTCTCTTAAAACAAAACATAAAATACATAGAATGTAGAAATATAAATATACTCTAGAATAAACTTATTGTTTCCTTATGAATTTTGAGAAAATATAGTTCTTAATCATAATTCTCCCTAGGGACTAATGAGTCAAGGAAATAGTATGACAATAGCCTTGTGGAATCAGTCTTAAAATAAATGAACTGTAGAATAAATTTTAGAAGATGAATAGCAAGCACACCAACAATTTAATCTTTATACTATGCCATTTATTTAAATACGGGGCTGCCAGGTGGCAAAGGAAATTCTAATACACGCCTGAAAGAAACACATTCCTGTGTTTGATAATTAATTTCATGTGTCAATTTGAATGGGCTATGGAATTCTCTGATAGGCGGTGAAAAGTCTTTTAGGTATGTGTATAAGGATATCTCTAAAAGTGATTAGTATCTGAATTAGAAGACTGGGAAAGGAAGGCTCATAGTCAGAGTGTTAACAGTAAAATTCAATTATCCAATATATAAACAGAGCTACAAAGACAGATGAAGGGTGAATTCTCCCTACTACATCTCTAATTTCTATCTCCCTTCTTATTATGACATGTATTATCTTTATGCATGAAGAAAACAGACTCTCAAACATTCATACCCTAGAACTTAGTATATTTCCCCACTACTTGTACACACACACACACACACACACACACACACACACACTTTTCTGATCTTTGGTCTTAGACTAGGACCAAAACCAGTTTCCCCAACAGCTTGCCTTGTTCTCAGACCTCAGTCTTTAGACTGAATAACAACACTAGCTTTTGCAAAGAGAATTCCCTGTGGCTTCATGAACTCCTGGTTCCACCTGAGCTCTTCCCAGTGAATCTCCTTTACATACATAAATATTCAGTTGGTTCTGTTTCTCTGGAAAGCTCTGAATAATAGTAATGTGTGAACTCTTTATTTACATAAAAGGAGATCTAGTATATTCATGTATACCAGCAATATTCTTAGTGAAAGGAAAAACATGGCATACATAAAGTGAAAGAAATATTATTTTAATTGGTAGCTAGTATATGTTGTTAAGTGATCTTCAGCTTCTAGGGTGTTGTATTTGAATGACACAGAAGGGAAGGAAATTAACAAACACCATTTCATAACCAAATCTTTTAAAACAGACATAGGAAATTAGATTATATTTTTCATTTTGAGTAAGATTTTTAGGAAGTATAGCCTGCACATTCTCCAGATGTATAAATGATCAAAATTTGGGACCCACGCATTCTCTCACTTTGATTTTGTTTCAGAAAATCATTCATCCATGTTAATGTCCAGAAATATCTCCTAGTTCATTATTTAACTAGTATATGACATTCTCTATTTTCAAGAACCACTTTGTATTATATTGTATTATGGCTTAAATACTATTCATTTCTGCTTATATTCAACTGCATGACCTAATTTGTGATGACATCATTATTCTTTTATGATTACTAGAACCATAAAATTTTAGTAAATGTGAATACTGAAAATATAGCTGTGTGTATATGTGTGTGTATGTGTGCATGTGCATGCATGTATGCTTATGTGTATTTGGTATGCATGTATATTGGGGGTGGATGTACTTTAAGAATTGTACATATTTGACCTGATTCAAAATCATAAAAGAAACACCTTAAAGATGATCATAAAACATCCATGTAAAATTAGGGCTGCTACTTTTAACACTACCTTATGAATTTTCAAAAGACTAGTAATTTCAGCCAACTCTTTTAAAACGTAGCTAATATAATCTGAAAATAACAAAACTGAATCAGAATAGTATAAGAGGTCATCTATATTTCTGTCTGTCTATCATCTATCTTGCATTTCTCTTACCTCTGTTACATATATATCCACACTCACTGTATACCCCAATTTGTCAATTAAAAAAACCCTGCCCTTTACAAAAATCCATTTCATTAGGTGGCTTAACAGGTCAAGGGCATTTATGCATTTACCAAGTATATCCTTATCCTCGATAATAGTCATCTCAACTTCTCGTCCGGTAATAATTGTGCACGTGAAAGGAGTTTGAAGAAGAATGCTGATCTCACCAAAGGACTCCTTCTCCCGAAGTTTACCCATATAAACAAGTTTTTTAGTTTTTTTCTGAAAAAGATATGGACAATAGAGTTTTAATAAAATTATTCATGTAACCATTATTGTCAGTAACTCAGTTATTCATAAACCAACTAGCTGAAAGATATTAGCAATCAAGTTTATTGAAATCAGAGAAAACATTTACATTTTATTGTTTTCATTTTATATTATAGCAATGATGCAGTCAAGAACACCAGTGTATGCAAGATAGCTGACAACACTGTCATTTAGTTATGCATCTATTCCATTATTTTAATGTTTGTTTATTCAGGGTATGTGTGAGTTGACCACGATGATGATTACAATGATGAGATGATGATGATGATGATGGTGGTGGTGATGGTGGTGACAATGATGATGATGATGCTATGAATGTAGAGGACTGAGGACAACTTACAGGATTCAGTTCTCTTCTTTCACTATGTGGGCCAGAGATCAAGCTCAGTTTGACAGGCCCAGTGGCAAGTACCTTTACCAACTGGGCTGTCGCACTTCCCTGCATTTCATTTTTGAACACATTAAGATATCTGAGAAATGTGGAAATAATTGAAGTTTTCAAAGGCCCTAGAATACTACTTTATGATCCGAGTGTAACTTACCAGATTTTGTGAGCTACCAATTGTGATAAGCCTTAGCCTTAGTTGGGAGACACGGTTATTGGAGTAACTGAGAGGATAGGGTGGAAACACTGTATTGGTTGTATGTGATGGGGTTAACTGAGATAGAAATTATCTCTTGCCTTTGTTCTTCTATTGTCTGGACATGTTTGCTCCTAAGCGTGTTACTGGGGATTGATCTCAGGTCCTTGAACACACTATAAGTGTTCTTCCAGTAAGCCATATTCATATTCCAACTATTATATGTTTTCTTAGTAATGATAGTTATTTCAATTCAATAATCTAGTAATTTATTTCACATTAAGGGCCCTGTGGAGAAGACTTTATGGCAATTTCAGTACAGTTGGTTCTGGAGAAAATGATGACATCTTTTCTGGGTGACTTGATGATCAGGTAACAGTAAGCAATGGAAAAAACAATTTTTCCCCAGGACAGGTGTTTGACAGGCACCTGGACAAGGAGGAAGTCGTGGTAAGTGTGTTGTAGTCAAAGTCATAACATCTTGAATATTTGCCATTTCTGCAAATGGTAAATCTTTACCCTGAGTATGACTAATGAGCCATAGCATAAGCCAGTTTACATATTTAATTGAATCCTATTAAATACTATCAGAGAAACAATCACTCATTCTTTTTTTATTATATGACTCCTTTTTGCCTGGTTAAGGAAAGTGAAGTGAGAACATGGTGCTCTTTGGGCTTTGATGTTCTCACATTACCTGTGTTGAGATTCATACAACTTATACATATTGTTGGTTCTGTTTTACTCTGTGTGGTAGTCCATTGTCTAAATACAATACAATGTCTCCATTCAATCATTAATGGACATTTAGATTGCTTCTAGTTCATGGACTGCGAGGATTCCAGTGAGTCTCTAGGTAGACAGGTTTCCTTTTCTCACTGAGTAAATATTTAGAAGGAAAGGTGAACTGTGTGGTAAACTTCATCTTATCCCTTCTGTTCTATTGTGGTAGTACCTTGCTATGGTTTCAAATTCCATTTCCCTGATAAAGGAGATGAAGTAGCTTATATTGTGGTTATTAGTCATTTTTCAATTTATAAGCATATCTTACTCCATATACTTCATTCCTGAATCTTTCAGCTTATTATACAAAATAAACCAAATAAAAATTCCCCAAATAATTCAACTGTTATTTTCTTAAATAAAACAAGATTGTGATCAATATGCATGAGAAATGCTACCCAGCATTCTTTATTCATTAGAGTAATTAATTATTAAAAATCAACAAATAAGCTGAAACTCACCACTTTGTGTAATCGTTGTTTCATGAGTCCCACAACATCTCTATAAATGTTACAATATCCAGAATTTATAAAACCAACAAATGAAATGACAGTTCCACTTTCTACTAACACTGAAAATGAGAAAGAAAGGGATCCAATTATTTACAATCGTGCTACATAAAACTATTTTGATTATTCTGACAAGAAAAAATTAGTCTACTTGACTCAACAACTCTTTACAGTCATTTTCTGAATAGATGCCACGTTATATATGCTACATGTAGAGTAAAATTTTAAAAGTGTATAAATATGTACCCCTTTAGAAATAATCACTGAGAAGGCTTCGTCAGGACAGCAATCAAGTGCTAGTATTGTCTAATAGAGGAGATGAAGGGGAGTCTTGGGAAGCACCCATCTGCAAAAAATGCTGGATTCTATATTAAAAATATTTCTAGGTGCTGGAGAGAAGGGCTCAGCAATTAAAAGAGTGCACTGCTTCTTCTAGAAGTGGAATTTGGTTACCGGTTACCGTCACCTACATCAGGCAGCTCTTGAACACCTGAAACTCCAGCTCCAGGGAAATCCAGTGGATAGTGCACCTGCACTAAAGTGTGTGTACACATGCACATGCCCCCAGAGAGGGGTTAAAGTAATCTTTAAAAAGTATTTCTAATATGTCTGATTTTAAACTTTCATAGATTTGAATAGTGAGTTCCCCAAAAAGGTTATTATTGACTCTCTAGACTCCATACCTTCAGCTGAACAAGCAAATTTTGAGTATATTAGCAGTTACAAGCAAAGGCTTTCAGGGTATGCTGGCCTATGGTGAAACCTGCTCGGTTAGTTCCTATGTGTTCTTATACAAATTACATTATGCCTCTGAGCTGTGGCTTTTGGCCTGCTTGGAATTCTCTGTGTGTTCCTTGTTTGTCTCCAGATGAGCAAGTGGGGGAAGGGAGGCAGAGAAGATGTGTTTTTTAAACCCAGAGGCTTCTTCAAAGTTCTTTCTTCAAAGTTCCCCATTTTTTGATTTTATGTATTTATGGTATTGTAGAGGACTGATATTCAGAGTTCTAATACACTGTGCTCTGTGTAATACTGTTCCTCTTGTCACTCTGGCTTTTGAGGATCTGATCTTTATAGAATTTCATGTTTGTTTTTCCTTTTTCATTTTAACTTTCAGAATTGCTTTGTAATATGAAATGTAATTTCCCCTGTGACTGATGCTTTCCTTAGTAAATATATGAAATATACTTAGCTATGTATGCCACAGAGTAAATACTATATATGAATTTGTTATTATTACTATGAATTTTGAACCTCAGGCCTTCTAAATATTTCAACTGTATCTAGGATCTTAATTTAAAAATCACTGAAGGATAAAAAGTATCATAAGCAAACATCAGTATAAATTCAAAACTATAAACATGTACTTCTAATAGTATAAGCTATAAAAGACACAAAGTGCTATATTTAAAGTATTAAGTTATATCAAAGTGCATTGATAAGGACTGCTATAAGATGTAAATGTTCTCATAAGATTGAGGATATTAGTTGATTAGAACAATCGACCTTTATTATTTATTTCTAATGTTGATAATTTTGAATTTCTTTTTAAAGTTCAGCTTTTAAAAATCTTTAGTTAATTGTTTGCTTTCTTTTAATATTCTATTATTGCTTCCTACCTAGGTTTCCAAGTAGACTAGACTGTAACTATTCAACTGCTCTTAAATCATCATTTTAATTTATTGAATGTGCTCATATTTTTTCCAATAATAACTTGTTCTAAAACAGTTTTTTTTGTTTTGAAAACTCTGATTCTTTTGTGTAGTGACAATTTCCTGGTTCACTGACATTTGCCCTTATATTTTCTTTAGGGATTTAATTTTTCTGTTTGAACTTCCATTTATAAATGCCTAGTTCAGTCATGGTTTTTTTTTTAATTTTTCTTGCTTTCAGATAATTGTACATAACACAACACACTATATTTTATCTATGTAACTTTCCAATATTATCTCTAATACACTGGGAAATGTGATTGATTTGGTTGTTTTTCTTCATTTTCTTTTTAGAGAAGGGTGTAGTCGCAAACATTTAGGAATTGTGATGATTAATCTTGATTATTAACATTATGAGATCTACAATCATCATGTAAACACATCTCTGGACATGTCTATAAGATTTCCTTACTAGGTTAACTGACGGAGGAGGACACATACTGAATGTGTGCAGCATCATTCTATGGGCTGGAGTTACAGATCAAGTAAAAGGAGAAAGGAAGCTGAGCACCAGTAGTTCTTGCTGTCTGCTTTCTAACTCCTGACAGAATGTAACAAGCTGCCTCAAACTCCAAACTCCTGCTGCCATGACTTCCATCGGATGATAGACTATACCTTCACATAAAGCCCTTCTTCCTTAAGTTGCTTTTGTGAAGTATTTCATTGCAACCAGACACGTAACAAATACGGAACTATTGTTTTGTAACCATTAAAATGCATTTTTTTGTTTTTCCTCATATTTCATGAATTTTTCTATGTTATTAAATTATCCTTATGTAACACATGTTAAAGAAAAACCTACTAAATACAGAGATCTGTGTATGAATAATAACTTTAATCTTAACACTTTTAATATTTGGTTTTTGCTTGTATTCATAATTTCTGGAATCTAATTTATCAGCTTCTTAACAATAAAGATCATGATATTTCTCTGCAAAGGCTTTGAGTTGTTTATATGTTCTGAGACTGGAAGAGCTCTTCACTACTCAGCCATCTCTCCAGAACCCAAGGCACCATTCTTACCTATTTTCCTTAACTCCAAAGTTAGTTGTCAATTCCTTAAGATCTACTGTGGTGATATTTTGTTTGTGCTCTAATAAATAAAGCTTGCCTGAATATCAGAGGGCAGATCTAGCCACTAGTTAACCATAGAGGCCAGGCTGTGGTGGCACACACCTTTAGTCCCAGCACTTGGGAGGAGGAAGTGAAAAGATCAGGAGTTCAAGGCCACAATGGGCTACACAAGATTAATCCAGTCTGAAAGAGAAACAGAGCCAGGAAGTGGAGGTTCCTGCCTTTCATTGGAATCTCATGCATTATATCCCAGTACTTGGGAGGCACATGCCTTTAATCCCCACATGAGGGAGGTGGAGACATGAAGTGATATGGCTGGGCAGAGACAAGAATACAAGGTGGGAGGAGACAGGAGCTCCCCCATTTTAGGATGAGGAGTTGGTGGGATCAGAAGCAGCTGTGGCTTGCTCCTTTAATTCTCTGATCTTTCAGCATTTACCCTAATATCTGGCTCTGGGTTTTTATTATTAAGACCAATTAGAATTCAAGCTATAATCTATTTCTACTTTAGTTTACTTATTTATTTAAAATGTTTTAAAACAAGTTCTTTCTGGCAGCCCTGGTTAGCCTGGAATTCACTAAGTAGGCTTAGCTGGTCTTGGCCTCATAGTCATTTCTGCAACTCAAACAATGAGATTTATGGGCATTTACTACCATATCTAGTATATAAGATCTATCTTAATATCTTCTTAATCTAATTAATTATCACCAACTCCTCTCCAACCATCCTACTTTGAATAATTTTCATTTCAGATTTTCTACTGAAACTTGTTTTTTTGCTAATGACCATGCTTAAATTATTGTGACTGAAATACTTTAAAGCATGCATTGAAAATAGGCATATATCTTCAACCAAACATTTGTAAGTAAAACCCAACATTGTGGGATATGGATGTAATTCAGTGTTAGAACAGTTGTTGATTGTGCAGATCTAGTGTTTGATCCCTAGCACTGGAAAATAAATAAATATAGCTAATAATACATGGAAGAATTACACACCAAAATCAAAGGGATTTATCTAAGATATGCCACATTTGTTCAATGTTCAAAAATAAATTAATGTAATCCATCATATCAACAGATTAAACAAATACAAGTTGTATCAATCAATTCAGAATATAACTTAATTCAATATCTACAGCTGAGTAATAGCTTTGTTGTAGAATATCTAGCATGTGAAAGTCCTTGTGTACCATCTCTAGTACAAAATGACAAAACAATATTTTAAAAAACTTTAATAATTATTCAAGACAAAGCTGTCAGCAAATTGGTGCAGAAAGCAATTTCTTGAACTTGATTAAAATGTCTATTTACAGATAAGAACAAACATTGGGGAAGTATTTTTTCTATCCAGAGTAGAAATATCAATAATATTCTCTCTATTATTTATTTTCCACATATTATTGAATTCATAAAAAATGATACAAGAGAAAAAACACACAAAATATATAAGGAATAGAGAAATAAAACATTTTCCTATGATATAATTATATATGTAGGAAATCTGAAAAAAAATGGACTAAGATTCTGAAACTCATTAGGGATATCAACTAAAGTAAACAATACAAAATTAAAACAAAAAAATTCAATCATATCAATAATTAGCAATTTGAAATTAAAACAATACTTATGTTTAGGAAGTTAGAGACTTTAAAGTGAACCTATTATTGTTGTTGGATTAAGCATGTTGTCAAACTGCATGCGAAGTAACTGTTCTTCTATCAACCATGGTCAGAGTTGCTTCTTACTTTAGTGAGTCAAGATTAATGCAGAAATTCCTCACTATTCAAAGTGCTGATAATAAGGAAGTTAGAATGCTGAGCCACACATGGGATACCTACACCAACCTATTTACCTTCTACCAAGACCCAGAAATATCTTGGAAGTTTGGGCAGAAAGTATGTAAAAGCTGAAGGAGGGGAGGGTGGCAATATGAAACTCTGTCTTCTGGATATGATATGACTATATGAACTCAAATCAGCTGTGGTTACCTGAATAATATCTACACAGGATCAACCCAGTTGTAAGTTTCAATACAGGTTTATAGGGAAGAATACCTAGGCTCCACCCCTACTTGAGAAGCTATTGGCAGTTGATGGCTTCTCAGGCAGTGAAAATCATTTATCTTTGTTAGAGGAGAGGAGGTGCTGTGGGATGGTCTGTATGCTGTGAATGTGTTGCTCTGATTGGCTGATAAATAAAAAGCTGATTAGCCAGTAGCCAGGCAGGAAGTAGAGGTGGGATAAATAGACAAGGACAATTATGGGAAGTGGAAGGCTGAGTCAGGAGATGCCAGCCTGCCATCCAGGGAGCAGCATGTAATGGCACACAGGTAAAGCCACAAAACATGTGGCAACATATAGATTAACAGAAATGCACTGAGTTTAAATGTAAGAACTAGTCAGTGGTAGGCCTGAGCTAATGGCCAAGCACTTTTAATTAATATGAGCCTTTGTGTGTTTACTTGGGTCTGAGAGGCTGCGGACCAGGCAGGACACAGAAAAACTTCAGCTACAAGGTGGCAATTCATTGGCTTATTAAGACCCAGCAACTGACCCCACACAGTTGAGACTTTGGGCAACAACTATTAGATTTAGTGAGTTAAAACATAATAATAAAATAAAATGAATAAAAGGAAGGCATGAAGTTTGGAGGGAACTATGTTTAGAAGTTCCCAAGGCAATGAGAGTGGGATATAATCAAGCTGTATTTTAAACATATATAGAATTTTAAAATAATAAGTGTATATTATTAACATATACTATCATGTACATTTGCATAACCTGAGTTAAATACTTCATATAAAAGTACTTATAAAAGTAACCTAATGTATACAAGTGAGAAAAGTTACAAGATACATATAAATCTACAAATTATACACAAGTGATGAATGGTATCCAAGAAGTTCTACGTAAGTATAGTAATATTTTACATCATTAAATGGAAAGATCTAATATTGTTACTATAGAAGTTTCTTCCTAAATTATCTACAGACTCAGTATTGCCTCATTAAAACTAATAATGAAAGTAAAATTAAAAAAGAGAGATGAAGTTGGGAGGGAACTCATTAAAATTCCACTGTAACCTTATTTTGTAGATACTAACACTGATTTGATATTTCTTAGAAAGTTGCAAAAGACATAGGAACACCAGCAAAATACTGCAAGGAAAGAACAAAGGACTAAGAAAGACACTACTGTAGTCAAGACTTCTTATAAAGTCACCTTCCTCAAAATGCTGTAATGTTACCAGAAGAGATACACAGAACAATGGAATGGGACAGACAGTAGACAATGGAATCTACATGTAGTCAAATGTTTTTGGAAGGAGAAGCAATGTCCAAACACTGAAAATACTCATTTCAACAGATTACGAACTTAATTCAAACACCAATGTTCCACTCTTCAGAAAATCTCAGGATGAGTCTCAAGAACTAAATGTAAAATGAAAACCTGCAGGACTGTGAACAGAAGATAACCATAAGAATACAGAATCAGAAAACCATGGG
This sequence comes from Peromyscus eremicus, assembly GCF_949786415.1. Classification (NCBI taxonomy): domain Eukaryota; kingdom Metazoa; phylum Chordata; class Mammalia; order Rodentia; family Cricetidae; genus Peromyscus; species Peromyscus eremicus. The sequence continues at coordinate 21,330,417 of NC_081417.1, forward strand.
TTTAGTACTGACATCAAGAGTATGATGTTGGAGGTAATACCATGAACACAGAATGCACACACTATCATGAACATAAAGATCTTATTTTTGTGATCTTACTATTTGGTTAGCGTATCTTTGAACTATTTAAGGAGTTCCTTCTCTAATGTCCTTGCTTATCCTCATTATCCTCACACTAGGAGTCTTCCAACTCACAGAAACATCACTAGTTTGCACACCAGCCATGCTTAAAACATGAGGATATGGTACTGCTTCAAAGAAGAAAGCTAAGATGTGATTAAAATTGCTTACTTTAGCTACCTGTTCAATGATGTTTTTTGTTTTGTTTTTCCCTGAAATCCAATTTAGACTCTGATATCAACCCTGTATAACACATATTTCTTGAGTTGTGTTACAGAACATCCAAGGCCTCAAAGACAGACTTCATACCCAGGTGATCTAAATCTTAACAGTTATGTTTTGAAATACAGTATACTATCTGACACATTTAAATCTAAATTATTTTCAGTTTGTCTGTGAATACAGTTACACTTATGACACAGTAACTTCATACAACTAATTCCTTTCCCATTCTTTCATGTTTTCACTTTTGATGTGCATGGAACATCTTTCCACATGTACATAGATGATTTACCTCATTGTTTTTGTTGACTGTCATCTCTCAATCTATAATGTTCCAGAATTAATTCATCCATTCCATTTTTGATGGATAGTTTAGTTGTTTGCAATTGCAAAATAATTGGAATTGTTAATAATTTAAGTTATTGCACCAAAATTTTATAAAAAGTCGGAATATATTAGTATCATGGTTTAGGGAGATTTATCCAGTACATAGATTTTGCTCTGTATCACTTTTTGTCAAATTAACCTTGAAACACCTTGCACCAAATGTTTCACCTGTCTAACTGCAATTATTATTTCCTTACTCCGACATCATTGTATAACAGTGAAATTTTTTAATATTTTCACTCTTTTGTTTGTTTTCTCATTGGGAGTTACCTTTACTTTCCTTATTCTAATTGTATCACTCAGTCACTTTTCTGTGTTTCTTTATTTCTGTCCTGTAGCTACAGTTTTTCTCTCTGGGTTCCGCCAAGCCGCGGCAGTCTCGTAGCCCACTTATAAAATAAATATACAGATGCTTATATTATTTAAACTGCTTGGCCATTAGCTCAGGCCTACCGTTGTCTAGCTCTTACTCTTATACTCAGTCCATTTCTTTTAATCTATATGTCGGCACATGTTCCATGGCTTTACCTGCTGCCTTTACATGATGCTCCCTGGACAGCAGACTGGCATCTCCTCCTCTCTGCCTTCCTGTTCTCTCAATTCTCTTCTCTGCTAGTCCTGCCTATACTTCCTGCCTGGCTACTGGCCAATCAGTGTTTTATTTATCAATCAATCATCCACAGCACTGTTTCATGTTTGTGTCCAGTCTACCTTAATCTCATGCCATTGAACTCTTACCATTCACTTGGTAAGAGTTGGAATGCTTGGAAAGCTATCTTTATATAAACTATAATTCATATCTAGGAAATTATTTATAAGAATGATGTCTGTGTATTGCTACTTATTTCTTGGTCATTAGTATACAAAACAATGATAGCATTATGGTATTTTCACAGATATTATTTTATATTTTAACTACAAAATACAATTTTAAACAAGTAAAGACACAACTTAAGATGTATTCTAGGAAAAAAGTTGGCTAAACATTAGAAATATCAAATTGATGTCACTAGTTAACTTTGCTTTTCTCTACTTATTGAAAAATAATAATTTTAAATGGTTACTTTAAATGTTTATTGACAAGAACATAAAGACATGTATGGATCTCCCTCAGAAGAACCAACAAAATAATCCTGATTTTCTCAAAGACAGCACATCACTAAGGATACTGAATGAGCAACCAGGGAGGGTGATAAGTGGCATTCTGTAATGGTTCCATCATGACTGAAGAAAACTTGTTTGTGTATATCTTTTTCTTTTCTTTAGAACTATATTTCAAATATTTTAGAAATATGTGAATAAATGACATACCAAGATACTTCTTCTAAGTAGCTGTTTAGTAATCAGAATCATTCCATGTAATGTCTGAAACATTACTGTTAATATTTCAGACATTAGCCATGCATTCTGTGATAGAAACTCAAATATGATTCACATTTTATTTATTTATTTATTTTTATTTTTTATTTTTTTGTTTTTTTGTTTTTCGAGACAGGGTTTCTCTGTGTAGCTTTGCGCCTTTCCTGGAACTCACTTGGTAGCCCAGGCTGGACTCGAACTCACAGAGATCCACCTGGCTCTGCCTCCCGAGTGCTGGGATTAAAGGCATGCACCACCACCGCCCGGCCACATTTTATTTTTATTATAAATATTCTTTAGATAAATTCTAGGAATATTTTCTAAAATCGTATTTGTCAAACAAATCTAAGATTAATATTAATGCAATCTGTTCCCAAAGTGGCAAGTTCTGTATTACTGTGCCCTTTCTAAAATAGAAGTTAAGTAAATGGTATTTTAATGCAGAAGTTTGCTAAGGTTTTTTGGGTAAAGAATGACTTAATGTTAAATAAACTTCATAAAATGAGACTTCTCAGATCAACATGGATAAGCATTAAATCATGAAATAATTTTTGAAAGTCAAAGAAAGCCACTTGAGATGTTTAAGCGCTGTAACTATAGCATTTGATCCAAAGCATATGAATATCTAATCTTTTTAATGAATATGAACATAACAGCAAAAATCTTTTTAAAACTCCTGTAAGGCTAGAAATCTAAAAAGAGCAATAGAGAAAATCAAGTCTTTGGCATGCTGGTCCTCTATTTATCAAAAATTTGTCATGTTTCAACAGAGTACTTTTGTGCAATATTATCTGAACTTTCTGAATCTTTTAAAATGCTACTTATATCCATTGAAAATACCTAAAACAACACTATCTTTTAAGTTTGAAAATTGACGCTAGAGATGGTGGGTAAATTAATGACTTGTGTAAGGTTTACTGCATGCAAAAGTGCACAAAATGAACGAGAATAAAGAAGACAAAAGAGAAAAAGAAAGATTGTCACTGGAGAAGCTTTATTTCCTCTTTTGGTGGATAAAGAAAACATCAATTACATTTCAGAGCATTTGCAATTCTAATTTATAACAGACATTTAACCTGAAAGCTTTGAGAAAACATGTATGTCATCTTAAACATACAGCAATGCCACTGACTCAGAAGTGGCAGTATTGGAAGAGAAAGAGCTTACCCTGTGCTTTATCATGAGTTAGGAGTGTTATGCCATAGAAGCTGTGCATATATGAACTATGTATACTACTCTTGAGACTGTTCATAGGAAAACACTGCAGCCATGAAGCAAAGCACCATTTATTAAAAGAGATTTTTATCTTAAAGAACTCATGTGGTACTTTGAGGAGGGAGAAAATAAGAAGAGAGTAACTTGCATTTGAAATATTGTAGCTCCCAGATATCATTAAAAGCAGTACCAATGATTATAGACAGAGGTATAGATTACAGACAGGAACAGAGGCAAAGGCAAAGATATATTACTGTTTTTGAGAAAAAAAAAAACTTTCTTATACAAGTAATCTTGAGCAGAAATCCACACAGACCTCCCAGAAATACTCAGAAGGGATTGCATTTCCTACTGTTATAGGAAAGTAATTTATGAGTAGACAGAACAGCATCATAAGCACTGCTCCTCTGCAAAGTTTAGAACATTTGTTAAAGGTGAAACCTCCTAAAACGCAGCTTGCACTTACAGTTCAAATCTTAGGCACCTACAAATGACAGATCTGATGAAGATTAGAGCTGGACAGAAACAGAGATGAGTTGGGACCAACAGTCACATAGAAGACAGAGCATATTCAAGATAAAAGGGAGACAGTTCTGTTCACTTCTGACCTTTTGCTGCATAAACACATTAAAGACCTTTTTCATGCCAGAATTACACTTGCACAAGGCATGTACGTTTTGTTGTTTGCATCCTTTTAAAAAAAATACACTTCCCCTTTTTGGCAGTCTACTGTTTCAAGAAGGATTTTATCATGGATGAGCTATAATTCTGTCCCTGCCAGAATGAATTGTTCAGAGCAGATTTTTACTTAAGCCCAACCAGTGAGTCATACCATAATTTTCCTGGAACAGTCAGGATTTACACTGGGTTAGCTGGCTGTGAAGACTATATAGCTGTATTTGCCATGGCCTAAGGAGGCTTGAAGGGTAGGAAGCAGAAATATAATCCAGTAACTATTGAATCCAGACATCTCTGAGGATGACTGCCTGAAATTCCAAGTTCTATGAGACAATACTTGTTCATTAATTTCCCTTCCTTCTGTGAAGTCGATTTCTGCATCTCACTAATGCAGAGATGCCCAGTAAGCCATGTTAAACCTAGAATCTGTGATGCCTTCATGGACTATCTACTTTCTAAGAGATTGGCTAGAGAATAAAATGATAGAATAAGGATATGCACTCAAAGAGGTTCTACTTTAAAATTTATAGATGTCACGTTAAAGTTAATGGTATTATAATTCATTATTTCTATAGATGTAAATGTCTTTTGTTTGCTTAGAAAAAATATTGGATTTATATTCACATATTTTGGTATTTTAAAATGAGAAAACAGAACTGTGTAATTTTATTTTTTTAAAGCATGGTCTCTTTTAAAGCAGGCTGACCTCAACTCTCAATGTAACTGTCCCTGACCTTGAATTTCTGGTCCTCCTGCCTCTAGCTGCACAAGTACTGAGGTTACAGAAGTGCACGATTACACTTGACCATTTAATTTTTTATTTATTTATTTGTTTGTTTGTTTGTGTCTTTTTGTTGTTTTTTTGAGACAGGGTTTCTTTATGTAGCTTTGAAGCCTGTCCTGGAAATCACTCTGTAGACTAGGCTGGCCTCGAACTGACAGAGATCCTGTCTCTGCCTCCCAAGTGCTGGGATATAGGTGTGTGCCACCACCACTCAGCATGATCATTCCAGTTTTTAAATACAGAGAAATTTAACTTTACATCTAAATATCAAGATATATAATGTTTATAGTTAATTGCACTAATAGGAAATATAGTTTTCCATGAAAAATTCCATGAGATTGATAACAATTATTTGTGGGAATCGATCCTTAAAGGTAAAGGAAAATGATTTGTATCCTAAGGAAAGCTTCAGCAGTCATCTGTTTAAGTGCAACGAATGGTCTGGTGTTTTATAAGGACTCCGACTACATGAGCATTTCAGTATTAGAAGAATATTATTATTATTAACTGGATGCTATTTGTATCTAAGGGACAGGAAATAATAGAATAATTTTTTATTCATTTTAATTTAATTACAGTCTAGAAGCTAGATTTTTAAGATCAGTGGCAGTACTTTTTAATCTTACATAAGTGGTTAACATGGTGTTCATCTCTCTTACAATAACTAAAATGAGAAGGATAAATCCAGAGTGATAAATGAAATCATGCATTCTACAAATCCTATCTTGGTTGCATCCAACATTCTGAATATATATATTGTCATATTGAAAAAAAATTCCGAACAAAACTCTACATGTTCATTATGTGGATTGTATTGTTTTTCTGTAGTTCCTGTAACAACAAAACAAAACAAACACATCAAATGTAAAAGGTTACAATCTTGAGTTCCTGATCCCAGAAGCCTGACAGTAAGGTACAATAAGGCCTCACTCCGCAGGAAGCTTGATGCTGGAGAGTCGTCAGTAGCCTTTCTCTGCTAGCATCTGGATCAGTCTGTTCTCTGCCTGCGTTCTCTCCTCTTTATTTCTCTATCAAATGTTTCTCTGTATTATTCTTATCAAATTACGTGTCATGGCACATAGGACCCACTTGAAAACTCAGGATAGGTCTCTTGAGAACATAGTTTGCCTTATAAGTTAGGAATTGGTCTTTTGGCAAATAAGCTAATAATTGTGATTTCTATAACATATATATGTGTTATAGAAACATATATATATATATATATATATAATATGTATACATAAAGCCATTTCTGTGTCTATCACAATGGTAAAAACAATACAAGAACCAGACAAAGACCCCCTCAAATAAAGAAAATTATACACTAATAAAAATGATGAACATAAACAGAAACATTTGCAATTAATTACTTTCAAGTGGAATTCAAGAATACATCAGAAAGATTATCTGCCATGATAAAGTTGGCATCTCAGAGATGCAGTGATGGATCAACTTAATTAATAAGTAAATGTGATCTTCCACATAAATTAACTCACAGACAGAAACTATATGATCATTTCATTAGGTGCAGAAAATATCTTCGATAAAATTCAGTGTTCATTCATGAAAAGGTCCTGGAAATTTTCCCTTACATGATAAAGGCAACATATAGGAAATGGAGAGCCAACATCATCCTAATTAGATAAAAACTCAAAGTGTTTCCACTAAAATCATAATTACTACAAGGATGTTGTCTCTCCACTGCTGTTCAACATAGTGCTCAAAGCCTTAGCTAAAACAATAAAACAAGTGACAGTTATAAATAAGATACAAAAAGCAGATAATGTCATTCTATAGGTAAAAGACCCTAAAGACGCCATCAGAAAAATTATACAGCTGATAAATACACTCAACAAAATAGCATAAAGAAAACATACAAAGGTTAGAGTCTTCCTGTATTGAAATGGCAAACACACCAAGAAGGAAATCAAGGAAATAATACCATTCAAAAAAGTCTGTTAAAAATCTTGAATAAATATAAGGAAGTAAAGAATTTGTACACTGAAAATTTTAAGAACTTGCAAAAAAAAAGAAAGAAATTGAAGAAGATAAGAAGACAGGGAACTGCCATGTCCACTGATTGGTAGGATTAAAAATTTGAAAATGGCCATACTACCAAAAGCAATCTAAAGATTCATTCCCATAAAAATTCCAATAAAATTCTTCACAGAAATTGAAAAAATAAAAGCAATCTTAAATGTAATAAGGAAACAAAAAGACTCAGGATAGCCCAAAGAGCTATTAAAAATAACAAAATTATTGCAAATATTGCCATCTCAAACTTCAAGTTCTACTATAGAGCTATGACAATAAAAACAGTGTGGTACTGATAGAAAAATAGTCCTTGATCAGTGGGAAAGAATTGAGGACCCACATGCCTATAGCAACTTGATTTTTGTCAAAGTAGACACAATACACATTGAAGGAAAGATAGCATCTTCTATACATGGTGCTGTTCAAACTGGGTAGATACATGTAGAATGCTAGTCTTTCTGGACTTGGGTTACCTCACTCAGAATGATTATTTCCAGCTCCATACATTTATCTGCATATTTTGTAATTTCATTTTTCTTAATAGCTCTGTAATGCTTCATTGTGCTAAATACTATTGAAATATGCCACATTTTTATTAACCATTCCTAGTAATGAACATCTTAGCTGTTTCCGTTTTCTGGCCATTGTGACTAGAACACCAATGAACATGGATGAGCATGTATCTCCATAACAAGACATACCTTTGTGTATATGTCCAAAAGTAATATAGCTGGATCAAATGAAAGATATATTTTTCATATGATTTCACACAGATTTCAGTAGTATGACCAGTTTGCAATTCCGTAAGCAGTGACTAAGTGTTCCCCTTGCCTATATCTATACCAGCATTTGTTCTTTGGATCTTATTCATTAAGACAAAATCTCAAAGTAGTTATAATTTGCATTTACTAATAGCTAAAGATGCTGAACATTTTTAAAAAATATTTCTCCTTCATTTGTATTTCTTCTGAGAACTCTACTAAATTCTATGCACTAATTTTTAACTGAGCTGTTTTATTTCTTAAAGTTTAATTTCTTGTATCCTTTGTATATTCTAGATACTAACACTCTAATGGATAATAAAGATATCTTCTGCAGGATACTTCTATTTACATTATTTTCAACATTAATTAGGAATAAGGTCATAGGGATTATATAATGATACTAGTAGGAATTATTTCTATAGAATATTTTGAAATTGTAAATATTCATCAGACATTTCTATTACCAGTTACTACTCCAGCAAAACTTTTATTTCATAATTTCATGAGAATTTTTTTAAATATTACACGCTTCATAGGAACAAAATGGAAGTAGCTATCCCTGGTGGCTTCAATCCTTAAACCCCAATCCTACAGAGGCTGAGGCAGAAGGATCATGAGTTCCAGATTAGCCTGAGAACACACAATGAGACTCTTTTACATAAAAAAGACAGGAAGGAGAGAGAGACAGAGGAAGAGGAAAAGATTAACAGACAATTATATTGTACCACAAAAAGGCAAATGTACCTTAGATTGTACCTAATTGATAATGGCAAAGAACATTTATATAATAAAATATATTCAGATCCTGAATTTTATCCTTTCATAATCAATGTTATCATAAATCTACATGTAAATACTGATACAAGGTATAAGTAAAGCTGAAAATAAATATAACAGATTCCTGTTAGCATCTGTAGGGGCATTTGAAGATGTCAACATCAGAAACAACTTGTATTTTAGTGGCCAAAGGAAGAAAAAAGAAATAAAAGCATGGGTTTTTTTTTTAAGTTTTAAAGTTTAAAAACACAAGCAAGATTCATAATGAAAATGAAAATTTCAAATATCTGTGTATAAGCCATTCAGGAAACACAGTTTCATTTTTGGACTTAGTGACTTTCCGGGATCATATAAATAATGGCTTGAACTCACAAAACACGCAGATAAGGGTGGTATGCAGTTAAATATTTCTAGGAACTACTAAAGAAAGCATTGCCCTGCTGTGGGATGTTCTGTATGGCAAATGTGTTGCTAATTAGTCAATAAATAAAACACTGATTGGCCATTGGCTAGGCAGGAAGTGTAGGCGGGACAAGGAGGAGAATAAAGCTGGGAAGTGGAAGGCTGAGTCAGAGAGACACTGCCAGCACCACAATGACAAACAGCATGTGAAGATGCTGGTAAGCCACGAGCCACGTGGCAAGGTATAGATTTATAGAAATGGATTAATTTAAGCTATAAGAACAGTTAGCAAGAAGCCTGCCATGGCCATATAGTTTGTAAGCAATATAAGTCTCTGTGTTTACTTGGTCGGGTCTGAGTGGCTGTGGGACTGGTGGGTGAGAGAGATTTGTCCTGACTGTGGACCAGGCAGGAAAACTCTAGCTACATTGCCCCACCTTGGCAGATGGCAGGTAAGAGCACAGACAAGTTCATTTAATCCTGTTTTTCCAAAGCCTATCCTGGTAGCTGGTTGGAGTGTGTTGGTGGGCATCCACAGCCCTGTGCAGCAACAATGTAGTATGGTTGAGATTTAAAACCAAAACAGAAAGACAAGGGCATGTCTGTGATATCAGTGTTCAAGAAGCTTGAAGATCTCGAGATCTTGAGCTGGAAGATAGCCTGGGCTACAAATAATTTTAAAGCCAGCCAGGACTATATAGAATGTTCCCTTTTCAATAGGAAGAAGAAGAGGAAGAAGGAGGAGGAGGAGGAGGAGGAAAAGAAGGAGGAGAGGGAGGAGGGGGAGGAGGAGGAGGGGAAGGGAGGGGAGGAGGAGGAAGAGGAAGAGGGGGGAGAAGGAGAAGAAGAAATAATATAATAGCAATAGTAATAATAATAACAGTATATTTTAAGTCCCTTCATGTGAAAACTGCCAGTCAGTGATGTTTAGATGTACTGGAAACATGCAAAAGTGATATTCTAAGCAACAAACCTGAATAATTAAAATGCTTGTCACATTAATTTTTCTATCCTTATTCATCATTGCCTCTTGTGCCTGTGCCCTACATGAAATGATTGCTAAATAGTTGGCTTTTGGATTCCTCAATCCATTCAAATGTTACTGATACTGACCAACCTGTGTATTTCTCTTAAATTTTTTACTATGTGTCTCCTCAGTGATCAAAATACTTTCCATTTTGATAAAATACACAAGATAAGAGCCAATAATATAAATTGGACATCTCTTCTTTTCACTGAATTTCATTGGACAGGAACAAGCAACTGGCTTGGGTTGGTTTTGCTGAGCCACTCTTCCTTGGCAGTGGCAGAGAACAAACTCAAGGAAGTTGCACAAATTACGTTAGTACTCTATCACCATGTTATATCCCAACCCTTAAGTTGGGTTGTTCTATCTGCTATTCTCAGTCAAAATCTGC